>NC_063171.1:11840825-12193325 GCF_023159225.1 Perognathus longimembris pacificus
AAGTCATTGAAGCCATGGAAGTGAGCAGAATGAACTCTGCACATAGATATCTTAAAAATATACAAGCTAGGGAAGATACAGTTCATGATTGTTCACATTTGTAATGCCCTGAATTTCCTGGAGTTGTACAAACAGTACTAGAAAAAGTCTGTTAATTATGTCATGAGGCTAAAATAGATTGTTTTTCTAATAACTACTCCAAACTATATTTGTGTACATTTAAAAGAAACATTATTGATAAGTTAATATGTGACATAAATAAATGTAAAGGAAATTTTTGATGAAATCATGAGTTTCTAGCACTATGATGATTTTTACATGAATTAAAATTCTTTTAGGAAATATATCTTTTTTTATTTCTCATTGTGACAAAGATAAACGATCTTAAAACCTACATCATAAGAATTATCAGGAAAATAGAAAACTTAGGGAAATACACCTATTTTTAAAAATAACAATTATTTATTGTCAAAGTGATGTGCAAAGGGGTTACAGTTTCATACATAAAGCCATGGGTACACTTCTTGTACTATTTGTTACATCCTCCCTCAGTCCCGCCTCCCCCCTCTCCTTTTCCCACCATGAGTTCTTCAGTTGGTTTACTCCAAATGGTTTTGCAAGTATTGCTTTTGGAGCCAGAAATAAACCTCTTCTATTTTACTGATCATTTAATTTTTAATGTAAGTACTTCATTTTTTAAAGCCAATGGAAAGATTTTTAGAAAATGACACAGCAGAATTACTGTGTATTATAATGCATTATAAAGGACTTATTTTATTGCAAGTCAATCTTTTTTATTTAAAATTCTGTCCACAATATTTCTCATTATAACTGGAGACATAAAATAACATGTAGCGTAAAGGGAGACACCAGCATAATCACACTGACTATTTTACTGAAAATCCTCACTACCAAACCCAAATCCTCATTCCACAAACCTGCAATAGTTTTATTTTTCTGAAGTATTGAACTGTTAATTTTGAATCATGGCTCATAATCTGGACTGAGTCGAGGAATTGGAAGAAGGTATTCATAATTAAGATCATTGACTGGGCTTCTTTGAGGTCAACTTAACATCCCATTTTCAACCAAATATTCTGTCAGCTGCTGTGGTAGCACTCTCAAGCACTTACTGCTCTACATGGTGTACACAAGATTTATGGGTTCCTCCTCATCAGGCATCATTAGGCATTAGGGAAAGCTTAGGAGGCTGTCCTTAAACATGCAGAGTTCTCTATGATAACACAAAAGAATTGGCAAACTGTCTACTGAAAGAAAATTCATAATATACAAAGGCAACATGTTGGGGTAGCAATTTAGATTCTTAGGCTTCAGCACAATTCTCAATTAGGAATGGGACTACACTGTCTTTCAGAAAAATGGGGAAAAGTTGCTAGTGAGGTGATGTATACAAACACATATGTATGACCTAAGGAATAACTTCATTTTTTTTTAATTTTTAAAAAGAGGAATGTGATTCTTAATTTCTAGGATTCTCCCTAACCTCAAAAGCTGACTTGTTAGAGTACTATTAAAAGAATTTCCATTGAAATAGAGATAAAACTTGAGACTTCCAGAGTGAATACTAAAAATTTGCTATTTTAAATTTATATCAAGTTCTTCATCACCATTTTCTAGTGTTCTGTACTTTAAAAGATCAACAAATCTACAGGAAGCATTCTGTTTGCATGTGTGTAAAGGTTTATTTTTCATGATGAAGAGAACAATTTTTTTTTTTTTTTCTTGCCAGTCCTGGGCCTTGGACTCAGGGCCTGAGCATCGTCCCTGGCTTCTTTTTGCTCAAGGCTAGCACTCTGCCACTTGAGCCACAGCGCCACTTCTGGCCGTTTTCTGTATATGTGGTGCTGGGGAATCGAACCCAGGGCTTCATGTACACGAGCCAAGCACTCTTGCCACTAGGCCATATCCCCAGCCCTGAAGAGAACAATTTTGTCTATCAAATAAATTATTTTGGAGACCAAATAAGATGTGCAATTTTCCCTCAGATTTTTATAAATTGAATCTCAAAATAGAAAGAGTAATGATTATTTTGAAAAATCCATGTGAAGAAGCATAAAATACAACCACAGACAGGGTGAATATATCTTCTCATATCAATAGAATGTATTCATACTAATTCCAGGATACACATATAATAAAACATTTTTAGAATATGGATATTATATATATATTTTAAAATGGTTTAGTTTTAAGAATGCCTTCTGATTCTATATACATATATATATAATTTAAATCAAAATTGAATAGTGTTGGATTTTCTTTTTGTAATGAAACATTTAGTGCCATGTTTTTTATCATTTAAGAATTTATTGATGTTCTTTATCTGATTTCATTATTGTATATTTGTATTAATATAAGAAAATAAACATGCCTCAATGGCAAGTCTCTTTCCACACATAATTTGATGTGGTGTCATTAAATTGAAACAGTGGTATATAAGAAAATAAACATGCCTCAATGGCAAGTCTCTCCACACATAAGTTCATGTGGTGTCATTAAATTGAAACAGTGGTATATTTTAAATTTTTCTGGTATTGTCATACAACATGAAAACATGCATATATTCTTAAAAATATCATTTTAGTTAACTTTAGAGCCATAGTATATATTGGACAATCATCACACATTAAAAGCACTGTTTAAGAAGAAATAATTAAAGAAAAAGAGCTGAGTACGCAAGACAGGAGGTTGTATTTTGTTTCAGAATTTCTATTGTGACAGAAGCAAGTCTTTGAATAATGCAAATGATATTTGAAATCAGGTGTAGATCTTAAAGAGTCTCCTACTCTGCAATAAAGATATATGGGTTCTTGGTTTTATAAATTCATAAGAATATCCACTCTGGTCAACAGTGTATTTATCGTCATAAATATTCTACTCTCACAGTGGACTCTTAAGTGATAAGATGAATAAGTTCCAAACAAGTGACTTACAAATTCAGATTTGATTATATACAAAAATTCAGTTAGAATAAAAAGTGACATCTAAACTCTAAAAAAAATGTATGTATTGTTTTGGTGCATTTAAAGCATTTTATCCTTCATGTGTAGTGCTTAGTTTCTCTTTTACCTTTCTCACAAGAAAGGGAGCCACCTTTTTTGACTTCCAACCTGTTGGCTTGTCACCAGTTTCTTGTAAATCTCTGACTTCAGAAATCGAGGGAAAGAATCTTTGGCCATGAGACTATAGATTAACTTCTGAGCCTCATCAAAACATTTGAGGGTTGGTTCAGCAATATTCTTTGAGATGAGGTCTCTGGTACTGAAGTCAATGTTAATCTGTGGAAAGCAAGGTTGCATGTCATTAGATTCTTTTAATCAAAGAATGCACTGTTCATTTGGATGAGTAGGCATATATATATTATTTGAATATTTCCCAGACACTGAGCTAATCTAATGCAAAACAGCAGAAAGGTCATGCATTCAAGTTTTAGAATGCAGAACACACTAAGCTTAATTATTTTCCTACTTTGTGAAATGTAGCATTGACAACAGCAGAGTAAAGCCTTATTTACAATTCTTTTAAAAGATAAAGTGAAGAAGCAAACAGTATACTTTATCTCTCTAAATGTCTTTTCACCCTCTTTCTCTAAACTTTGGCCTGAATACTTACATTGAATACATTGACAATGAATACATTGTCATAGGCAAAATGAAAGGATAACCTACTAGTGTTTTCTACATTTCCCATTCTGCTCAGATTGGTTTGCTGTTCCTGTATTATTGCTTTTCTAATTTTATTTCTTTTTGCATGAAAATATGAATCAAATTACATCTCTCTTCACTGATTCTTATCCCCTACCCCAGAAGCTATAGATCAGAATCTATATTTCTGAATCTATATCTCTATCTATACCTGCCCTCTTAACACCCCTAGCATATGAAAGACAGATGAAGTAATGGAACTTACTATTCCTCTGAAAATATAGATAAAAGGCTTCTAAGACCCTCGCCTCCCCTTTTTCTTTTTGCCAGTCCTAGGCTTGAATTTAGGGCCTGGGTGTTGTCGCTGAGCTTCTTTTGCACAAGGTTAGTGTCTACCACTTGAGTCACAGCCAATTCCAGCTTTTTTGAGTAGTTTGTTGGAGATAAGAGTTTTATGGACTTTCCTGCTGGGGCTGGCTTAGAACTATAGTCCTCAGGTCTCTACTTTCTGAGTACCTGGGATACAGGCATGAGCCATCAGCGATGGTCTTGTAAACCCTCTTATGAAGTACTCCTCCAACCCTGTACTTACTCCCGAATAATAAGAAGCAGAAAATGTCTTATCCAAGATAAGGAAGAAATAAAGAAAAAAGGAAGTGTATTATGAAGAATCATCAAAATCCACTATTCTTGAATAGATAAATTCTTACTTTAGGGATTTCAGATAAGTATTGTTCCCACAAAGATCTGTAATTTTACACATTTGATCTTATTGTTTGATCACTCATCAAAGTTCCAGATAAAGAACAGAAACTTCTATAGGTTGCCTTCCAAACTAGGAAAAAAAAAAAAAACTTGCCCCTGCAAGGACATGCAAAGGACATTTAAGATCATTAAAAATTTCATTAATTAATTCTGACCTTGGTAATGTTTGGTGATCTGTTTTCATATTTCTGAGTTTTTGCTTCGTCATTAATCTACTGATATTTACCAGAAGTTACAAAAACTGCGTGCATGTTTTATTCATTTTTAACTTATCTACAGCTATTAGTATCTATTGAATGTTCTTTTTTTTTTCAAATTTTTATTATCAAACTGATGTACAGAGAGGTTACAGTTTCATACGTTAGGCATTGAATACATTTCTTGTACTGTTTGTTACCTTGTCCCTAATACCCCCCTCCGTCCTCGCCATTTCCCTCCCCCCCCCCCCCCGGAGGTGTTCAGTTCACTTACACCAAACAGTTTTGCAAGTATTGCTTTTGTAGTTGTTTGTCTTTTGTTTTACCCTGTGTCTGTCAAATTTGGTATTCCCTTTCAATTTCCTACTTCCAATACCAGTATACACAATTTCCAATATACTCAGATAAGATTACAGAGATAGTGTAGATACAACCAAAGGAAGGTGATACAAAAACATCATCAATAATAGAAGCTACAGATACACATGGGACGTTGAAAGTAGTTACAACTGTGATATAACAATTGTCTCTATAACATGGAGTTCATTTCATTTAGCATCATCTTATGAGTTCATAAGGGTATAGCTATTGGGCCTTGTGATGCTCTGCTATGACTTTCCTAAACCTGTACTAATTATTCCCAATAAGGGAGACCATAGAGTCCATGTTTCTTTGGGTCTGGCTCACTTCACTTAGTACAATTTTTTCCAAGTCCTTCCATTTCCTTACAAATGGGACAATGTCATTCTTTCTGACAGAGGCATAAAATTCCATTGTGTATATGTACCACATTTTCCTGATCCATTTGTCTACTGAGGGGCATCTGGGTTGGTTCCAGATTCTCGCTATGACAAATTGTGCTGCGATGAACATTGTTGTGCTGGTGGCATTACTGTGATTTTGTTTGTGGTCTTTTGGATAGATACCCAAAAGTGGGGCTGCTGGGTCATAGGGGAGTTCTATATTTAGCCTTCTGAGGAATCTCCATACTGCTTGCCAGAGTGGCTGAACCAGTTTACATTCCCACCAACAATGAAGTAGGGTTTACTTTTGGCCACATCCCCTCCAACAATTGTTATTATTAGTTTTCTTGATATATGATATTCTTACTGGGGTGAGATGGAATCTCAATGTTGTTTTGATTTGCATTTCTTTTTTTTTTTCAAATTTTTATTATCAAACTGATGTTCAGAAAGGTTACAGTTTCATACGTTAGGCACTGGATACATTTCTTGTACAGTTTGTTACCTTGTCACTCATACCCACCTCCCTCCTCCCCCTTTCCCTTCCCCCCCCCCCACAGAGGTGTTTAGTTCACTTACACCAAACAGTTTTGCAAGTATTGCTTTTGTAGTTGTTTGAAACACTTGGGCTCCTTGGCACAGGACGGAACTTCCTTAACAAAGACCCTGAAAGGCTACAAATCAAAGAAAGGTTGGACAAATGGGACTGCATCAAACTGCAGAGCTTCTGCAGAGCAAAGGACATAGCTCTCAAGATAAACAGAAAGCCCACAGACTGGGAGAAGATCTTTACCAGACATTCAACAGACAAAGGCCTCATCTCTAAAATATATGCAGAACTAAAAAAACTGCCTTTTTCCAAAACAAAACCACAAACAACCAATAGCCCCCTCATCAAGTGGGCTAAAGACTTACAAAGAGACTTCTCTGATGAGGAAATGAGAATGGCCAATAGGCATATGAAAAAATGCTCTACATCACTGGCCATAAAAGAAATGCAAATCAAAACAACATTGAGATTCCATCTCACCCCAGTAAGAATGTCATATATCAAGAAAACTAACAATAACAATTTTTGGAGGGGATGTGGCCAAAAGGGAACCCTACTTCATTGTTGGTGGGAATGTAAACTGGTTCAGCCACTCTGGCAAGCAGTATGGAGATTCCTCAGAAGGCTAAATATAGAACTCCCCTATGACCCAGCAGCCCCACTTTTGGGTATCTATCCAAAAGACCACAAACAAAATCACAGTAATGCCACCAGCACAACAACGTTCATTGCAGTACAATTTGTCATAGCGAGAATCTGGAACCAGCCCAGATGCCCCTCAGTAGACGAATGGATCAGGAAAATGTGGTACATATACACAATGGAATTTTATGCCTCTATCAGAAAGAATGACATTGTCCCATTTGTAAGGAAATGGAAGGATTTGGAAAAAATTGTACTAAGTGAAGTGAGCCAGACCCAAAGAAACATGGACTCTATGGTCTCCCTTATTGGGAATAATTAGTACAGGTTTAGGCAAGTCATAGCAGAGCATCACAAGGCCCAATAACTATACCCTTATGAACACATAAGATGATTCTAAGTGAATGAACTCCATGTTATTGAAACAGTTGTAACTACTTTCAATGTCCTATGTGTATCTGTAGCTTCTATTATTGATGATGTTCTTGTATCACCTTCCTGTGCTTGTACCTACACTATCTTTGTAATCTTTTTTTTTTTTTCTTTTTGCCAGTCCTGAGGCTTGGACTCAGGGCCTGAGCATTGTCCCTGGCTTCTTTTTGCTCAAGATTGGCACTCTGCCACTTGAGCCAAAGCACTACTTCTGGGCATTTTCTATATATGTGGCACTGAGGAATTGAACCCAGGGCTTCATGTATACGAGGCAAGCACTCTTGCCACTAGGCCATATTCCCAGGCCTATTGTATGTTCTTAATATGCTAGTTCTGGTTTGTGGGGAAAACCAATAGTGAAATAAATTGTTTTCTTAAAGTTGGGCAATGAGAAATCTGTCATGCAGTAATTTAGGAAAATAAATCAACAGAACAAAAATCAAATATTGAATCATCTGTGTGTGTTTGTGTGTGTGTGTGTGTGTGTGTGTGTGTGTGTGTGTGTGTGTATCTGTATATGCTAGTCCTGGGGTTTGACTCAGAGTCTAGTCACCATCCTCAAGCTTTTATGCTCAAATTTAGCACTCTACCACTTGTGCCATACCTCCACTTCTGACTTTGTGCTGGTTAATTGGAGATAAGAATCTTACTGGCTTTGTGCTGGTTAACTCGAGATAGAGGAGTTTTGCAGTCTTTTCTAACCGGTCTGGCTTTAAATCTCGATTGACAAATCTCAGCCACATGTGCAGAATTACAGGCATAATCAATGATCATCTGACAAATGTAAAAACTTAATGCAAGAAAGAGTTATATTCCTAGGAGCCAAATTGTGGAATCTGCTAAGGTGTCCAATAAAAAAATGAATAGAGGGTGGGAATATGGCCTAGTGGAAGAATGCTTGCCTTGTACACATGAAGCCCTGGGTTCGATTCCCCAACACCACATATATAGAAAATGGCCAGAAATGGTGCTGTGGCTCAAGTGCTAGCTTTGAGCAAAAAAGAAGCCAAGGACAGTGTTCAGCATAACATAGAAGAAAGGTAATCCTCCTGTAAGGTTGGAAGAAAAAACAGGCCAAGTTTTGTTTTCTGTGCTAGAGTACTGCATTTTCTTTCCACTGGTATAATAAGATAGACATGGAATGGATCTGAGTACATCCATAGTATGGCAAATTATGTAGTAGCCTAATATAATGCCCACTTCATATTGGGAGTCTGTGACTAGGAGCCACTATCAAGATATTAAGTGAAGTTTAAAAATCTGCTGTATCCGCTATATCCATAAGCTTATTGTGTGTTATAGATGTAAAAATAAATGTGTTTATGTGCATATTATGATTTGCTTTATACCTGCCTAAGGATAAGTATAGTATTTCAACCTAATTAAGCTCTCATTTGGGTAGAGTTTTTTATTTTTTTCATTTTTTGTTCTTTGTTTGTTTTTTTGCCAGTCCAGGGGCTTGAACTCAAGGCTGGAGCACTATCCCTGGCTTCTTTTTGCTCCAGACTAGCACTCTACCCCTTGAGCCACAGCACCACTTCTGGCCTTTTCTATATATGTGGTGCTGAGGAATCGAACCCAGGGCTTCATTTTTATGAGGTGAGCACTTTACCACTAGGCCATATTCCCAGCCCTTGGATAGAGTTATATTGACAGTAAGGTCAGTGAGGCCTTATTTCAGTACTACTACTGCTACTATTACTATTATTACTACTATTATTACCAATCACCACCATTATTATCAGAACAAAACATTTTCAATAACTCCTGCATTTCCTATTTTTTTTTCCTTATTTATTGTCAAAGTGATGTACAGAGAGGTTACAGTTTCATACGTGAGGCCTTGGGGTCATTTGTTGTACTGTTTGTTACCTCCTCCCTCATTCCCCCCTCCCTTTTCCCCTTCTCCATGAGTTGTTCAGTTGGTTTACACCAAATGGTTTTGCAAGTATTGCTTTTGGAGTCATTTGTCTTTTTATCCTTTGTCTCTCAATTTTAATATTCACTTTCACTTTCCTAGTTCTAATAACAGTATACACAATTTCCAATGTACTCAGATAAGATACAGTGATATTGCAGGTACAACCACAGGAAGGGGATACAAGATGATCATCAACAATAGAGCCACAGTTTCACATGGCATGTTGAAAGTAATTACAAAAGTGATATAACAGTTGTTTCCATAACATGGAGTTCATTTCACTTATTATTATCTTATACATTCATGAGGGCATAGCTATTAGGCTCTTGTGATCCTCTGCTGTGACTAGACTAAACCTGTGCTAATTATTCCCTCTGAGGGAGACCACAGAGTCCATGTTTGTTTGGGTTTGGCTCAATTCCTCCAAAACAAAACTGCAAAGAACCAGCAGCCCCCTCAACAAGTGGGCTAAAGACTTAAAAAGAGACTTCTCTGATGACGAAATGAGAATGGCCAAGAGACATATGAGAAAGTGCTCTAAATCACTGGCCATAAAAGAAATGCAAATCAAAACAACACTGAGTCTCCACCTCATCAAAGTAAGAATGTCTTTTATCAAGAAAACTAACAATAATAAATGTTGGAAGGGATGTGGCCAAAAGGGAACCTTACTTCATTGTTGATGGGAATGTAAACTGGTTCAGCCACTCTGTAAATCAGTATAGAGATTCCTCAGAAGGCTAAACATGGAGCTCCCCTATGACCCAGCAACCCCACTTTTGGGCATCTACCCAAAAGACCACAAACAAGAACACACTGAAGCCACCAGCACAACAATATTCATCGCAGCACAATTTGTCATAGCTAGAATATGGAACCAACCCAGATGCCCCTCGGTATACGAATGGATCAGGAAAATGTGGTACATATTCACAATGGAATTTTATGTCTCTATCAGAAAGAATGACATTGCCCCATTCAAAACGAAATGGAAGGACTTGGAAAAAAATATACTAAGTGAAGTGAGCCTGCACTTCCTATTTAAACCTCTAGAATTCTGAAGCTGAAAATGTGGCTTAGCAGTAGATTGCTTGCCTAGCATGCATCAAACCCTGGATTCAATTCTTCAGCACCACATAAACAGAAAAAAACTGGAAGTGATGTTATGGCTCAAGAGTTAGAGTGCTAGTCTTCAGCAAAATGAAGCCAGGAGCAGTGGATGGGCCCTGAGTACAAGCTCTAGGACTGGAAAAAATTATTCAATAATCTCTGATTTTATTATTCATGTTTGTTACAATGTAGTTGTCATTTACAGCTTTATTTTCATTCACGTGTATCCGTTTTTCAATGAATCTGGACAATTACTCTCAAACTCTTTGCATTTCACCAGTGAAGGACATTTTTGTCCCAAACAATCTCTCCCTATCTCCCTCCCTCTATCCCTAGCCCCTCTCTCCTTCCCCCATGTGCAATGGCTTCCTAATATCTGAAACTTTGATAAGGCTCCTCCCAAATTAAGGCTAAATATAAATAGCATCTAACCTTCAGAGTTTACTTGTGGTTTTAATTTTTTGAAACTCTCAAAAGATATTGTTACTTAGAAAATTTTCCATTTGGAATATCTCTAACTAGTAGAGAGTATAAGGTCCCAAATAAATATATGTTGTTAAATCAAGAGAAGTAATAATTCTATATTTGTTCAACATAATTTATATAGTTGAATAAAATAATTCCTTGTCAACATCATAATAATGATATTATTGAAATATAATGTACTTAGACTTCTTACTTGCTCCTTTCACTTTTCATAGTTGCCTGCATTTCTTACCAAAGAGCAGCAAACATAAGCTCTCCCTAGTTAAGTAATAATCAGACACATTGTTCTCAGGAGATGATCAGTTTTATGATGATGTATCTTGAAATTTCACTTTAATGTCATTGACAAACATCACACCCACAAGTTTATGTAAATGTCATTATTTTCCTACAACTTATACAGGCTAGAAACAGAAGACTCAACTTTAATACCTGCTTCTTCTCTGTTCACTTATTGTATATGTGTAAGTGTAGGTATGATGCTATGCCTGTTTTTGTTTGTTTTAATTTTTTATTTGCCAGTCCTGGGGCTCTGACTCAGGACCTGAGCACTGTCCCTGAGCTTCTATTGCTCAAGGCTAGCACTCTACCTCTTGAGCCACAGTGCCACTTTTGGCTTTTTCTGTTGATTTGGTGTTGAGGAATCAAACCCCGGGCTGCATTCTTGCTAGGTAAGCACTCTACTGCTAAGCCACGTTCCCAGCCCAGATACTGTGCCTTTGATCTAGCAGTTTCACAGTGATCATTTTCATTCTCACTTTTATCCTTCCAATTATTCTGTAGTTAACTTCTTCCCTGCCTTCTCTGATGCTTGCATGCCATTTTTTTTCTTCTAAACACTGTGAACAGAATTACTATAGCAATGTTCGACATTATTTATTATGTCAGGAGCCATGAAACTGGTTTACTTTCTGCTTAAAGTGAATTTTTACCTAAAGATTTTGTCCATCACATTTCACCCTCTAAAGCTAAGCCTGAGATCCCAATGACTGTATACTGCATAGATTTCATCCCTCCCAAAGATTTATCTGAATTTGAATTCTTTTCTTTAATCACAGAATAAAAAATGTATGTTTATTGTTATATGTGATTTCAACTTTACAATCTTATGATATTTGATTCTGTATTTAGACTTTCACATAAAATATTCAATTAGTTTTAAGTATTTAATTTTGATGATCAATGTAAGGTTTGTCACAAGGGCAATTCAATGATTAAAGAGATGGAATGCCCCATCAAGAGACCAACAAACCCAACAATCAGAACAAACAGAGAAACACAGGAAATGAAAAAGAACAAAGAAAGAAAAACCTATAATCTACATGGAGCCAGAAAATTTCCAGGGTACCCTCTCCACCCCTGCCCGAACAGGGCCAGGCAGGGAAAGTGGCCCCAGCACTGGTGAACAGGACTGCAGATCCTCAGTGACCACAGAAGTAACAGCGGAAAAGTCCTGCCGTGAGTACAGAGACCAGACAGCAGGAGCTCCACAGGACCCAGACTGGGCAGACCATACCCAGCCAGATGGTGGCATAGGACAAACAGCACGGGACCAGACAACAAGGGAACCAGGCACAGCAGATGTGGAGAGCTGGGGCCGCCACCACCGCCGCCACTGCCACCAAACGATTGCCACACCCTACCCTGGAAAAGCCCATAGCAACACAGGACACACACACAATCCAGGACCAGTAAGTTCCCCATTGCCCCCACCCCACCAAATGGGACATCAGCTCCGGCAGAGACCCAAAACCTGACTTAGAGCTCATCACAATGGGACAAAGAAACTAGAGTTCCCTCCTTATCCCTCCCTGACCCAAGAGAACAAAAAAGACCCATTTGTGGAGGCTCAAGGACCCTACAGCTCCTGTGGAGGACTCAGGAGCTAGTAGCAAATAGAGAAGCACCTAACAAAGTGGCCAGGAGACACCATAGGCTAATGTCCCCCAAAGCACCATCTGGGGAGCCTGAATCTGCCAAAACCAGCCCCACCCAGCAGGGACCTGGGGGTTGGAGAGCATTTGACCTCCACTTGAGGTGCCCTGGCTTGGGTGGAGTTTTTGAACAAGAGTTGCAGGCTTGCTTGTGTGAAATACCAGCCCAGCAGGGTCACCTGGGCACCAACGCATGCCTAGACACTTAAACCTGCTGAGAACCACACATATCGCACCCACAGTAGATTCGTGAGAGGGCACAAGCGCCCTCCAACAATCCAGGGTAGTGCACCGCCTCCCCCAAAAGAAGAACAAGACCTCACACGTAAACACCCACTAGAGGCCCACATCAGCATTCTAGCCCTCCAGCAGAAGGGTCCTGCATCCACTCCCCCGTGGGAGGGCACAGGTGGGTATTCTACTCCCCAGCACAACACCAGCTCTGATAAGTGCACTTGGCACAGGTGGGAGGGCCACCCCTCAACAGCAACACCGGCTCTGACAGAAACACTCCGCACAGGTGGGTAAGCCTCCCCTCAGTGGTAATACTCAATCTGAGAGGTGAGCTCTCTTGACCCACAGCAACTAGTGGGGAATCAAAGAAAAGAAAAGTCTCCACACCACGCTGAATCAGTGACCTCTTAACCCCCAACAGGGGCCTACAAGGGTCAGCACAGTACAGCGGCAGAGCAAGGTCCTGCAGAGAAAGCCACAGAACCTGCCCACCTCTAGCTGCAGTGAGAGTAACTGCCTTGGCAACAACCAAGACGGTCCACTTACCCATAGGGCAGTAAGGTTCAACTGCTGAACTCAAACCCAAAGCCAGGAAACAAACAAGTCCTTGCTGGTGGGCCAATGGGAACCAGCACAAAGTCAAGACAAGGCAGCCACCTACAGGCTACAGAAAGGAAAGGTAGGAAGCAATCCATAACTGCTTTACTCCAGATGCATAAATCATACATCACAAAGAAATATTACAAATTTCATGAAAGGTCAAGCCAACTCGCCAGCTCCAAAAATCAGTATGACCGAAGAGGAGATGAAGAATTAAAAAAGAACTGAGGCTAAGATAGCAGAAATGATCGAACACCTCAGGAAAAAATTCAGAAAACAATTCCAGGAATTTATAATGGAATTCTCAAAGGATGATCAGGAAGTCAAGAAAGAAATGGAAAAAAAAAAATAGATACAGTCTACTCCTCTGTTAAACTAGACCTTAACATCCTGAGAAACAAAATGCATGAAAAAATAGATTCAAAACACAACTCATTAAAAGAAGAAATGACCACAGTGAGAGATGAACTGGAGCCATAAACAGCTCAGTTGCCTCAAAGCAAACCACACTCGAAGCCACATCACAAAGAATTGATCATCTTGAATCTCAAGTCTCTCTTTTGGACGATGATTCAGCTGATAAGGACCAGAAGATTACCTTACTCCAAGACTTTCAAAATCCAGGGCAGACTCATCCAGAAGATAGTGGACAGGGAGAAGAGATATAATCTGCATATAGTCAGAATAGATGAAAGAGAGGAGTACTAGATCAGATGTATACAACAATATTCAATAGAATTACTACAGAGATTTTCCTCAATCTCAAAAGGGAAAACCTCACCCAAATAACAGAAGCATATAGGACACCTGGCAGACTGGACCCTAGAAGAACCATGCCCAGACACATTATAATCAAGGCCTCAGATCTCAGCAATAAGGAGCATATTCTGAATGCAGTAAAAAAAAAAGAAAGAACTATATTACAATGGAAAAAAAAACAAAAACAAAAACAAAAAAACAAAAACAGAATTATGGCAAACCTATCCACACAAACTTACATGCACGAAGAGCCTGGAAGAACACTATCCAAGTCCTCCAGGTCAACAACTGCCAACTTATAATTAGATACCCAGAAAAATTAGGATTTACTTTCGACGGAAAAACCACATCTTTCCATAGTAAAGAGGAACTAAAGGAATATGTGAACAACAACAACAACAAAAAAAAAAAACAGCCTTACAGCAAATTCTAAGAGGGGAACCCCACCCAACAGAAAATGTACAGGACCTCCAGACAGAAACAGAGAGAACCTACAATAGCCAGAGCAGCTCAATAAAGACAAGAAAGGAGGGAGAGGAAATGCAGCCTAACAGGAAAATGGAAGGGAAAAAAAACCACACCTATCCATGATCTCTTTGAATATAAATGGTATAAATTCTCCGATAAAGAGGAGTGGACTGACAGAGTGGATTCGTAAACAAAAAATTGTTATCTGTTGTCTTCAAGAGACCCATCTTACAGCAAGGGACAAAAACAGGCTTCAAATGAAAGGATGGAGCATGGTCTTCCAAGCAAACGCACATACCAAAATGGCAGGGGTAGCCATCCTGATTTCAGACAAGCTAGAATTCTGATTAAAACAGTTCAAAAAGATAATGAAGATCACTACATTTTAATACAAGGAAAAATCCAGAATCAAGGTATCACTGTGATAAGTTTATACTCACCGAACAAAAGAGGCCATAAATATGTCAAATAAATTCTTTCAGAACTACAGAACAAGATAGACCCAAATACAGTCATAGTGGGAGATTTTAATACTCCGCTCTCTCCAAGAGACAGATACAACACACAGAGGATTAGCAAAGAAGCCGAAGACCTAAGTAACTCCATATCTTACATTGATCTTGCAGATCTGTACAGAGTGTTTCACCCTATAGAGACCCAATACACTCTTCTCAGCAGTCCATGGGACATACTCCAAAGTAGATAATGCAATAGTCCACACAAAGAACCTCAGAAAATACAGGAGTATTGATATTGTCCCGTTTATTCTATCTGATCACAGTGGAATCAAGGTAACCCTCAATAACAAAGGATAGCACAGAAAATACACAAATACTTGGAGGCTAAACCCCTCACTGTTATCTAACATCTGGGTCACAGAGCAAATTAAGAATGAAAATGACAAGTTCATAAGCCACAAGGACCATGAAATACATCACAAAGCAACCTATGGGATACAGCAAAGGCAGTGTTGAGTTGCAAGATCATTGCCCTCAGAGCACATACTAAAGAATGGAATCAGAATGTAAATAACCTCATGATGCAGCCAAAATGAATGGAGAAACAAGAAAAATTTGAATCTAAAATGATTAGGAGGAGAGAGATTACAAAGATTAAAGAAGAGATAAATCTGATTTAGAATAGAAAGATCATTTAACATATAAATCAAACTAAAGCTGGTTCTTTGAGAAAGTAAATAAAATTGACAGAACCCTTGCAAGACTTACAAAAAAAAAAAAAAGAAGAGACTCATATCCCTAAGATTTCCCTAAGATTAGGGATTCCATCAGAAAAATTACAACAAATACACAGGATATTTAAACAACCACAGGAAACTATTTCCAGAACCTTTACTCACTAAAGAATGAAAAATTTACAGAAATGGATCAATTCTTAGAGAAGTATACACTGCCCAAACTGAATCAAGAAGAAATAAATCAACTAAATAAACCAATAACTTACAGCGAGATACACGAGATAATCAAGAGCTTCCCAACAAAGAAAAGCTCAGGCCCGGATGGATTCACCCATGAATTCTATAAAACATTCAGGGAGGAGCTAATACCAATACTCCTTAAACTATTCTGCAAAATAGAAACAGAGGGAGAAATCCCAAACTCATTTTATAAAGCTAATATTATACTCATCGCCAAACCAAGCAAAGACCCAACAAAAGGAGAGAATTACAGACCAATATCACTAATGAACACAGATGCAAAGTTCCTTAAGAAAGTATTAGCTAACAGAATCCAGAAACTGATCAAGAAAATTATACATCACAATCAAGTAGGCTTCATCCCACAGACGCAAGGATGGTTCAACATCCGCAAATCAATAAACATAATTCACCACATCAACAGAGCTAAGACCAAGAACCACAACATCATCTCAGCTGATACCCAAAAAGCCTTTGACAAAATACAACATGCATACATGTTAAAAGCCCTGGAGAGAACAAGAATAGAGGGAACATTCTTTAAAACAATAAAAGCCATGTACAACAGACCAACTGCTAATATCATATTAAATGGGGGAGAAACTAAAACCATTTCCTCTAAACTCAGGAACAAGACAAGGATGACCCCTCTCCCCACTTCTATTCAACATAGTGCTGGAATCCCTAGCCATAGCAATAAGGCAAGAAGAGGATATCAAAGGGATCCACATTGGCAAAGAAGAAATCAAACTATCCCTATTCGTAGATGACATGATCTTATATCTGAAGGACCCCAAAAAACTCAGTCCCCAAACTCCAAGACGTAATATACCATTTTGGCAAAGTAGCAGTATACAAAATCTACCCACAAAAATTTGCAGCTTTTCTGTATACCAGCAATGTACAAGCAGAAAAGGAAATTATGGAAATAATACCATGTGGAACAGCTAAAGAAAGAATAAATTACCTAGGGATTAACCTAACTAAAGATGCGTATGACCTATGTAATGAGAACTATAAGACTCTAAAAAGGGAAATCAAAGAGGACACCAGGAGATGGAAAGACCTCCCATGTTCATGGGTAGGCAGAATCAATATAGTGAAAATGGCCATAATGCCCAAAATGTTATACAAATTCAATGCATTCCCCATCAAGATCCCAGCTACATTCTTCACTGGAATAGAGAAAACAACCCATAAATTCATATAGAACAGCAAAAGACCTAGAATAGCTAAAGCAATTCTAGGCAAAAGAAGCAGCACAGGAGGAATCACAATACCAGACTTCAAGCTCTATTATAGAGCCATCATAGGAAAAACAGCCTGGTATTGGTATAAAAGTAGACCTGAAGACCAGTGGAATAGAATAGAAGACCCAGAAATAAAGCCGCATTCTTACAGTCAGCAAAGGAGCTAAAGACATACAATGGGATAAACAGCCTCTTCAATTTCTGGTGCTGGGAAAACTTGGCAGCCATATGTAGGAAAGTCAAAGGAGAACCTAACCTATCTCCATGCATCAAGATCAACTCAAAATGGATTAAGGACATCAACATCAGACCTGAATCCTTGAAACTACTGAAAGACAGAGTAGGAGAGACACTAGAACTAATAGGCACAGGTAGGAACTTCCTGAATATAGTCGCAGGAGCACAACAGATAGAGGAGTGTCTCGACAAATGGACTACTACAAAATAAAAAGTTTCTGCACAGCTAAAGACATAGCCACCAAACTAGAAAGACAGCCAATCATATGGGAAAGGATCTTCACCAGCACAGCAACAAAGGCCTAATATCTGTCATCTACAGAGAACTCAAAAAACTAACCTCCTCCAAACCCAGTAAACCAATTATTAAATGGGCAAAGTAGCTAAAGAGAGACTTCACAGGAGAAGAGTAAAAATGGCAAAGAAACATATGAGGAAATGTTCAACATCGCTGGCAGTAAAAGAAATGCAAATAAAAACAACCCTGAGATACCACTTCACTCCAGTTTGTATGGCCTATACTCTGAACTCAGCCAACAACAAAATTCTGGAGGGGATGCAGGGAAAGAGGAACCCTTCTCCACTTTTGGTGGGAGTGCAAATTAGTAAGACCACTTTGGAGAACATTATGGAGGTTACTCAAAAAACTCAGCATAGATTTACCCCATTACCCAGCTATACCACTCTTAGGCATCTATCCTGAGCAACAGGTCTCAGGACATTGAAAAGCCTCAGGACTGGAAAAATAAATGCAGGAAAGGCAGGAAATTAAGAAAGAAATACTCATTTACATATATTTAGAGAGTAAGAGGGCTAAAATGTGTAACAATACTTATGAGCAGGTATAAGAAAGAAAGTCTTTAAGAAGGGCTGAATTTAAACTGTATTTGAATGTGTTATAGAAAGTGCTAGGAAATGATATGAGACTTTTAAAGAAATGATGAAGAAATAAATAACTACCAATGATCAAGTTAGAACACCATACCTGATTCCCTGAGAAAGGAAAGGCTTGAGTGGAAAAGGTTCTGAATGAAAAATCAGACTCAGCATTTCCTTTGTGCAGTTTGAAATGATCTTTCAGAGGTGAAAAAAAAGAGATCACTGGGTGAGTAAGCTTAGACAGAAAATAAAGGGGGACTGTTTCCTTTCATTATAGTACTTCATGGATTATAACTAGGAAACACTATGAGATTCTTCAATTAACCATCAAAAAAGCCGAAAGTGGAGGTATGGCTCAAGTGTTAGACTGATAGCTTTAAGCCCTAAGCTTAGGGAAAGAATAGACCAGGACCTGAGTTTTACACCCCCCTCCTCACCACACATACACACATTTTGATTTTGTTACTTGCTAATTAGAGGCCTATTCTGGTGACATATTAGAATAGGCTATCCAGGGTACCTTATCTTCTTTCTTTCATTTGTTTTATATTTCAATAGAAAAATCTATCTTCTGCACTGCACATGGAGATGTTTACATAAACTCTGTCCTCAACTTCACATTCATTTGACTCAGTTAAATGATCCTGGATAAATTTCTACCTTATATAGTAAGCCAGATGAGATATTAAACTTTTAGTATACTGAAGACAGAACTCTATAAGGAGGTGACATTAGAAAGGCAGACTTTCCAAGTACATGAGCTAAGAAACGGAACTACTTGGGAACTACAGAGACATGTGGATTATGCTGAGCATCGCAAATCTGTTAGAATCTGAGCATGGGCTGAAGCTTGTACCAATTTAAGAAGTGAAGTCTTACTGGTGATATAAACAATTACCCTTCTTCATATAGATACCATTTAGTTTCAAGGACTTTGGAAACATATAATTTTTTTATTCAAAATTCATAAATCATTCTGCATATCAGTGACAAGTACACTGCCAATCAGAAAACACAATCCAGGATTGTGTCTCCTTTGAAATGACAGCCAAGATGTCACCAAAACTGTTTAGAGACTTTTAAATCCTTTCCGTTTTGAAAAGGCCTTGACATAGCCTGCAAACCACTCTCTAGAAATGTTTGCTTCCTGAATGTTTTTTTTTTTTTCTGAATGTTGTTTTGGTAATTTTTGAATATATATATATATATATATATACATATATGTATATATACACACATACATATATATATATAATACAGACAAGAATATTTCAAACCTCATTTGATTTTGTTATCTGATAGCTATATAAACCAGATTCCATTTTTTGTCTGCCAGCAATTTTAAATCCTTATGGTTTTCCACAATTTATTTTTACAAAAAGAATACATTTTAAAGTATGTATGTTGACTCTCTTATGACTCTACACTGTGATTCATATATTTCTAAATAATTTGAAGGAAAAATTTTCAATTATACTCCAACATTCAAATTAGGCTTTCCTCATTTATAGTGGAAAGTGTAGCAGAAGATGGTCATTATGCAAAGAATGTGTGCATGCATAAGTGAAACAACTTAGAAAAAGAGAACAAGAGGCATCTTAGACTTTATTCACAACTGAGCTTATATTATTATTCAAATGAAAGCCATCCATAAGCATGTTTTGGTGATCTAATTCTATTTGACCACTACTAACATATTAATATTACTTCACTTTCATTTCTTTCTGTTTTGGTACTGAGGCTTGAATCGGTACTGTCCATTACCTTTTTCCCTAAAGATGGCACTCTATCATTTCAGCCCCATCTCCACTGTTATATTTTTTACTGGATAATTGGAGATAAGAGTCTCCTGGACTTTCCTACATACACTGGATTCAAACCATGATCTTCAGCCCTCAACCCTCTGAGTAATGTTATTTGAGATGTGAGCCACGGGCTCCTGACTTGTACTATTTAATTTTTTTGGCATCATTAAAGACAAATGTATATACTGAAATGCATTGTTAAGCATGGCTGTAAAAGTCGAAACTGGAAATCTGCAACAAATCTAGAAGGAACTGAATGCAATTGTTAGCATTGGCGTTGGTGACAAAAATAGATGACTCAGTTGGGCGGTTGTACTAACATCTGTAAAGGATGTAAGGGAACAGAAAGAAATAGAACTCAAGAGCACCTTAGTTAATTAGACAAGTAGTCAAAATAAAGATGGGACTGAATAGAAACCAGATGCCTCTCCCACTCTGTGGCAAAAAAAGAGATGACACATAGAAAATCTCAGTGTATACAGATTGCTAAGAAAAGATGTTTGACTGCCACAGCTATGCGGGAACAGCTGAAAGGGAGTCAAATTGACTGGTTTACTTCTCCAAAAACAACAAAGTAGTCCAAGGTTAGACACAGGATACAAGGGAGTTCAAAAAAAATTGGAGTTTTGTGGTTCTCAATTGAAGTGAATAGATTGTATTTTGAAAAAAACAAATGATACTGCAGATTATTTTAAGAAAGATTCTTGACCCTTGGTTGCTACTAATGCTGTCTTTAAATCTGGAATTCATAGTTTAAGAGGTTATACAAATTAGTATCAAAATGCAAAGTGCATTGTTTATAAAAGAAGGTAGATTCTAAGCGTAAGAAATTTTTATGATTTTGCCTCTAGCACACACATCAAGGATCACAGACTGCATCACAAGAATATAAGAATGCGTAGTAGGTATGGGAAGAGGAATTTGCAACCTAAACACATAAATTTAAGACTTATTTCCCCATGGATTCTAATGACTACAGGCCTCATCATTTCATCTTGAAAGTTTGGTTCATTTTTTTATCTGAAACTTGTGGATGGTTGTAATATCTCCTAAGATAATAAATGTGCAGATGAAATGAGATAATCTACTGGACAGCAGTGGAAGTATCAGTTATAGCTACTTTTGTTTTGAATTTGTCTGTCTGTCTACCTCTCTTCCTATTTCTCTACCTCTTTAAGAAAATATTTGTTTAAATTTTGAAATGAAATAAATAAGAATTCAGGAATCAATGAGATCCACTGGTATATTTTCTTCAAATGTGCTCTGCCACACATCACTAAGCTTCTTTCATTACTGCAGTAATCTAAGCAATGATAAGACATTTCCTGTATTCTTCTTTGTCTTATTTTCCTTTTATATTCAAATTTCTGCATCATGCTTATCAAGTGCTTCTTTTGAGATACATGTATAATCTATTGATCTCCCTGACAGATTTCTGGCCATAATACAATCTTGTATTTTTTTTTTTTTTGCATCACAACACTTAGGAAAGCTTACTGTAATTTATTTTAGCTAGAATCTTCCTACCAAGATAGTTAGGCTATCTATTCAGGCTCTATGACTATCTATATGTTTAGGTACACCAGCTTAATGCCCAGCAAACAGTAGATAATGAACTTTCAATTAGTAAGCAAAACCTAGGGAAATGGAAAATAAGGAAAATCATATCTGACCATAGCTGAGGGAGCACAAGTGATTACCAGGGAGTGAAGTCTCTCAATTAGTACAGAATGCTGGGGAAGTGGTGTTTGAAGAAACAAGACTATAGACTGGAAAGTACACATTTTCATTACAGTAATACAAGGAGTAATTACAGATGATTAGTTTATACGCTTTTCTTTATCAAAACTTCGAGTATATATTTTCCTTGAGAGAAAATTCAATCCAACCTCATTTAAAATACTTTATTTCAATATTATATCTGCACTCCTCACTCATTAGATCCTTCCAGATATGATATACATTCATCTTTTTCCATAGTCACTTATTTCTCTGCCATTTTTCCTGTTTTTATAAAGTTTATTTCCAATAGAATTAGTTCTTAATGCAGTTTGTTAAGACAATTTCCACTGTAGATTGAAAGATTCATTTGAATGGAATCAGTTTCTACTTATGTTGTTTGCTTACATTTCCTTACTGAGAGCTGCCTGACATAAAAATTTGTGGTTTCATTTTATATTTTTGGTTGGTTTTTTTTTAACTGTATTTTTTTGTGTTTTCTTTTTTGGTACTGGGGATCGAACCCAGGACGTTGCACTTGCTAGGCAAGTGCTTTGCCACTGAGCTACATCCCAGCCCTCATTTTATATTTTTGTGTTTTGAGGGAACCTTTTATTATGGAGGGATTTTTAACCTTATGAGGTGAATAGCAGGTGCATTATATATATATATAATGAGAGTAAAATATCAATCACTAATAAATACCATATTACAATAAACATAATAGCTAGATAGAATGATTTTAAAATGTCTTATAGACTCATTATGCTATATTTTTATAAATAAAATGTAATTTTATGAGTTGTATCTTCATATTTAATATCATAAGTACATGCTCCTAGATTCATATTACTATAAAATTGCAGCATATATTTTTTATATTTATATATGTACACAAACATATACATATTTAATGCTAAAGATTGAACACAGGGCCTTGCTCATGCCAGATATGCATGCCAACCTTGAGCTGAATTCCTTACCCTAAGTTAGTGCATTTAAAATCATTACACTATGGTGTGATTTGAAGCTACTTTATAATATTACAGTGTGTGTACAAAATTTTCTCATGAGTCATATGCTTTCCCTCTTCATTGCCCATTTTACTTTTTTAACATTAAAGAGGATATAACTTCCTTGATTTAATTACACACATAAATTGATATGTTGAACTGAAACACTTGTACAGTTACTTCATGATAATAAAACATAAAAAACACAAAATAAAAGACAAAAAGAAAAATGTTGAAAAAAATAAACCTATTATGAAAATTTTAAATCCCAGTCATAGGAAAATATGAAAATATTTATTTTTTCTAATGTAAGTTTTCCTTTAGCCATTTAAAATTATTTTCTAGTTAATTTCCAAATTTATGTAACAAGTGGTCCAAACTGCAAGCTCACTTGCTGTGGTTGCTTTGCCATGCCTTGGTTTTTCTATGTATAAGAAGTTCTGAAATTTTATACACATATTACTCATCTAATACAGGCTATTCTTTGACTCATTTAAACAAAACATCTGATCCCAATATTTTTCCATGGACCATTTTCTCCAGAATTCATTGATAAAAATTCACTTAATAGTTTGCTGTTTTTTTTTGGTCTTTTTTTCCCAGCATATTGTCAATGTTTTGATATTTATACTTTTATTAAGACACATAGTTTGCTCATTTTACAGTATTCATAGAACTTATCTAACAGGTTTCTTTTTGTCTTATAGTCTTCAATGGTATATAGGTATGCAGTTACAGCAAAATGGGGTTGAAATTTCTGAGTATCTGTTTTACATGGTGCAAATGCTAACCATTGTTACATTTGTGTTTTCCATTTCTTCTGAGAAGATTTTTTCCTTTCTAGATGAAGACACTGGAGAATAGGGAGCTGAGATAGTTCACCACAAATTACAGAAGGAAGGCATCAAGACTAGTGCCCATGTTTAGCAATCTTTAAGCATTAAGTTACTCCTTTTCCATAAATAAATGCCACATTAATGTGTCAACCTGATATAAGGTGATGGTTTAAAATAGAGAGCATAAAATAGTTGAAATTTTATCATCAATCACAGAGACTTGAAAGTTTGCTTCTTGTGTGTGTTCTCTGTGTAGGGGACCAGAAAATGACATCCAACATTATTATAGTTTACAGATGTGGTCATTCACTAAATTCAGTATAGTGTAACCCTATTTTTCCTAGGTGAAATCAATAAAACATGTGATGCTATCTGTTTTATGGATAAAGATAAATAGAGATAGGTAGAAAAGAGGTGGATTTAACAATTAGTATAATATGACTTAGTTGTTTTATGTAGAATTTTCTGCCAATGGAAATTGTTTATAATTTACATTCTCTGTAACAATCAGACAACTAAAATTGACTATCGAGAAATGGGAGGAATTTTTATATAAAGCATCTTAAATTATTATGGAAAATATCACAGTTTTAAACTTACAATTCAAATATGTCAACTAATCTTGTCAAACCTACTCAACAAATTTAGGACCATTCCTTTCATTTCTATATCTCCATTGTTGTCTACATATCCAATCTCATTTACCATACTTGTTCTCCCCTTTGAAATATCAAATATTTGTAATTTTTAGAAAATAATAGAAAGCTTCACATATCAATGTTAAAGCAGTTTACTCTCACTCTGACATATTATTTTTTCTTCTTTTCTTTATACTTATAATACAGCGTGTTTTATAACCTACCTACTATGTGAAATCACTCTGTAATATCTGCTCTCTGAATCTCCAGGTAGAATTAATTCTTTTCTACTGTGATAATAATGAGCTTTAAATGTGGTCTTATTGTCATACTTTTTGTTTTATATGCCAATTTACTTCTAGTCTGTGATTCCACTGTGGGAACACTCAAATCAATTTAATAAATCAACATATGAACAGCTACTCTACATCTAGCACATAACACATGAGAATGTGCAGATATATTTTGAAGAATGTAGTTGTATAGTATATAAGTTGTGAATGCCAGAATTAGAAACAATTAATGATAAATAATAGGAATGAGAATGGTTATGTGTTTGAGTATATTTATATAAATACAAGTACTTTATTTTCAATGCAGTTCTCATTTCTGATATTTTAAAAATATTCCAAGTGGACAATAAGTTTTACTTGAAACAATTCATAATTTAATTATATATTATTTAATAAAAAATATTGCATGAGCTAGGTTCCAGTCATGCCGGTAATCCTATCTACTCAGGAGGCTGAGATTTAAGGACTGCAGTTTAAAGGCAGCTCTGGCAGGAAAGGACAGGTGTCTTATTTCCAATAAACTACTCAAAAAAGCCAGAGGTATTGCTGTTGCTCAATTGATAGAGTGATAACTTGGAGTAAAAGAAGCTCAGGAATAGCTCCCATGCCCTGACTTCAAGACCAAAGACTGGCAAATAAATAAATAAGTAAATTGAATGGATGAATAATTCATAAAGACCTATAAAAGTTTTGTATGCAAATATGAATACTATTCTAGTTAGCTAAATTATTATTGTATACAAATTTAATTTGAAAAGAATGTTTAAAAAATAAGCAAAACCATTTTTTGCCAAAACTGCTAATTTATTATATACCTTAGAGTTCAGCTGCCCTTGAAAAGATGAAATTTTCTATTATAAGATATTTAATACATAGTTTGATTATAATGTTATTCCAAAATAAGTAGGGCTAATTTTGTAAACTAATAAAGGGATAAAAATGGTTTGCAAAACAGTATTATCAGAATAAATATAAACTCTTATGATTTGCTTCAATATATTTCCAGAGATGGAACAAATTTATATATATACATTTTCATTTTCCCAGAAATACTGATATTTAAATGGTAACTTTAAATGAAGGCTGCAATAACTTTATAGAAGATTAAAGTTATTTTCTCCTTCTTGTGAATTCCAGCCATGCCTCAGATATTCATTGATCTGTTGATGGTATAGTACCCTAATAACTGTTGCAGTAATTAACATTCATCTAATATTTGGACTACTGATATCTTTATTTACAAATTTGAATAATATTTTTGAATTTCATGTATTCTTATCCCCTGTCCCCATAAGTACACAATCACACACACCATAAACCCTGATTTTGGCCCTGAAATTATAGTAACTACTGATATTGGTAAGAATATATGTTTTTCACTTTTGTGGGTAAGGTGACTGGAACTATGAGTTTATGTGTGTTGTAAATAGTTTTATGTGGCTTCCTGTTTGCTTGCTACTTGTATATTAAAACTTCTTGCTTATATAATATATTTGGCAAAACACCAAAACAGCTTTAAATTACAAATTGTTTATACTTTCCATTTACAATTAACATAAGATTATGGAAATGTTCAATGGTGATATCAGTTGTGCAAATGCAATAAAGTACAAATAAGATGGATCACAGAGAAAACACTTTTGTGGGAGCTGTTGCTGATATCTATACAGATTTTCCTTAAGGCCTTTTCAGTGAATTTGATCTTTCTATAGTACAAATTATGTGATAATTACATCACACTCTTGGTTTATTTTATTTTCAAGTAAGTAAAAGTAGTTGGAAATGCTGCTGGGTGCTAAATACCTTGCTTACATAAAGAGGCTCTGAGTTCAGCTTCCCTCTTTGAGCAGTTTGTGTGGGAGGGGGAGGAGGAAGAAGGAGGGATTGGAGAGGGAGAGAAGAGAGGAGAGAGAGAGTAGAAGAGAGAGGGTCTCCTTGTAGAAAGTACAACATTATTACAGGCAATCAAGGAAGTTTCTTATATATTAAAATTGAATAATTTACAGTGAAAGTGATTTTTCCCTTCCACATGGATTACTTTTTTTTAAAAGAATATCTAAGAGGACTATACAGCACAATTTTTCACTCTACCATTTCCAAAAAAGGATAAAAAAGGAATTGTACTGAATACAACAGTGTTTTAAAATAGGTTTTCTGTCAAGTTGAATTTAGAGGTGTGTATTTTGAAGTACTAGGCACTAATTTTCAACAGTTTTCATATGGGTTAAATGGTGGCTCAAATGGTAGAGTGCTAGGTTTGCACAAAAATGCTAAACGAGAGTGCAAGACCTTGAGTTTAAGTCCCAGAGTTAATATGTACACACACACACACACACACACACACTCACAATCTTGTAAATAGTATTGTCACAATAGAATTTTTTGTCCTATCTGGTCTCTACATAGTAGATGTTCAAAAATATATGGCAAGTTATTTTAAAACAAGATCTTGGCAGAAATTATGTTAAAGTCTAAGGCTAGTTTTCATTCAAAACCAGGGATTGATTACACTTCAATTTTATGGATTTAGCTAATTGTACTCTGTCTTTGAACAGATCAGTTAGGAGATGAGAGCCTCCAATATCCTGAAGGATTTCACTCACCTCTTTTGGTGCATCAGCTACAATAAATTCAGAATAAATTCTCTTGGCTTTGGAAACTATCTTTTCTGCACATTCTGTTTTTTTGAAGTCTTCACAGGCAAGCCAAAATTCAACATTTTCTTCACTAAATTCTGATTTTAGAAATGTTCGAAAAGCATCTAAACCAGCTATAAGACATATGTGAGAAATATTTGTTCAATAACATACAGAGCAGAAAAATGACAAAAAAATGAGTACATTGCGTTATTACAGTGAGCAATTCCTCAGTAGCTGTTAGTAAATATTCATCATCTTACTTAGTTTAACATTTACATCCTTTAGTTTTGAACTTTAGAGAATCTTATTTCTAATCAATAATCATAAACACAAAATATGTAAAAACATATTTCTTCTACTAACTCCACCAACAAAGAAAAATGAACATTTTCTTTCAGGTTAAGAAAAGTTTAGAAATGGCATTTGGAAACTCTTTTGACGGTGACTTCACAGGAATCCCCTTAGGTTGTTTTTTAATCCTGTTGCACTAATTTTAGGCTATATTAATGGTATTATACTAACTGCATAGTAAAAATATCAGTGTTTCAGTTGATGAAGTAACAATTTCATATTCAAAAATTAATTTGTGTCAGGCCTTGGTACCTCATTCCTCTAGTCTTACTCAAAAGGCTGAGATCTGAGGATCTTGTTTCAAAGCCAGCAATGAAAACAGACCCCATGAGATTCATGCTCCACACACAACAAAAATACATAAATAATTTGCATTTGTTTGGGCTTAAGGGAAAAGAACCAATGCTAGAATTGGTTTATGTGACTGTATCAGAAAACTATAATCTTTAAGCTGAGGGTAACTTAATGAGAATACTTCTTTTATTTGGTAATAGAGGTTTTATTTTGAAAGGCAAACAATGGGGCTCTTCCTCAAAATTTCCTTATGAAAATATTGATCCCTTCCATTCTTCTTTCATGTACCCTTTGCACAGTGTTTGCACCATAACAAGCATTTCTCTGGCAACTTTTAACTAAAGACTACAAATGGGTCTACTTACTTGAAGGCTTATTTCCTTTGTCTTTGTTAGTATATGCTTAAAAATGTTAGTAACCAGAAAGATCATGTAATTTGTCATATCTATCCATTTCATCTTTCCCTTTTCTTACTTGCAGCCAAATATAGGCCATTATTTCTTACTCTGATGGATATATACGTTTGTGAGAACCTGTTTAGATCCTTACTTCTCTGCTCTTCTCATCAAAGTGTACTGTGAAATACATTCACTTGAGAAGGTAAGTGTGCTAATAATTTTAAGGCTGAGTAAAGTAAGTCTTTCACTAGGTAATAGGATAGAAAGGTCATATTCCGTCTTCTGTGATGACCAGGCAAATTCAATGTGGTAATGCCAGTTTAGTCATGTTTCTAGTCTCATTCTTCTTAGCATTATCTGTTCCTGATTGAGGCTGTGCATGTGTCAGGGGAGGAAAACACTGTTGTACAAGTCCCTCAGGGGAATTTGCCTTCCAAAACACTGGTAGTTTCTCCTCTGCCTGCCAGGAGGGCCCTTTGCATGCACTCAAAGCATCTCTCTGGAGGCTTCAAGAAGAGTGACTCGATCTGTCAAATATCAAGGTAGAGAAAGGAACTTTATGGAGATATTATGAATAAAGAATATTGACCAGAGTGTAAGAAAATACAAGAATAAACTTAATGGAGCAGAGCTACATCAGTTTTTAGAAAATAGAAGTCTTGTAAGATAAAGAATCTTGAACAAGATTTAGTTGTCTAAAATCATTGGATTAAATGATTTGACATTGTGCTTTATTTGAAATAAGATGTCATTGTGAAAAGTTTCAGGTAACAATTAAAATTCTCAGTAGAAATATTTCAGAATGTAGATGTCATTTATAAGAAAGCACTATATAAATTCAATTAACTGCACATTTCTTGCATTTAAAAATACATCCAGTTTTCTGTGACACAGATTTATATTATAAAACTCCTCAGCAACACTGGATTAAAAATTTCCCTGTTGGGGCTGGGGATATGGCCTAGTGGCAAGAGAGCTTGCCTCCTATACATGAGGCCCTGGGTTCAATTCCCCAGCACCACATATACAGAAAACGGCCAGAAGTGGCACTGTGGCTCAAGTGGCAGAGTGCTATCCTTGAGCAAAAGGAAGCCAGGGACAGTGCTCAGGCCCTGAGTTCAAGGCCCAGGACTGGCAAAAAAAAAAACAAAAACTTTCCCTGAATGTGGTCCAAACAAACATGCACTTGGAAGGGCTAAACAGAATCATATTAAAGCTTATTTTATGCATACAAGATAAAAATATACTTTGTAATAGAGGTAACCTTGCATATTTATACCTAGTATTTTATGTTTGTCATTAAGATGTGTAAAGCTTCTTCCTTTTTAGATTATCTAAAAACATCCAACTAAAATGGTAAGAGATCAAAAAATTTTAATTATGCCATAGTTCTCCTCAGTTTTATGTAAAGGCTACTCTGAACTCATAATGCATTCCTTTCTCAGCTTAATATGGTGTACAAGAGTGTTAGTGCTCAGGGCCTCACATGTTCTCTGGTTTCTTGCTTGACTGACACTGTGTCACTTGAGCCATACCTCCAGCCTGGCTATTTGATGGTGATTTTGACGATGGAATCTCAAGGGGTTTTCTGAAGCTCAGGTTGGCTTCCAACTTTAATCCTTCAGAGGTCATTCTTCTAAGGAGATGTGATTGCAGGCATAAACTAGGGCCTAGCTACACATACAGCTCTGAGTTTTAAAAGATGCCAAATAATTTTGGAAGAGTATACTATATACAATTAACATCATTATTTGAGAGTGTTTATTGAATGAACAGTGAGCTCTCTTAGGTGAAACACAGAGCAGAGTAGCCAAAAATAGGAAGTGAGAGCCGCAGGAGAGAGAGCCCCTACTCAGTGCATGAAAAGTATATGCTCAAATTGACAAAAAAAACATAATTTGGTGAGTGCTTAAACTGTTAAAAAAGAAACCCTGCATTTTCTTCTTTCTGTGAGTTATAACAGAAAATCCTAGGGCTTCTGCAGAGAGGTGTTTGTCTTGATTTCATGGCCTTTTGGCCTTTGTTCTGTGATGCATTTTCACAGAAATCCCTGCCACATCACAACAAGCAGACTTTCTCTGAGGAGATTCAGCAAATGCAATCTGTTTTATTGATTACATCCTTAAGAGAAAACAAAACCCACCATCCAAACATGGCAACAAAGCATTTTTGTATATATCATTAATTGGGTTACAGGATTTACATGGATTATTTATACTAATGTTTCAGGAAGGTCAATATAAATTTATATATAAGTAAATAAGAATGAAAAATTATTTCAGCTTTATAATTTTCAACATTTTCTCATACTATTTTTATTTATTTTTTACTTTAAGTGGAAATTTCATTCAATTAATACATCATTATCTCACTGAACATATTTCTTACAGGAAAGGCATGGGGGAACATGAATGTAATCCTAGATACTCAGAAAGTGAGAAATGAGAAGTGAGAAGTGGAGATTCACAGTGTAGGCTACCCAAGGCAAAATTAAGACATGGCCCGATGTGGAAAAACAAAACTAAATACAAAATAAAACAGAAAGGCTTAAACCAGAAGCAAGGTTTAAATAGTAGTGGGCTTGCCTAATAAATGTAAGACCCAGAGTTTATCCCCAGGAACCTCAAAATAAATGAATAAGTAAACAGATGGGTAAAATAATAAATATTTATATAATTTTATGTATCTTTTTTCTTCCTGGTGTAGATAGAACTGATGCAAGAAATGCTAATAGAAACAGAAGTTAAAGACCCATTTGTGATTATATTTTACAAAATAGTTCATGTAAATAAATCGAACAAGTTGTTTATAACTGGGCCAGATTTTCCCAATTTCACTTGTTATTGAATATAAATATATTTATACATGATAGTACATACATAGTTAAATGTTTTTGTAATTATTAAAGCTGAAAATAATAGAGATGCATATACCTTAAAATATATGTGTTTAGTTCAAAGTGTATGTAAAACAAGAGTATTTTAAATTCTTCAGGTTTTGAAGCAGTTATCTTATATATTAAATGACAGGGAGAACCAGAAAATGAAAAGCTTCTTACTTGCTACTTGTAATTTGTCTTTTGTCTTAATATATGGAGTATCTACAAATAAATATCAGATACAACCTATCTCTATATCTAAACTTTAGACCTTTAAAATTATGGGTCTTTTAAGAGCATTTATTTGAATTACTGATGGAAATCCAATTTCTGATTGAATTCAGACCCTTGGAATTGTTAGTCAGGTACTCTGCCTCTTAAGCCAGTCTGAAGCCTTATTCTGCTCTTTTCAGGTTTAATTATTTTCTGCAGAGAAACTAGTAAAAGAGAGCTTAAACTGACATCAGTACATTGAATGCATGTAACACATATCATTTACAATTTTACAATTAACACATGCAAATACAATGGTATTTTGGTTTGCATCTTACCTTGATTGGCTAAGAGTGTGTCCATTTTTTCAGGCCATGTCATTGCTTCTGTAGTTGGTGACCTGTAGAAACAACATCTACCCTTGACAATAGCATTGTGATCTTTTTATTTTATATAATTTACTAATACTTGAATTATATTCCTGTGTTAAACTATACTATTTATATAAAAAGGCACTAGAAAGATATCATATCTGGGAAGCAATAGGAAAAATGTTCATTTTTAATTGTCCAATGTTGATTTGGTCTGTATCCAAGATGTCCCTCTGATAGCAGTGATAGTGAATGAAACATTTTTGAATATTTCATAGCAAAGAAAAATATCCATTTCACACTTATGTACCACAAAATAATTTTAAAATGCATTAAACATAAAAGATTTGGAAATTGTGAAAATATTTTATTTCAATGTTTCATAAACAGTTTACCTCCTCTGAGTGAGACTTTATTTCTCTTTAGACTGGTATACATTTGTTTGAACAGATAAGAATCTAACAACACAGACTACTCTTTTTTTTAAAAGCAGTCAAAAATTTATAGTTGTAAGTCTCCTGTAGAATGTACACTTTGGTGATATGATGAATAAATAATATATTAGGTTTAAGATGTCCTTTTCTGAGGTGCAAATACATCATACTTTCTCTTTAATAAACGAAGGTCCTAATAAACAAGCTTCTCTACACAATAAATCTCTTCTTGAAGAAAAAAAGAGCCAAATTGTAGCTGTGATACAAATACATAGTTATGATGTAACAAACAGTACAAGAAATGTATCCAATGCCTAACTTATGAAACTGGAACCTTTCTGTACACCAGTTTGATACTAAAAATTTGAAAAAACAACAAATACGTAGTTACTAGAATAGATGAACCAATTTAATCTTTAAATTACAATGATTGAAATAAAATAAGATAGTCTCATACCTAGGAAATCCTATAGAACTTTTGCATCTGCCCATCAAAGAAACAATCATAGACTGGGAACATGGCCTAGTGGTAGAGTGGTTGCTTTGTATACATGCAGCCTTGGGTTTGATTCCTCAGCACCACATTTGTAGAAAAAGGCAGAAGTGGCGCTGAGGCTCAAGTCGTAGAGTGCTAGCCTTGAGCAGAAAGAAGCCAGGGACAGTGCTCAAGCCCCAGGACTGGCGTTAAAAAAAAAAAAAGAAAGAATCATAAATATGATAATGTGAATTGATTACCGTACTCTATGATAATGTGAAATGATTGCCATGGTCTAATTTTCTCCAGTTAGGGGCCCTTTGTTTTTATTTATTTATTTTTATCTCTGGGAATATCAAATTTCCAGGACCGAAAATTATCTAAGACATTATTTTTAAGTGGCACATTTTCATTTACATGGGTAATCAAAAAGATTCAGACTTCTCAGGTTTCATCTTTCATAAGTTAAAGATGAAACAAAATCCTAGACTTAATTTTACTTTATAGAGCAGTTGTTTATTATATTACCTGTTTCATGAAGAATCTATATTTCAGGTATTACATTGTTAAAATTTGTAAAAATTCTGAAATGACCATATGGTCACTTGAAATGTGCTGGTTTAAAAATATTTGTAGTGAGATTTTAAATTTAGTGGTTAGCATGGTATTAGAATTTAAAGCAACTTAGTACCCATGGATGTATGCTAATTCACAGGATAGATAGAAGGCTTGCCACAACAAGATGCTTCCAGTTTGATTAAGGAACACAAGGTAGAGTGAGAAACAGGCAAATTCATTCAACAATAAACATCTCTTTCCCAATTCATTTTTAAATTTTCCAATAACAGTGTTGTTCTCTTCCTGCCCTGCGAGCAGGAAGAAATACTGGTTGAATCTGTTAACAAGTAACCAGTGAATGACAACCAAGCTTTATATAAAGGTAGATATTAAAGCATTCAACGGAAAGGCACACAATGGCTTTCTAGATGTTTGTAGACTATATTTAAAATATTATTGAAAAGTATAGCTACATTGTGGGAGTTAAAATGCCACAGATAGGGTGTTCTGGGTAAGGAAAAAGAAGTTAATGTGGAAGCCTCCCTGGAAGGCAGTAGAACATGATGGAATTCTGGAAGTTGTAGACAATGAACAATATCACATCCATGAAGCAATAGCCAAAGAGAAAAGGAATAGTTCACCCAGATGTTATAAAAAAGTAAAAAGTGGGGCTGAGAATATGGCCTAGTGGCAAGAGTTCTTGCCTCATTTACATGAAGCTCTGGGTTCCATTTCTCAGCACCACATAGAGAGGAAAAGGCCAGAAGTCGCACTGTGGCTCAAGTGGCAGAGTGCTAGCCTTGAGCAAAAAGAAGCCACGGATAGTGCTCAGGCCCTGAGTTCAAGCTCCAGGACTGGCAAAAAAAAAAGAAGTAAAAAATATCTTTGAGAATGAAATTTTCAAATAAAGGGTAATTTCCCTTATTGCTATCATTTGTGTGAGAAACCATAAAAATAAAAAGAAGAAAATCTTGGAGATGATGTTGAACTAACAGCAACTGAACGCAAACACTTTGAATCACAGAGATATACTAAATGCTACCAGGTATTTCATAGATATCCTTGTGTAATATTATAAACAATACAATTCCAGATACTAGCTTATGCTAATATTATATAGGATCCACAAAATGCCATTGGCTGTAAAGGGAAAAGTTACCCTTTAGCTCTTTGAAGGTATGTATCTAATGGGTGTGATTAAGAGAGAAATGCTGAGATCTTTTTCTTTTAAATTATCGTGCACCTACATTGTAGGTAGGGCAGTATTTACTTTTACAAAATTAGATGGCCTGTAACTACTTTAGGGAAAATCTTTGCTCATTGTCATTAACGATTTTTTTTTTACATACTATATTTTTTTTGTGAATTGGTGAAAATGCTAATTATTGGCATTAAGGAACAAACTGAAATATAATACTTATCATACCATTAATATATACAGAACTTCTGGATATACAAAATGTTCACTGCATAGTTTTGTCCATGTCACATTCTTCACTTCATTTAATCTTGAAAATAAGAGTTCAATTAATTCCCATATTACCAATGAGTCCAAAGGTCAGAAATGTTGGTAACTGGAAAAGTATTTCACATATAGTAAAGGGAAGATCTAGAATCCAGACACTGGTGTATGTGTGTACAACTCTAACTCTTTATAATATGACTAAGCTAATGCCTAATATAACTGTTGCTCTTCTTTAGAGCATTTATGATAATTGTAATGAAGTAGTTTTCTTCCATTAGGGTTTTATCATACTTCATGCCAGAGCTTTATCTAAATAATAGTTTGGTTGTGGCAATTGGCTGTTTAATGATTATTACATGGAAAATGTTTACAGTACAAAATAACAATAGCATATTTCTTAGGTTATTTATGGAAAATGCAAGCTTTTTCATTAAATTATAAAAATACTTGGCATCAGTAGCTCTTGCCTGTAATTCTAGCTTCTCGGGAGGCTAAGATCTGAGAATTATAGTTAAGTGCCAGAGTGGGAAGGAAAGGCTGTGAGACTTTTATCTCCAATTAATTAGAAAAAATAGTTTTAAGTAGAGCTGTGGCTCATATGCTAAAACACCAGCCTTAAGCAAAATAAGCTAAGTACAGCATACAGGCCCTGAGTTTAAGCTCCGCCAGCATTAAATAAATAAATATCAGAAAATAATTTCACTAAATAAAGGAGTGGCTGATTTAAAATGATATTTGAGTGCCCGGTTTTTTAACTTGTGCAATCCTTTAAATCACCAAACAAAGATCCATGTTATCATTACATATGTGAATTGTAACATAGGCTTTGTCTGAATCTTCTCCTACATGTGTGTTTATATATTTCCTATTGAATAATTAGAATAGGTTTCTGCATGTGTATGATTAGCCGTGAACATTCACGGTATCTGAAGCCAAAATAGCACTTAGTATTTCATGGGGTTTGGGCTGATTTCCTGTCTCTTTTCTTCATTAAGCAAGTGCCATCAAGGCCAGCAGTCCCCATATTATATGTCCGGAAAAGAGCCAGGCCAGATGGGAACTGCATGAAAGCTACCAGTTATGCTGCTAATTGTGCCAGCTAGAACCAGTTGTATTGCATTAAAAAATGTGGACTCCAACAACTTAGCTGTTCACACTTAATTAGCAGTGTGCTGGAGAATGGAAAATTCAAGCAAGGAATCCTTGTGCCTGAGGAAGTGCCAGCTGCTTCCTTATCCTGCATTTGCTATTTCTTGAAAAAGTTTTTCAGTAAGTTTTGCAACAACAAATACTTTTTGCCAGGTTAATATATTCACATCTTACATGGCTTGTAATTTTTTTGGAAAATATCATATAAAGACATAACAGTGGTCTTTCTCCACTTTATCATCTCCCCATGTCTAGCAAAGCTGCAGAATTTACTGAAAAGGAAAGCCAAATATGGCACATATGGTTGATACATTTTTAGGACAGAAGAAATTTATAGAGAAAGGAGAAAAATCCAGGAGGACAACATCATTGTATTTATTATTAATGAAAGAAACAAAACATGTACAAAACTTGACTGTTTCATTTGTATATCTTCCAAGATACAAGTAGATTTAAACCACAACTTACTTTACTGGCATTTTTCGTCCACTCTGTCACAGATGATGCTAAATTTCTCTTTCTGACTGATCTTCAAGCTGAGGGTAATGTGACAGAAGGAACATTATAATTAGTATGAAAATACCTATCTCTAGGTTACAAATTGGCATTCTCTGAATTTTGTTACTCTCAGCTCTTTCTATTTTCTTTTTAACTTTTCTGTGGTCAAAACATTTAAACTTTGAAGTAACAAATGAGCCTTCCAAAAAAATGTTACATTTTTCTGAGTCTGGCTACATCCATTTCATTTGACAGTTTACATGCTGAACTTGATATAGATTTATTCATAAGACAATCATTGCTCCAAATACTTACTATATTTTAATGTATATTATACTACTATTTGATAATATTTTATAATAATCATATCGTATATATCATTCACATTTAGTATTCAATTTGTCCAAAAGGTCAGTTTTCTTTTCTTTGTTTCTTGGTTCTCAGAATGTGTGAGGAAATATCCATATTCATAATTTCACAGCTGCAATTTTTAAGTAGTTGAGAATGTTTTTTCACATGGAATGAATCTTCTAGGAAAAGCATTCTTTTTTTAACTTATGTAGTTTGGTAGCAGAATAATGTATCTATAACTTTTTACCATAAATCCCATGAAATATATGCTAATATTTATTTAAATATGGTTAAATTTTTAAATATACTAATATGCTTATACAAATAAAAGCAAAATACTGGTATTTTTGGTGGTAGACAATGTTCTGATACACTGTGCTTCATCAGGATTTTATCTCATTGTAGCAGATACGTTTCATAATAAACTTAACATATATACTTTTAAATTTACCATATATGTATATATTTATATGCACATATATGGATCTCCATTCTGATATAGATAGATAGGTAGATAGTTAGACAGATAGACAGACAGACAGATAGATAGATAGATAGATAGATAGATAGATAGATAGATAGATAGATAAATAGATATAGATAGATAGATTTAAGGACATTTCTATCTGTATATCTGTAAAGATATACAGATAGATAGGTAGATAGATAGATATAGCTCTGTGTAGACATGTCTCTACATAGGCTTATATATAGATTTATACAGAGATATATTGATTTGATAACTGTCTTTATCCATCTCTCTTGATCTGTATTTCATTTGTCTCTCTCTATCTGCATATCTCTACATGAATCTATCTGTTATGTAGGTATATGCAGAAAGTGAAAGAGATCTATACAGATATAAAGATATATTCATATATATGTGTATAACTATATAGTTTCGAATATTTAAATATATAAATATTCATGATAACATGTTTTATATGTGAATACACACATACACATATAAATTAAACCCTCAGTATAAATTAAACATGATTATTTGATTAAAGAAGAATGATTTTGAGAGTGGAAAAAAGAAATTAGAAGGATGCATAAATTGTTTTGACCTGACTTACTATTGAAACCTCTCCCTTTATCTGCTTTGTAGAAATGCCTAGTATATGAATGACCTTGAGTTAATGAGACTTATAAAAGTAGAGTAGATGACATGATATGTCAGTGTATTATTAAGAAGGGATATCATTAATTAACTCCATTCATTCATTAATTCAAGCAACATTAATTAATGTTCTCATGATATGCAAAAACTGAAACATTAAGCATATATTTACTTTTACAGCAAAACAATAATGAAATCTTGAATCCATAATACATGTTTTAAAACAATACATTTTAACAAGTTGCTCAAGTTCAAATATTCTGTTTGTGAAACTATGTAAAGTTTTTAAGAAATAGGAGCTTGGCAGTATGGAGATTCCTCAGAAGGCTCAATATAGAACTCCCCTATGACCCAGCAGCCCCACTGTTGGGTATCTATCCAAAAGCCCACAAACAAAATCACAGTAATGCCACCAGCACAACAATGTTCATCACAGCACAATTTGTCATAGCGAGAATCTGGAACCAACCCAGATGCCCCTCCATAGATGAATGGATCAGGAAAATGTGGTACATTTACACAATGGAATTTTATGCCTCTATCAGAAAGAATGACATTGTTCCATTTGTAAGGAAATGGAAGGACTTGGAAAAAGTTATACTAAGTGAAGTGAGCCAGACCCAAAGAAACATGGACTCTATGGTCTCCCTTATTGGGAATAATTAGTACAGGTTTAGGCAAGCCATAGCAGAGCATCACAAGGCCCAATAGCTATACCCTTAGAAACACATAAGATGATGCTAAGTGAAATGAACTCCATGTTATGGAAACAAGTGATATATCACAGTTGTAACTACTTTCAACGTCCTATGTGTATGTGTAGTTTCTATTATTGATGATGTTTTGTATCACCTTCCTATGTTTGTACCTACACTATCTCTGTAATCTTATCTGAGTATATTGGAAACCGTGTTTACTGGTATTGGAAGTAGGAAATTCAAAGGGAATACCAAATTCGAGAGACACAGGGTAAAAAAAGAGAAATAACTACAGAAGCAATACTTGCAAAACTGTTTGGTGTAAGTGAACTGAACACCTGGGGGGGGGAGGGAAAGGGGGGAGGGTATGAGGGACAAGACAACAAACAGTACAAGAAATGTATGCAATGCCCAACGTATGATACTGTAACCTCTCTGTACGTCAGTTTGATAATAAAAATTTGAGAGAAAAAAAAAGAAATAGGAGCTTGGAACAGACTTATTTTATATTAAAACAATAATTGAAGATTTTATTTTAAGTTTGATAAATTGTAATCATGGTATTTCCCAATTTATTCTTGTTACAAACCACAATTATTATATACTTAAATGTATGCTTCCCGTTTTTTCTACAATCTTCTTTTCCTTGTTCAGGATCAGACAAGAATTAGGCATCATATATTTAAATAACAGCCTGAAATATGAAGTGCAAGAGAGGCTAATCTTTTTTCTTGCACCAAATGAGTGTTATAAATTGTTCACTACATCTGGATAATCAGTTTCCACAGATAGACATCATTGGTGCATCTAAGTACCACTAGCTTTTAGTGTAATGGAGTTCAGGTTCAATCATCACAGCTTTTCCCAGTGTGGTTGGTTGAATAATGACTCCTCAATATGTCCACTTCCTAATGTCTACATAAAATACTATCTCTCATGCTAAAGAGAGTTTTAAGGTTTAGCATACATTTTTTTCCAGTGAACCCAGTGTAATTATTTGGAATCTCTTAAAATGGGTGGGAGGAAGATTGAAATCAGTAGTAGAATATGTGAAGATGGGAACATGGAATTAAGTTATGTAAGAAGTTGTTTTCTAGATAAAACCAGCAACTGCTACTGCAATAGTTTGATTTTGTTATTCAAGACAGATTTTCGACTCTGGGACCACTGGACTGTAAGATCATAAGGTGTTCATTTATTTGTTTTGAGCCATGAAGTTTGCAGCTGCTCATATAGGGGCTGAAGGAATGTAACATATCCATAGACTGTCACTCTATAAAATTTGTGAAAGCTGATAAAAGATAGTGAAATAAATACACATTTTGACAGCAGAGCAGTGAGTGCAAGTACTTGTAGACCTTTTACTTCTCATAGTAACCTTGAATTCTTTGAGCTTCTACATTATTGAAATTGGGAGAGTGTTTTAAGATATAAGACTAAGAAGGAAAATACTAAGTCAATTTATTGTACAGATTGCTGTATAGGCTTGCCGTGTTTTCCTTTATATATTTTTACACAATCTGGCTATGATTATGATAAAAAATCTTAAGTACAGTATTGTCATCAAGGAATTAATGGCTTGAGCTTTAGAATTAGTATAGGTGAAACCTTTGTGAGAATACATCTCAACAGAAAAGTCTCGACATGGTGATGTGTGTTTTCATCCCAGCTTTAGTAGGACATAAACAGGAGGCTTATGACATGAGCCAGTCTGCAGTCACAAATAATGGAAGAGAAAAGGAGTGGAGATGTGGCTCACATGCAAATCCCTGACACCTGAAACAATAGTGGTAGCAGTATCAAGAGAAAGAATGAATTTAGGGAGGCAGGACAGTTCACAGTAAAACTGAACTGAGGTGTAAATATGAGGGCTACAATAGCAGTTTACTTGCGGACAAAATAATTTAAAAATTAAATTTGTTTTTATAAACAAAGGAGAATACTCTATTTTAAAAAAATATTTTGTGCCTGCAGTTACTGCAATGTGAGGGACAGTTTTTAAAGCAAAGAGCCTCTATTTGATAGGGCCCTTAAATTATTTCTTGGAGCAATTCTGAAAGAGAAGCTTGAAATGTTTGAGTAATGGCAATATGACGGATACATGTTTCTTCTACCAAATAGTTATTGGAAATGCAATGCTCATTTGTGTACGTGGTGTGTGTGTGTGTGTGTGTGTGTGTGTGTGTGTGTGTCTGTGTGTGTGGTTGTGTGTGTGTATGTGTGTGTACCCTTAGTCTGCGTGCTACAAAATCTTTTACTTTACTTTCTAGTCACACCTGGTGACTGTAGGTCCTGAATGTCTGTTTTGTGTTTTAGCAGAATACCAGTTCTAGACAGTCCAAGAAAATATCCACCTCAATAATAGAGAAATATTTAAAAAGCTTACCAAGACCTATTTTTAATGCCTTAAAAGACAAATGAGGGCTGCGGGATATGGCCTAGTGGCAAGAGTGCTTGACATGAAGCCCTGGGTTCAATTCCTCAGCACCACATACACAGAAAACGTCCAGAAGTGGTGCTGTGGCTCAAATGGCAGAAAGCTAGCCTTGAGCATAAAGAAGCCAGGGACAGTTCTCAGGCCCTGAGTCCAAGGCCCAGGACGGGCCAAGAAAAAAAAAAAAGGCCAAATTAAAGTGTACATTTGGTGGATTTATATACATTATTAATTAAAATTAAATTTGAAACATCATAAATTCTAGTAAAATAGGATTATTATCAAGATTTTAAACAGTGTCTTTGGAAGACAGAAAGTAAATAATGTTGATCTTCATACTGAAATCTCATAGTCTTTATAATATTTGGTATTAATTAGTCCCAAGAAGCTTTTTTCTACTGTTGCTGAGTATTCTAACATACAGATATTAACATTGTAATCATATTATTGGTATTTTCAGCATAGTTCAACTTTGCCATCGACATTTTGTACATAGAACAAGTGTTATAAGTTCTCCAGTTCCAACTTTCCTTTCTTTTCCTGTCCTTTCCCCTTCCTTTCCCATCCCTTCCTTTACCTTTCTCCTTCCTCTCCCCTTCCCTTTGTTTTCCTTTTTTGGGTTTTGTTTGGAACTCTCTTGTAAACAACTCAGTATTTAATGGACAATAATTCAATCTAGGGAGGAGTCATGGAAACATTAATAATGCCAAATAACATATTTTTGGAAGAATTTTAGCAGCAGAACTTACAAATATCCTTTACAAAATACTTTGTAAACTTTATTTCAGCCAAGTAGACTGGGCACTGAAATTCTGACAAGTCAGTAAGAGTCTGCAAATTGTAGCATTTAAAAAAATATTCTAAAAGGCAGGTTATCCAATAATCCTTATAATTAAGGATATTAGTCATTAAAATGAAATGAATCAGGATAAATTTAAGATATATATGTGTGTGTATATATTTAACATATAGATAAATACACATCTATATCTGCATATATGTAGATATGTCTAAATAGATACTGCTAAATAGATATAGCTATAGTTATATCTACATAAACATATTATGTATTATATTTATATACATTTATATAATATACACCTTGAAGTTCATAATTACTTCCAAAATATATGAAACATTGCATACATTCTACTTTATATTATTAGCTCTATTTCTCTTATTGCATGTTATAGTAAATGGAAATAATTGTCTGAGCTATAACAAACATTTCAGTTACTTCTATTATTTAAATTACATTTAGATTCCAACTATGGATAATTTGTCTCATCTTACTTAAGTTTTCCCATAAGACAGAGGAAAGTGGCAAGTAAAATTCTCCTCAAGCCAATCACTTTACTCAACACATAAAGAGATTGTCCTTATGTATTTTGTTAATAACTGGATAGTTTCCTCTAAACAGTAATTTTGCTTCATACTGTCTTAACTTTCAAAGTTAATTACATTTTCTAGAATACAGAAGGAAAATAAGCAGTTAAAGCAATTTGTTCCATCTTAAGATTTAGTTAAAAAAAAAAAGCTGGCATATTATCCCATGAATCCCATGATAGTCATTTAACTTTTTGACAGACTAAATGGGTTTCTCTTAATTCACAGATTATTGCTGAAAGGACATTCTTCTCCACATTAGAAAGATGGGAGGAAGTTATCAAGTGAGCGTGCTGCCGGGAATCACAGAAGCAAGTCTCCCATTGAATTTATCTTTCCTTGACCACTTGAGATGTTTAATCTTCTACTCAAATGGTACTTAGGTTTAACTTATAGACTGACTACAGTAAAGTTAGAAATGTCATACATACATTAGTTTTTGATCAATTTGCTTTAGGACAATATGTCTCAAAAGTAAGAACTTTATACCGGTCGTTAAGGCAGATACTATCACCACAATATGCTTTTCTGTCCAGCACCCCCACCCCATAAAACCCTCAAAACTATGTTTGATTTTTTTCTCTTATCCACTGAGTCGATAATCCCTAGCATACTGATATGGAAATATTTCTTTGAAACATAAATTTTCTATTTATCTTCCATATTGACTTTTTTGGTATTCTGATATGATAACTAGCCTTAGTCTTATTCATCAAATTTGTATTACTTAGAATTATTTGCTATAATTTTTTCTTGTGAAAAATTTCAAGGCATATTTGAAAAGTAACTGCTTTTGTTTCTCCAAAAATATTCCAGCAATAGCCTTCTTGTGGCACATTTGGTTTTACCAGCCATCATTTCCATTTAAAACACTGTGCTGCTATCTTTCTTTTTGTGCATCTTGAAGAAGAGCAGATTCTTGCAATATGCATAAATGAAATGGATATGGTAATGGAAATGGATATGCGTGTGAGTGTGTGTGTGTGTGTGTGTGTGTGTGTGTGTTCTACTACTACTACTATTTAGTACAGGGATGAGGACATTACTAGAATTTCAACTCAAAGCTTCACACATACTAGATGCTCTACCACTTAAGCCATGTCCTCCTACTATTTGTGCCTTGGTTATTTTGTCAAGCAGGTTCTTTTTTTTTTTTTTTTTTTGGCCAGTCCTGGGGCTTGGACTCAGGGCCTGAGCACTGTCCCTGGCTTCTTCTTGCTCAAGGCTAGCACTCTGCCACTTGAGCCACAGCGCCCCTTCTGGCCATTTTGTGTATATGTGGTGCTGGGGAATCGAACCCAGGGCCTCATGTATATGAGGCAAGCACTCTTGCCACTAGGCCATATCCCCAGCGTCAAGCAGGTTCTTGATAGTAACCCTTGATCACCTGGACCATAATCCAGCTATTTATGATTCCTATGCCATGGGATGACAAATAACACTGCAGCTAGTTGGGGTTGAGAAGGGATCACAGTGACTTTTGATCTAAGCTTGGCTTGATATTAATCTTGCATTTACAGAACTGGACACCTGGGCCTGACCTTTACTCTGTGGTGTGTGTGTGTGTGTGTGTGTGTGTGTGTGTGTGTGTGTGTGTTGGACCCGGGTAACTGCAACTGTAGTCAGGACACGGGGGATGCAGAGGAGAGGGGACCAATGCACACTTTATTTTAGGAGGGCCAGGGTTTATATGGGGTTAAAAATCAATTCACAACTTCAAGGGTAAAATTAATACAGCATGATATCCATTTCAATACAAAAGTTGATGTTGCTACTGCAGGGAGGAAACTAATATAAAAGTTTTCTACTACAAAGAGTGGCTACTTCAAAGAGTGGCTACTACAAAGATCTGACCTACTACAAACATTGTTGATATCAAAACAGAGGATAGACCAGTCAAGACAGAACTCACCTAGCTACTATTTCCTCAAGACTTTGACCATGACTTCTCTATTTACTGTGAAAAGACTTCCCTATATACTGTGAAGAGCTTTCGCTAAAGGCAGCTGGTCAAGCAAGTCTCCCCAGGGAGGCTCTGTACAGGGAAAAGGGAGATTCTCATAACTAAAGGTGGTTTCCTTTGGCCATCAAACACAGGAGACATCTTTAAAGGAGATTTTTCCCCAAGGACCTATTAGTGTGTTAATGAGGCATCAGAGTAACGGTGCTGAGGCTAAGTTTTCCACTGGTCACAGAAGTTACTCTCCCACATGTGTGTGTAATTTTTTTCTTCATAAATGGGAATTTACCTATGCTCATATATTCTGTTTTCAATTCTTTGTTCTGTTCTTTGATCTTTATCAATCATATATATTATAAAAATCCTAAATTTATGTTTATATTTGGGTCTTTCTTCTAATGGCTTTAGTATTTCTTTCATCAAATGATTTTTGTAAAATTGAAAAGGATTCTTTTTCAAAATTTAAGACATTTCTCTAGAAATCTTTATTTATTGTGAGAATATGCTGTTTTCCCTTAATAACATTAAGGTGGTCTTCAGTGAATGTAGACAACTATATTTCTAACATATTCCCACTACTTTTAATGCAAAAGTAGACACTTTTCAATCCAAATCTGAGAAAAATTAAATTTTCAATATATTAGGATGTTATAGTACTTATTTTATTATTGTATTTCTAACATATTTTTATAGTTTTATGGTTTTCATAGTTTTATTATCTTACCCAATAATCTACATTGATTTTTTCTTTTTATTATTTTGGTTTATGAGACAGGGTTTGCTACGAAGCTCAAGATGACCTCAAACTTGTTTTTGTAGTTCATGGTGGCCACCAACTCACTCTCCCTTGGCCTGAACTTCTAAGTGTCATGATTATGGGTGTGTACCAGCACACATGATTTGGACTTGGAAGTTATTTCCTCTATGCCACTTATTAAGACAATAAATGTCTTACACTTTCTTAAGATTTTTCTTTAACAATCAGTTTGAATTACATATGTCCACCTTTATTTTAAATAGAAATATTTTTCAATTATATTACTGACAGCCTTTTGAGCCATGAACAAAAGAGACAGTACGTTATGCCCAATTTGCACACAGGCCTAGCCATATAGGACTGAAGAATTCCTACTCACTAAATGGTTCATGAGCTCCATCATGCAGTCATGCTAGCACTACTGCGACATGCTATGTAAGCATTAATTCAATCAATTTTACCTCCCATCCCCATCCATAAGATAGCCAGTTCATTTTCTACATATTCTCTTATTGAGTACCTCTGTTGTACTTGTTCCCCATTGTTTCATCTTTTTTTAACCATCACACAAAATTCATTTGATGAAATGTGAGTGCATATTGTGCATACAGAATTCAAGCAATTTGGCTTGCAATAATCTGGTGAAATTTAAAGTGTGTTATTTCAATTCCAAATAATGTGGCAATACATTATTCCAGAATTTTTTGGAACCTGGAGGCCCATTTTCTAAAAGTTGTTTTGATCACACCGGCATTTTGGACCTCTGCTCTTTCCATTTTCCCTCTGGGTTAGTAACTGATTTTTGTTGATATGTTCTATGTTTGCCATATTTCATAGATCCTTTCATTTGCTCATTCTTTTTGACTCTTCTTCATCACTCTGCCTTTCCTGCTTTTCATTCTCTTTTTTACATATCTCCTGAAATTTCCCTTCTTCTTGCTCATTGTCTACCTCTTCTTTCTCCTCTTCTCCATTCCTCCCATTTTCTTCCCCATCCCTCCTTTCCTTTTCCTCTCCTTCCTCTTCTTCCTCATCTCCTTCTTCATCCTCTTCTTCTTCCTCTCCTTCTCCCTTCTCTCCTTCCTCCTTTCCCCATTCTCCTTCGTCCTCTCCTTCCCCCCTCCTTCCTCTTCTTCTCCTTCCTCCTCTTCCTCTCCCTCTTCTTCTTCCACCCCTTCTTCTTCCTCTCCTTCCTCTTCATCCTCATCTTCCTTTTCCTCCTCTCCTTCTCCCTCTTCTTCCTATTCTTCCTCTTCTCCTTTCTCCTTTTCATCACTTTCATCTTTCCTCTCTCCTTTCTCTTCTTCTTTCTCTTCTGCACCTTCTTCTCCTTCCTCCTCCTCTTCTCCTTCTCCTTGTTCCTCCCCTTCTTCCTCCGCCTCTACCCACTCTCTTTGCTCTTCTTCCACTTCTTCCTTGCTTTGCTCATCCCCTTCTCCCTCTTCTAGTTCTTGCTTTCTTTCCTCCAGGTTGCCTTCATCCCTTCCCTTTTTTCCTCCTTCCTTCTCATTACTTTTCTCCCATTCCTCCTCTTCTAGGCGCTTCTGTTCCTTACTGAAGCACTGCATTGCTTGTCCTCCTTTCTCCTCCTCCCCCTCCCCCTCCCCCTCCCCCTCCCCCTCCCCCTCCCCCTCCTCCTCCTCCTCCTCCTCCTCCTCCCCCTCCATTTGCCACTGTTCCACACTTGCAATACGCTTCTCACAGATTTGGTCCCCTGGACCTTCAGTCCCAACTACTATCTCTCCCATTGGCTCTCCCTTGCCTTCACTCACCTCATCTCTGACTGTAAGGCCATCTGATAACGTTTGTGCTTTCTTCTCCTTTTGGCCTCCTGGTACCTCAATATTTTTCTTATATGTCTCTATTACTTGCTCCTCTATTTCACTTTCTTCTGAATCATCTGCTTCTTCCCGTTCCTCTGGTATCTTTGACAAATGCTCATGAATAAAATCATACTTTCCCATGAGTCTGGACTTTCTGGATTCATTACCATTTCCTTGTGTAAGAAATGTTCTGCTGAACTACAAGCTTTGCTCAGTTTCCACTTCATCATCGTCTTTCTCTTCACTACTAAAATGTACTGACTTGGATTGCAAGAATATGTTAGTTTTGCCTTGCTGACTCTGTTTTTTATACTCCATGTAACTTTTTGGCTCTTCTAGGAAATATGTATTACTGTCGATGATCATTTGTTCAATCCTATTTTTCTTAACATAACCTTTATGTTTTTCAAACACAGAATTCTCATCTTTATCTGATATCTCATAAAAATGTATCATATTGTAAAAATTTCACTTTCATTTTACTTTTGCTTAGATCTTTCACACTTGCCATTTTCTTCAGCCCAGTGTTCTTCACTGAAATTATTTCTCCATCATTGTCTGTGTCTATTTCCTTTTCATCAAGGTGATCAATACCATTGTTATTTTTGTGTCTAAACATCATTTTTTGTAAACCCTTTCCATTGATGTCAGCCCAATGCCTCACCTGATGTGTGCCATTACTTCCTTCGTCATCTGAAAATGCTTCCAAGGTTTCAGCTCCTTGCACCACGTAGATGCCTGATGCCATATGTTGTTTATATGCTTTACCTTCTTGTGTTTTTGACATCTCTTAAAATTCATATCCATTACTATCATCATTGTCAATACAGGTCGTAAGCTGGTTCATTTTGTCAACTGTGTCTTGGTTGTTATGTTTTTGAATTGGAGAAAACGTTGGTGACTTCTCATTGGAACTTAGGCTCATCACATGTGCCAGATTTAAGATATCAGTAGTTTCTTCAAGGCTTTCTGATTCTATTGCTGAAGGAGAATTATCTGTATCAATTTCTTTGGTCATTAGATCTTGGAAATACTCTGACTCCAGTAGCTTTCCAGATTCAAAAGTGGTTTTCTCTGGGAAGTTACACCAAAGCAAACGGAAAGGAAGAGAAATAAGCCCTTCCTTTTTCATTTCCCTCTACTGGAGGCAGTGCTTGCACCGGAGAAGAATTTGGTGTCTCCTGCTCTCTTCAATGCAGAAGTGCCAATAAAATTCTACAGAGTGCATTGCCTGTTGTCAGAGAAGAAACTGGCTGGAATAAAGGCTCACATACTTCATTAAATTCCACTTCTTCTACTACACCAAGTTGAGGGATGGCAAAATCTAGCATGTGTCAACCACCACAAACAATCTGTTGAACTATAAATCTCAAAAAATTAAAACATAAATTGGGAAGGAATTGGTTGGTAAAATTCTCCAGTCCAAGTCCTAATTTTCCATGGAGACCATCTCCAAAAGTAAACATAAGACCTATGTTTGTTACAAAGGCTGAATGGTAATACACACAAGCGATCCAGTTAATTGGTTTACCAATGGTCACTTGATGAGGAACACACACATTAGTGATATTTTTTAAGCCAAGATGTCCTTATGAATTGTAACCCCACGTGAAAAGTTTTCATCTTTAGTTAGTGCAGCTGAAGCATTAGATACAGCAGAGAGCTGCTTAATTTGATGCTGGTTCGTAAAAAAGCTAATTTGATGAAGAGTGTTTCTTTCTTCAGTATCACTAAGTCACAATTGCCCTTAACTATCTCCTCCAGTAGCATACACACTGCCTTTTTCTGTTGAAACAATGTGTGGTTCCTCCCACAGGCAACAAGTTTCACTTTTTCAGGTTTAAGAGCTTTGTTTGACACATGTTGGCTTGTTCATAGTTGACTGTGATCCTAATCCTAACTGTCCCCAGTTGTTACTACCAAACGTAAATTTTATTATTTCCTGTAACAATAGCAGTATGTTCATCTCCACATGAAAGACATTACAGGTATGTCATTTTTTTTTTTTTTTTTTTTTTTTTTTGGCCAGTCCTGGGCCTTGGACTCAGGGCCTGAGCACTGTCCCTGGCTTCTTCCCGCTCAAGGCTAGCACTCTGCCACTTGAGCTACAGCGCCGCTTCTGGCTGTTTTCTGTATATGTGGTGCTGGGGAATCGAACCTAGGGCCTCGTGTATCCGAGGCAGGCACTCTTGCCACTAGGCTATATCCCCAGCCCCCCAGGTATGTCATTTTTAAACCAGAATTTGCTGGGAATATTTTCAGCAAATTTACTTTTTCCAAATGTAAACACAGCACCCGAATCTATACAAAGTCCTTGTCTTGTAATAGGTTTGAGTCAGTGCATGGTTTTAAGTCACTCTTCTTTCATCTTCGTTTAGTCTTCCTCTTCAGACTTCATTCTAGTTTGACCTATGGAATCTAACAGTAATCAAGCAGTGATGGGTATCAGTGTCGAATGTATTTTAAACTGTACAGCTCGAGGGGGTAAAAGAATAAAATAAAACTGGCTAAAAGCTCCCTCTTCTCTAATTTGTCTCCATTTTTTTTTTACTTTATTCCTTCCCCCACTTCGCGCCATAAATACCGACATTGCTAAGGTAAACGTTGCCCCAACCTTCGAGAACCTCATCAAAAACTTTATTTATGTGTTTCATTTTTTATGTGTCCTCTTTTACCCTCACAAATACAACCCAACAAACAAGACAAAAGGAAGAGGACAGAGTTATTGGGCTATTGTAATCTTTTAGTATGGCTAGCCTAAACATGTACTAATTATTCCCTATGAGGGAACCCATAGAGTCCATGTTTCTTTGGGTCTGGCTCACTTAACTTGGAATAATTTTTTCCAAGTCCTTCTATTTCCTTGTGAATGGGGCAATGTTATTCTTTCTGATAGAAGCATAAAATTCCATTGTGTATATATACCACATTTTCCTGATCCAGTAACTCCACGTCATGGAAACAAGTATTATATCATTGTTATGATTATTTTCAACATGCCATGTGAAGCCATACTTTTTTCCCCCCTCTCGTATTCCCTTCCTGTGGTTTTATCCCTGTTATCACTGTATCTCCTGTATCTCATCTTAGTAACCTGGATACTATATATACTGGTATTAGAACTAGGGAAGGGAAAGGGAGTACCAAAATCGAGAAACAAAGGATTTAAAGTAAAACGATTCCAAAAGGAATACTTGCAAAACCATGTGGTGTAAACCAAGTGTACAACTCAAGGGGAGGGGAGAGGCAAAAGGGGAGGGGGAAGTGGGGGGAGATTAGGGAGGAGGTAACAAGTTGAACAAGAAAGGTACTTGCTGCCTAACATAGGAAATTGTAACTCCTCTGTACTTCACTTTGATAATAAAGGGGAAAAAAGACAAAAGAGAACAAAAACAGCAGCAATGGCAAATAAAAATGTCTTTTGGTTCATTTTCTTAGTGTTGATTTCCAATATTATTTTATATGATCATCTTCACAACAGCTATATGAAAATGATCACACTATTTTGTATCTTAAAACCTTGTATGTCTCTGTTACCCAACAAATGTTCTGTAAACCATATATGAGGACTCCCAGAATCTTCCACAATATGCTTCTAATCTGATTTTCTAGATTACCTCCAAAAATGTAGATTCCCACCTCAAATTCCTCAAAGCAGTTTATTTATTAAGAAAAAACGTTGTTTTTTAGTCTACAATGTAACTTTAATTCTGTACTTTTTAAAAGCATGTATCTGTTACACAAAAATACTTCAGGATTAATTCATTGTGTGAATTTCTAAAGTCTATGCATTTACCAGTGTTTATCCTGCAGGGTTTCCTGCTTCTCATCTCCAGAGCCGGAATTGAGCTCTGATCTCTGAACCTTCTTTAACATTTTCAGGACACATCAATGCATTCAAATTTGTGTTCTAATATGCCACAATATCTTACTTCTCCTTTGAGATTTCTTTTTCTGTAAGGATCAAATTCCATTCAGTTTAATCCCCCTCAGCTCCAAACACATTACCTCATATATGACGATAATACTGCTTGACACATTGTACTCATAACATTATAGGATCCAAACATTTAATTCAATAGAATACAAATAAAAAAAATATTTCAGTTGCTAGAATGCTCCCTCATGGCAACATGATTTTAACTTTCAGTGAACCTGTCTACAAGGTAGGATTTATCTTTGAATTATAATGCTTCTAGTAAAAGTAAATGAGTCATTGACATTAATCCTGTTTAAAATTTTTTAAAAATACAAAAATGTATATTTTGTGTAAAGATTTGGGGGAGGCAAGAGTAATGCATTTTTTCCATTTTGCTGATCTCCATTTCTCATTCTATTTTACTTCAGGCAATAAGACTAGGACACAAAAATTGGCTATGATTTTACATTGATTACATGACACATTTCACTTGAGCAACATCTGCCTCCTAAATAGAATCTATTAAATTTCTTTAATCCTTTGCTTTCTCTGACACAAACATTCCCTACATCAAGGCTTTTTTTTTATATGTAAGTCAGCTTTTTTCTCTTGAAACATGCAGTGTCCATCTATACCTTTTACTCTTAATAATAACAACAACATATGTTTGTAAAACTGTCCACATTTTTTTCCTTTTCAGAAATTGCCATTATAGGGCTGGGGATATGGCCTAGTGGCAAGAGTGCATGTCTCTTATACATGAAGCCCTGGGTTCAATTCCCCAGCACCGCATATACAGAAAATGGCCAGAAGTGGTGCTGTGGCGCAAGTGGCAGTGTGCTAGCCTTGAGCAAAAAGAAGACAGGAACAGTTCTCAGGCCCTGAGTCCAAGGCCCAGAACTGGCCAAAACAACAACAACAACAACAACAACAACACACACACACAATAAAGAAATTGCCATTATAAAATAAGAAATGTAGCTTCAGTAGGCAAGAGATTTGATTAATCCCATTTCTTGAGAAATACAGTTAACAATGATCTAATATTAATTCTATAGTCACAATGAAATTATGAATACATAAGGCAAAACATAATAGGTGTTTGAAATTTATGTACATGTGGTAAGATAAGTACCTGCTACCTACTTTTGTGCATTCAATAAAATGCAGAAGTGTGTTGTCTACATATTTCCAGTTTTATTTGACAGAATTGGTTGCTTGTTTATTGTTTGCATGAGGTTTTGAGCAGAAGCAGTTTGATTGCTAGAGCAGGTGTTTTGCCACATTAGCCATACCACCAGCCCCTTTTTGATATAGCACATTTCAGTTAAAGTCTCCTGTTTTGCTGCATAATAGCTCCTGACTATGATTCCACTTCCATTTAGCTGACAGAACAGATGCATATTGCCATGCCCACTATGTTTTATTAAGATGCAATGTTGCTAGTTTTTGCTTAGGCTGTTCTCAAAATTGATCTTCCACATCTCCAGTAGCTGTGATTACAGGTGTGAGCCACTGTAAACAGCTTTTAAAATAGTAACATTGTAATTGTTATTTATTAGATCACATGTTTATTTATTTATTTATTGTCAGAGATGTAAAGAGGGGTTACAGTTTCATACATCAGGGAGTGATCCAACTTATAAACTCCTCCCTCATCCTCTGCCCCTCCCACCCCCTGCCCCGCCTTCCCTCTCCCTTTTCCCTCCCCTCCATGGGTTGTACAGGTGGTTTACAGAATAAAGTTTTGTAAGTATTGCTGTTGCATTGGTGTTGTTTTTTTTCTCTCCATTTAGCTATTCCCTTTTCCTTCCCTAATTCCAATAATGTATATACAATATATGTCATTATTAATGAAAGTAACTTTCCTAGTTTTGTTTCTTTTAAGGAAACAACAAATGGCTCATGGAATTGTAAGTCTGTTAGAAATAACTTTCAATTGTATAACATTATACCATAGTAAATTAATTGTATTTAATCCTATTTTGAGATATTATCAGCCTTGAGTCTTTCTATAACAGTAAATATACTTTTTGGTCATGATGACAAATATCTGTAAATTATCCTGTAATTAACTTAATATAGTATTATAAGTTATTTTCATTGTTCCTTAGTGTAATTATTATTCTGTAGAACTTCCTTATGTGCAATTAGGGTTAAATCAATATAAATTCTCAAAAATGAGTTGATCAAAGTTTTTGTAAAATTTATACCTTGATCCTTATTGGCAAACTAATTGTTGGAAATGCCTTACTAGGTGCTGCTTACAAGGACAAAGTAGGTTCTGGTGATATGTGCTGGGGTTTGAGGGTACTGCTTCAGAGCCAGCCTATGGAGACAAGTTCACGAGACTTCCCCAATTAAGCAGCAAAAACCCAGAACTAAACATGACTTAATTGATAGAGTGTCAGCTTTGAGTGAAAAAGCTAAGCAAGATAGAGATGGTCCAACTTCAGGCCCCAGTACTTGCAAACAGAAAGGAAAAACAACTTCCTTTTTCTCTTTTTTTTTTAATATTGTTCTCCTTTCAAATTTTCCAACCATGAAGTTTTGCTATTATATATATATATATATACATACACACACACACACACACACACACATATTATCAAACTGAATTACAGAGAGTTTACAGTTTCATGAAGTTTTGCTATTTAACAAAAGGCATTCTGACAAATAAAATGAGGTATCATGGGTTTGCCTGAGATTTTTATCTGGAACTTGGGAATATGTTTGATTTAGAAACACACACAGACACACAGACACACAGACACACACACACACACACACACACATACAAAGAGAGAAAATATATAATGCAATTAGGAAAGAAAGTTAAATTGCAATGATAAAATTCATATAGTTCCAGGTAAGTGAAAGATATTTACGTTAACTTTGATCTCTGATTCTTATACCCCTAATTTTTACAATCTGATCACTGAGTTAATATTAATATACCCCACAAATAAAATTAATGTGTCAATGGACCTCTATTTTTGCATAAACCTTTTTGTCAAATTCATAATGTTGCATCAATTTTGTTGATAAGGTATACTTCATATTGCTAATTAATTGGATTTTACCCATCAAAGTAAAACTAAACTTATTGGTGATTAAGAAATATGACTTATTTATTACTAAATAAACATAAAAAGGTCTAGGAGAGACCTGCCAGGAGCACAATAGCTCAACAGCTACATACATATGATTATATAAGATGAGGCTAAGCAAAATGAACTCCAAGAGATGGAAACAGGAGGATTTTACTGTTTTCATTATGTTTAATGTACTAGGTGAATTTCCTTTGATGTACCCCCTGTGGTCACTGTATATGATTCTGGTACACTGGATATTGTATATATGCTTATCTGAAATAGGGAAGGGAAAGAAAAATGAAGGAAGGTCTAACAAATATGACAAGAATTGTACTCACTACCTTATTATGTAACTTTACCCTCTCTGTAATCACCTTATCAATAAAATTTAATTAAAAAAAGAAATATGACTTAAAAATAATAAGCGCCTTCTGAAGAATTAAAGAAGTCCTTATGAATTTAATTGCTACAGATGCTGAAGTATGCGTCCCAATTTGTTGTTGTTATAGTTTTCCTCATGTCATAATTTCGTGCATATGATGGTGTAAAAAAGACTGTTTTGACCAAATGCTCCCTTAATTGATTAATAGGACTTTTAAGAATGCCTTCTCCTTCCTTTAACAAATGTAACATTTACAATCACATACTTCTCTTTTGATTCAGCCCTATGGTGTTTTTCATTTTGCTTTCTTGCATTTCTACATTTTGGACACTGTATAATCTGTCTATTGCTAAGAATGGTTGCATTGTCCTTCTAACCTTTTGTAACCGTCTGATGTCATTTTCCTAACACTGCTCATTACATGCTGTGTTTCTTCTCTTTTACACTCAGTGATTTTGTATGTGGCTACCTCTTAACAGATTATGAGGCCAACAATTTTGTAAAGCTTAGCAGTTTATCTATTACTTATTTATTGAAAGGTTTACAGGAAATGAAATTCTCATTACTTTGAATGAAATGGCTGTCAGCCATATCACCAGAACAGTAGGTTGATTCTTCCATTTCACAGTGTACTGTGAAGCAGGGCCAAGAGGCAGTGGAGGGCATTGCATGCTAGGTCTTTGGAAGTGCTCCTATGAAGTCACTCCCAGCCATGTTGGAATTCTGCAGATATATATACTAGTATATATTTTACCCTGTGATGGAGGACTTTATATCATTTCTGTCTAAAATTTACATATCTAAGAAATTTACATAAAATTTACATTGCTGGATATGAATATTGTTTTTAAAAAGGTTGTCCATAGGAAAGTAATATTCATTCCAATAGGATGTTATCATTATCTGCCATTTTCTAAAGGCAATAATCAGAGTATTGCCAAATGATGGTGGCTCATGCCTATATTTCTAGCTACTCGGAAGGGTGAAATTTGAGGATTGTGGTTTAAGGCCATCCATTGCAGGAAACTCAATGGGATTCTCATTTCCCATTAATCATCAAAAACCCAGAAATTGAGCTGTGACTCAAATGTTATTTTGCTAGCTTTCAGGAAAAAAAAAAGTAGTCAGGTTCAGCAGCCAGGCCTAATTTCAAACCCAGGACTGTCACAGCAATAAATAAAAAAGTGAAAGAAAAACGTGTTGATTTTGTGATTGGAATAGAATTCCCGTTGATATTACATTTCTTATTCTCATGAAAGAAAACACTATATTGTTGATGTTTATGTTGATTAGGTGCTATGATTGAACCATGAATCCATATGTATGTGTATGTATTTAGTCTTTTCTTACTGTTTTTTGTTAGACCTATTTGTTCAGTTGGTACTCTACTACTGGAGCCACACCTCCAATCTAGCTTTGCTTGCTATTTTGGGCATCAAGCTTTATACTATGGCTGGCTTTGAAACATTCCTTTGTGTATCAATGTTCTGAGTGTGTAAGATAATATGCATGATAGTGCTCAGCTTTTATTTTCCAATAAATGCAGTTATCTCCTATATCATTTCAAAATCATTCCAATAACTTTGAAATAAATATTGTTTTCTATGCTTTCTCAGCTGTGAATATTCATTCACTTGGTTAAATAAATAGCAAGCTATTGTGCTAAAATTGGCACACATTGTTTTAAATAATTTTGGGATATCTAATTTAACCTTTAGTTTGTTCAATTAAGTTCAATAGTGTTGGCTATAACCCTGTTAGTTATCTCACACCATTTAAAATTATGTGCCAGGAGAGGAAGGGTAAGTTGAGGGCTTGGTCTCAGAGCCTGGGCACTGTCTCTGCACTTTTTTGCTCAAGGCTAGTGAGTGCTCTACCACATTGAGCCACATCTCCACTTCAAGCTCTCTGGTGGTTAATTATAGGTCAGAGTCTCATGGAGTTTCCTGTCCAGACTGGCATCAAGCCATGATCTTCAGATTTCAGCCACCTGAGTAGCTAAGATTACAGGCACCAGCCACTGGTAGCTGTCTCCATTTAAAGTACTTTCAGATAAGATTTAGGGAATGGGAATATGGCCTAGTGGTAGAGTACTTCCCTTGCATACATGAAGCCGTAGGTTTGATTCCTCAGCACCACATATATAGAAAAAGCCAGAAGTGGCGCTGTGGTTCAAGTGATAGAGTGCTAGCCTTGAGCAAAAAGGAGACAGTGCTCAGGTCCTAAGTCCAAGCCCCAGGACAGGCAAAAAAAAAAAAAAAAAAAAAAAAGAGAGAGAGAGATAAGATTCATTGCATCAAAATGGAATATATTTTCAGTTCCTGCCTTGGTTTGTCATCTCACAAAGACTGCAATGATTTGTGAACAAACATAGGCAGTATCATTTCTTATCTTTGGATGTAAGTTGTAATGTTTGTAGGATTCATGGCTTTTGAGTATTAATTTTTAATCATGGAAGATGCATCTTTTAGCTCCCTACTATAATAAATCTTTCAACAACCTGCCATGGAGAATATTACTTTAAAAAACACAATGTGAAGGGGCTGGGGATATGGCCTAGTGGCAAGAGTGCTTGCCTCCTATACATGAGGCCCTGGGTTTAATTCCCGAGCACCACATATACAGAAAATGGCCAGAAGTGATGCTGTGGCTCAAGTGGCAGAGTGCTAGCCTTTAGCAAAAAGAAGCCAGGGACAGTGCTCAGGCCCTGAGTCCAAAGCCCAGGACTGGCAAAAAAAAAAAAAAAAAAAAAACCACAATGTGAAAATATGTACATTCTTTGCATAGAATCTCTTTCTTTCAACTTAGCCAAAGAAAAATTATTCCTAGTATGAGGCTCTTTCAAATTAAAAGAGTAAAATACTAAGACTCTCTCACCCTCATTCTCAGGGATGAGTTACGTTAAATGAAGATAAAAGGGTAAGATATATGCTTTGTGTGATCACTAAATGTTCATTCATATCTAAAATGTCTCATCTTCTCTGTTTACTTTTTTACATACTAGTTTCCCATTATTGACACTCAGTTTCTAGGTGAAAACCTTGTAGCACAATATTTGTTTGCATGGGATAGACTGTCCAGGTTTACCATTGGAAGATATATATAGTACATAGATGCATATAGTATATCGGAAAAGTATAATATTTAATAAATATAAGTAGAACCCAAATGATCAGGGTCAGGATATTAATGTAATAAATACATATATATGTATATGTATCTATACATATATATATAACAAGCATATCTCCAAGTGTGATGTAATAATGCATTTATTATGTCTATTTTACTAATGTTCAGTTCACATTAGGTGACACAATATTCCTGAGGGAACAGTAAATCATGTCTTTGACTCAATTCAGTTTTACAATTAGTGCAAATCAAATTACTGTTAGGTACACATGATAATACCTTACCCTTCTGTGAATTAGATCACACACACACACACACACACACACACACACACACACGGAAAATTATATCTAGATAACTACCCATAATCAAACTGAAGTAAAAATTATCCAAATGAGGTAATTATTTATGTATCTGATATAGTTTTTCATCATCATAGGAATTCACTAACTTGATTTTAACCAAAATGGGACTGTAGAAGTGGTGGATTATGAAACTGAGTCAATGAAGAAAATTCCCCAAGTTAAATTTTAGCCATATAGCCACAGAGAATTATACATCTGTCTATGAAAACCATTTTTATATGTGTATTATTTCTCTGTATTTAGCTATAAAATTGTTTTTATTTATCAATTGTAGTATTTCTGACTGGTAAACAGTAGAGCAAAATTTAGACATTTACATATGGCAAAGTTTAAAAATACACTATCCAACCAGTATCTTTCTTTCTGGAAGAAAGTCCCTAGCTTAATGCTGTAAACTTTTCTTATAATTAACATGTTAAATAACCTGTGGATTGTATGCTCTTATATCTTGGAAGTTGATCTTTTTCTCTTCTGATCTATCCTTTCATTTTGTATCAGTAACTGTGTGGGTAACTTCCATGCTACCTTAAATTTGCCTAGTGTTCAGTTTTCATGTGAAGCCCATTTCCTTCTCTTCATCATCTTACCCATACACCACTACTCAAAATTGCCACAAACTGTTCATTTCCATTTTTTACTCCCCTGTGTTCTCTGTCCAAATATTCCTTCCATAACCTGGACAATTAGACTTTTTCCATTCTCTACAGTGACCTAAGAAAAAGATCTCAGACACTTTGTTTTTGCTCTTCCTTATGTTTTACTATATCCTACTTAATTTCACATTTGTGATGTTCCCTTCACCTACTTTTTCCTTCCTTAGTGGATTGAAGCTTCTGTCTAATGGTTCTACACAGCTTGTTAAGTGTTTAGCTCAGGTTATCCTCTCTTGCATGCTGAAAGCCACACCCTCATAATGTAACCATGGCTCTTTCTCTGAAAAGCAAATCTGCAACGGTGTCATTGCCTGACCAGATGGCATGCAAAGTAATACAATTTGCCTCATGTCCAAAGTCAACCTGTATGCAAAGGAGAAAAGAAGTAGCTGCCCTTGAGAGGAAAAGCAGATTGACAAACTTCCCTCTTCATAGCCATTGTTATTATTTTTCCTCCTTTTTAATAATCTTTAAGTAATTGTAAGCATACAGTTCAATTCAACATGTCACATTATGAGTGCAATGCATCTTGATCAATGCCATATCTTTTGTAACTCTCCCCTTTCTCTTTCAACCTCATCATCCTCTGGATTTTTCAAGCTCCACTTTCACGTCTTGTTACATCTGGAATTTCCACCTTTCTTTTCTTTATATGCACGTATGTATTTCTTACAAAACAAAACAAAACAAAACAAAACAAAAGACCAGTTAACTTTAAAGCAACTCCTTATTGGAACTTGTTTTATTTTTCAGGTTAGTTACAAAGATAATACTGACAATTCTAAAAGAAGTCTCATCCATGTTTCTCTCCTCACATTTTGTATCCACTTGGTATGTTGGTCAAAATTAAGAATACAAAGGTGGCACATTGCTCTCATCTAACCGAAATGTACCCATATTCCACCTGTTTCCCTACCAATTTCTTTGTTCTTACTTTAGATTCAATCAAGAATGTCAATGTAAGTTTAAATATCACTTCTTTTCACAAAACAAATCATGTTTAAGACACTCTTTTAGAATGATTAACTAATAGGAAAATTAGTAGTGAAATTATGTTTTAGAAAAATATACACAGAGAAGAAATTGATTTGTTTTTTATTCAACCTTAGCATGGAAAAGTAGTTTATCATATAGGCTATTGACTACATGTACAGATTTGATAATTCTTTGCTAGCATTGTGGCATTTGAAGAGCCTATTGGTCTGAGAATGGAAATATATATTCTGAATTTTTGAGTAATTAATTATTGCTTTGCCCTGATAGAGATATTTCTTTTGTTTTCTCCTGTTTCAAAGTTTATAATCAAACTTAGGCATTTGAATGTCATGCTTCTATATTTAAATGGACATTCTCAGGTTTGGTCAAGGTCAAATAAAACTTCCTAGTTGAGTCATCTCCACAGCTTCTGAGGGTTCAGTTGTTTCTCCTGTGAGACAGGATATTGGATCAGCTGTTACACTTTTGATTTCCTGGGAACATACTGTGTAATTTTATATGAAAAAAATGTTCATTAAATTACTTTCTCAAATGAACTACGTAAATGTTTCACTTGCTGAAAAGTGCTGGTGAATATGTAAATGTATGTTTATGGTTTTAACTCTTAAGCCATTCTTCACTTTTTGATAAAATACAAAGTGAAGAATTCTATAAGAATTGAAAATGTAAGACATATCTATCTCTAGGCAAATTACCTTCAGATCAGTTTTTTTTTAATGAAGTCTTTGCATATATGGGATTAATTAGAAAGTAGTCTGACATACTGTTATGCATCTATTCTGTAAGTCTTTTAAGTTATCATAGTTTTCATATAGTGTATAACTGTGCAAATAATTTACATTAAAGCCATCAGAAAGGCATAAAATAAAATCAATATGGATATGTTTGTTCTTATGAGAAGTCAATAAATTTCTCATTTACTGGTTTTGTGTTTAGAAGCTAAAGTTATAATTAGAAAATAGCAAGGATCCTGGTGATTTTATATGAATTGTACTTCATCAACATGCCTGTGGACTAGAAAATCCCTAGGTCATAAAACTTTTCTCGGGGCTGGGAATATGGCCTAGTGGCAAGAGTGCTTGCCTCGTATACATGAAGCCCTGGGTTCGATTCCCCAGCACCATATATATAGAAAACGGCCAGAAGGGGCGTTGTGGCTCAGTGGCAGAGTGCTAGCCTTGAGCAAAAAGAAGCCAGGAACAGTGCTCAAGCACTGAGTCCAAGGCCCAGGACTGGCAAAAAGCAAAACAAAACAAAACAAAACCCAACTTCTCTCTATATACAGTGAAAATTCAGCCCTAACATCAAATCATTATAAATGTATTAGGTTCTTGTCACAACACTAGCTATAAATAAGTTCATTTTATATTCTCAAGAATAAGAAAATTAATTAAACTGATGGTTTCATTAGTTCATGGACAGTTTTAAAAGGCTTTTATTCTCTTCGAAAATCAAGGTATATTGTCCTCTCATCTTTTAAAGAATTATTCAGTGGGAAAATGGAGATGAATAGAAATCAAAATCTAACAGAGAACATTTCATTATAAATTTTCACTTAACTTTTTTAGTAAACTTATTGTACACATTTTAAATATGTAAAGCTTTAGCTTCATAATTTGAATATTAGGTTTTTCTTCATTAATATGTGAATTCAATTTAAGAATAGATATTTAATTACCTGAATTAAAGACAGGAGTCATAATGATATTATATATTGAACAATCAATCCTATGAAAATCTAGTAATTGCAGCCTTTATGACATGAAGACATGAAGATTAAAATCTTTGTAAATCCTTACACAGTATAGTTACACTTTATAATATATTTTTCTTTTGCTGGACAAACTTAAAAAACATATGAATGATTTATAGTCAAGACAATTTTTCACTATTTGTTTAGCTAATTTTAAATTTGTTTTGATCCTTCTCACTTTTAAACTGGTCTATATCAGTTATTTGAGGGAGGGGTCATTGTTATTTATTCATATATTTGAATACTGTATTCAAATCAACTTTATTCTCTCCATCCTATTTCCTGTACCCGTTCCTCTAACAAATAACATCACCACCAGGTTTCTTGTTTCTTTTCCAAAGTTGCAAGTAATTTATTTCAATACTGTTCAATCTTCTGTATGTTATTTTCTTTATGATATTTCAACTATTCAATCTACTTTATGCTATTTTCTATTCACATTGCTTACTGAAACTGCTAATGAGACAGTGGAAAATCTAATTAATTACATAGTATATAAAAATGTCATATTCCATAAAGGCCTTGGTTTATTATTTTTGGTAGACTTGCTTTAGATCGAATCATTTTCTTATCAGGAAAGCTTTGAGAGCTCATGTAACCTATTTTCTCTCATGCAGCTTCCTGTAACGTTTCATCGTCTGACTTTGTGATCTTCGGATGTTCTAAATTCTTAATTTCTCATGCAACTATTGCAATGGGGAACATTTCGTATGCTTTATATTTCTGCTATTTTATAGTTATTCATTTTAATTTAAATACACAGCATCCTGTTTCATACTTCACCCTGTTTCTTAGTACCTTTCAACATGTGTTGTGCTTTGTAAAGGATTCATTCTTGTTGCTGTGCTTCTTTTACTTAAAACTGTTGAACCCTTTATATTTTCCCTGCACCTAGATGCTTTCACCTCCAGCAGCTACAGCTAAAGCAAAGGTCAATTGAGCATCATCCCTTGTATCACCTTTCTCATGATTTCATAGATGAAGAAAAGGTATGAAGAGTTGACTGATGGCATGGCTGCCATTTAAAGCCTGACAGTCTTCTTTCAGATCCCTCACCCAACTCCTAACGCCTACAAGCATAATGCTATGGTTTGGAGGCCATCAACTCAGTGAACTGCTTGTTTATATTATATTCCAAATGCCTATGACCAAAAGAAATTTCAACCTAGACCATTTCATACATTTTAGTCACAAGATTCAATAATGGAAATGCAAATTCCAGTATTTTTATTGTCAGCCACATAATATGGAATGAATGGGTACAAGTTCTACTTTATATAGCTCTGATCAAAACTGGAGCAGAAAGATAGCCAAGAGTTATTAAATATTTACTTCATATTATACACTGTTGTTGACTTTCATAGTAATTTACCTTGGTACTTATGATGTAGCTGAAACAAATCAGAGAAATAGTGAAATATCTGCTCTCAGTAAAAATGTTCTTAATAGGGGCTGTGGATATGGCCTAGTGGCAAGAGTGCCTGCTTCATATACATGAGGCCCTGGGTTCGATTCCCCAGCACCACATATACAGAAAATAGCCTGAAGTGGGGCTGTGGCTCAAGTGGCAGAGTGCTAGGCTTGAGCAAAAAGAAGCCAGGGACAGTTCTCAGGCCCTGAGTCCAAGCCCCAGGACTGGCCAAAAAAAAAAAAAAAAAAAAGTTCTTAATAGTGGTCATCCTCAAAAATTACCCCTTCTTACTAAACTACTGTTCATTTTAAGGATTTATTCTTGGATTATAAGGTATTTTTATTTAGTTTGGGTAAGTTGCAAGCACAGTCTTAGACCAGGATTTTGTGAAACTCTTATGAAATGTTTAATTTTCTTATTTTTAGTATAATCTATGACAGCAAAAATAGAAGACATGTTTTATGCATCATATTGTTTTATATATGAAGTGAGTAGTTGATTCTTTTAAAAAGCAAACCTTTTCAAGGCTAAATCAGTATCATCAAACTGTTTTCTTATGTTAACCTAAAAATTGCTGCCCTCCTTAAAGTGCTCTGAACTTTGTCCCCATTCTGTTCCTGAGTTTTACAGATGATGCCACGACTACCACAAGCATTATTGCCAATTTCTATTTACTCCTATGTGAAAATAACGAGTAGATCTTTGTAGTGATTATGTCAGAAAGTTATTATAAGACCAATGTTAAAGAAAGAAATTATCCACCCAATTGGGAAGTAAATTACATTTGATCCTAGAGTATGTCATTATTTAACACATATACACCATGTCCCCTGTGTTTCTATTGGAAAGCCAGTCTTGGAAGAGATAAGTTTAGTGAAGAACCAGAGGACACACTTGAGTTGGACATAAAAATTCTGACAAATACTGTTGCTCTTGCAGGGTCAGGGTGCAGCCCCAAAGAGAAGGAAATTTAAAAATGGACTGATGAGGTGAGATCCCATGATTCCTTTTGCAAATCAGAAGCAATTATCAGAAATAATTAATAGTGTTACTTTTAGAATGCTCTGACTGCTTAATTTATTTTCAAATCAAATGGAAAATTGTAGTGTCTCTTTAACAACCCCAAAGGCATACTTGACATTTATAAGTTTAATTGATATGTTTTTATTGATATCAGTATTTTTTAATTGTTTAAAAAGAGTTTATCAATTTCTTTAAAAATCAGATATTCAGTACCAACTGTAATATTTAAGACTCTGAAATACATGATGAAGGGAAAACACCTGCCACCATCATTTGCCATAATTTTTAAAGTGTGATAAAAACTATTAACATAAATTGTGTGTACACGTATACTGGGTTGATACATGTGTGAGCAAATGCACAAACAATGTGACCTCAATTATTCTTGAGTTGAGAATTCATGCGTTGACTACCAAAAACTAGACTGTGATTTAAAACATGTATACTTTTCCTAAAGAACTTAAAAATTCATAGCAGTTGTAATTGTATTTAACATAATATAAAGAAGGTGCAATTTTCAAAGTTATTTAAAGAACAAAATTGGAAGAACAGTGAAAATATTCCTTTTACTACAATGTTAAAATTATTATACATATTAGAAGTAAAATTTTTATTCTTTCATCATTTGAAGCATATGTAAATGCAGATATTAACAGTAATTTCATATTAAATGTGTTATCTATTCCATTTAACATCTTTCTCGTATTTCTTTTACATATAAAGTGAATTATTTTAGGGTTTGGTTATTGACTATGTAGTAAATACGTCCCTGATTAAGATTATTTATTACTAATTCTAGTCCAATGTTTTAAAGATAGTAAAGAACAGTGGTGTTTTATATTTCCTTTATCTATAAAATTCTATATATTCTATGCTCCATTGGATGGTCTCATTTCTTCTCCAACTCCTGTGATGTCTGAGTGTATTAACTCATATTTTTTTTTTCTCTCAGCAAATTTGAAACAAACTATTTGGCAGCATGTCAGTTTTCTGACAATCTGTGACAATATATTATTTTGCACCCATGTTACCAAATGAATAGCTTAGTAAAGTATTTTTTGGTGATTCTAAACTTGCTGACTTTGGTGAATAAAATCTAACATTTGGCATTTTTTTATCTTTATATGTAATTATTTAAATATTTGTAGCAAAGTTTACATCTTGTATACTCACACCAGTGTAACGCAGGCGATACCAGTTTATCTTCTTGCTCTCTTGAGAGGGTCTTTGTTGCTTTGCTGGCAAGGAGAATCTTTGCTTCTTTTTGATGATGCTTTTCCAAGTAGTAACTTTTCTATATTAACATGCTCCCTGTTTCATATATATATATATATATATATGTATGTATATATATATAATATTTCTTTTATACACTTTCCTCATATAACCACATTGTTTTTTAGGTCAAGTTTAATATCCAAATACCATTGAATCCATTCCATACTCAAAATATTCAGATTTTAGTTAGTTTTACTTTAAAAGGTCTTGAAGCTATTACTGTCAAGTTGTAATGAATCAAATCCAACCATTACCCTGACTCTGTATTTCTTTCTCTAATGTTCTAGTGCCTGTATGCGTCTTGGAAACTTCACACTGTGAAAGCACTTACCATATAATATGGAAAGTATTTTTCATTCAAAAATATGTAAATCTTTACTTTGCAATCTTGTGCTCACCACAAAGCTCAAGTTGAAGAGGAAAAAAAGTCAAACCATTATTTTTTCCACCAAAGGAATAATTTGCATAGCTTTTATATAGTATAAATGTTTGCATAGGAAATTTATCTTTTGTTTTATATCTGCATGTCTTATGGCCTTTCAATGCCTGAAAGCTTATGTGAAGGGCAACTAAAATGCTTAAGAGTGATGCACTATTATCTTTTGATTTTAGCTAATCAGAAATAACTTCCAATACAGAAATGACATCTTGATCAATTCAAATGGACCATGAAGGGAAATTGTCAAACCATGGTAGTTTATTTTTATTTTTATTTTTTTTTCAAGATAGAGAATTGTTGAGGAAATGTGCTTGGAATGGTGGCAGAGGAAAATCTGTGCTTCTCACATAATTTGAATCATACACCATAAAATATAATCTGTGGCAGAAATGTCAACTATAGTGCGCTCCTTGAAGATCTAAAACAAAGCAAAATGGCTCCGTCAAAGCTCAGCTTAAGAAAAAAAGAAAGGAAACACTCTATTAAAAAAAAGCTTTTCCTTCTTAATTTCTCTCCAATGAGGTAAATTTCATTTAATACATAGTGAAAGTAGCTAATTATGCCTGGCAGATGAAAACAATTTCAAATTGAAGAAGAAACTTTTACATGTGAATACAGAAATATTGTCTTATTAGCCATACTTTAGACTATTTTTCAGAAGCAGTTCAAGCACAAATTAAGCTCCCAGATACATATTTTTTAAAGAAAGTTGATGAAATCTGTGCTGAATGTAACATTTTTTTGAACATTCAATATAATATGACTGCTTAGGGTAAACACAGAATAATATGGTATATATGATTTGGCTATTGCAGTCCACATCAGAGTTAAACTTTATTCCATGGACGTCCCTGACTCAGTTCTTTAAACCTTTACATATTACACAGTTCTGACTGTAATACATAGACTGTAGCATTGAACTCTTAAGCTTGCAATGGGAGCAAAGAAATAATCAGCCATTTACCACACTGATTACTCTTGAATAAACATCAATTAATACTAGGTATTACTATTAAGGAAGGAGAATTTTAAAGCTAAATTCAATATAAACACAAAAGTCAAATAATGTTTGCCTGTACTCATAAACTGATATGTTGAATTGAAACCCATTTTTACAAATACTAAGATAATTAAAAATCTATAGAAATCTATTAATGAAATATGGACTAAAATATTTAGAAGCATAATTTATAGCAAATATTTGTGAAAGAATAGGATGTGATAGTATTATATTACTTCACTACATGGAAGAAAGGGAGGTGATTAATAGAAAGAACTAGCTTACTCTTCCCAACCTAATGCCTGCCAGGGAGATTGTTAAAATCTGAAATAGAGAGAGGTCTCAGCAGAGGGTTAGAAAGAAAGGTCACCAGAGTGAGAGACTTATGCATATTGTCTACAGATGCAGGATTGTGAAACTGTGATTTACGGAGTTTATAGGGAAAGCAGTCAAGGAAGGCAGAACTAAGATAGGAATGAAGGTTGCAGTGGAGGCATAGTTTAGTCCAGGATATGGGTGTTGTGAGAGAAATTTTAAGGATGGATGTGGTAATATATATGAAGCACTCTCTGTTCCCTGAGAGAAAGGTTCTATAAAAACATAACATATTGCTGATTCTGAGAATTAATGGTGAAGGTAGAAAGATTTTCAGGCAGAGGTAAAGGGCACATTCACAATCCAGTGAGAAGCAAAGGGTACTGAAAATTGAAAGTCAGAAATAAGTAGAAAAAAAAGAAGAAAAAAAGAAATAAGTAGAAAAAATATCAGAAAAATTGTAAAGCTCCTGAAAACACACATGTCACACACCAGACACACACACACACACACACACACACACACACACACACACACACACTTCTGCAGCTTTAGGAAGACTATAAAATTCTATATTGCATAAGAGTTTTTTTAAGGATTATTATTTGTAAGATAATCACTTATAATTGAATAATGTAAGCATCTAAAATTAAAATAAAATAGTCAAAGAACTAAGGAGTGAATTTGAGATGAGCATCTAAGGCTGTACTTTCATAAAAGAAAAAAAAAGTATTGTAGGTATAGTTTATGAGAAAGATAGGATGTAGCTCGGTGGTATTGTGCTTCTTACCTTGATACTCAAGACTCTGGTTTCAAATCATAACAGCAAAAAAATGTTCAAACAGAAATAAGATTTGAATAAATGTTCAGTTTAGCCTCGTGTTTTGTGGAATAGAAATATTTTGGAATTGTTCCCAAAATGTCTGATACAATGTATTGAGTAATAGCTTGGAAGAAAGGTGATGCACAAATTTAGGTGTGTAAATAGAGGTAAAAAAATTCAAGAAGAGTGTGCCACCAAGAGTGGCTCATTTGAAGTTATTAATGTCTTGGCTGTATCTCAGAAGTGATACATAAAGGTTTCAGGTAGCTTCACCAACAGGATGCTTCTGAAGTATATCAAGCATTTCTGTTACAACCATCAATGAAATATAAATATCACTGAATATCTCTTTGCCATTAAATAAAGTAGTCTGGATATAATACTGAGGCTCTGACTAATTGGGCTATCATATTGATTTTTTACTACGTAGTATTTTTAATTCAAATTTTACAGCTGAATGAAATAGGGCCCTAATAATGAGTGGCCAGTGACTTGAAGAAGAAGCTTTAGAAAACCCATGCACTGAATGGCACATCAGAAATATTTCAATGTTTTGTTATATGACTGAAATATATTTGGAAAGATAACAATAGATTTTTCACTTGTAGTTACAATAGTTGTAGAAACATTTTAAAGGAAAGAATTCAATACAATTGAGTTTAAAATATTGATAAACGAAACTTTTGAATATTTGAAAGTGCAAATAAAAACCTTGAAGAGGTGTTTTTTTTTTCCATCCTGGTTCTTCCAGAGGTAATACAAATTTGAATTTGTTTATTGCCTTGTCTTTTAACTATTTTTTTTGTCTCACACATTTCTTCAGTTCAGTTACCAAATTATGCCTATTCCACTTTCAAAATATACCCTATTGTCCATCTCCATTCACATTAGAAGGTTTCAGACGCAAACCATCTCACCCCTGTATTACCATAGTTGCCTCTGAGATGTCTCCTTGCCTGCATTAATTAATTAATTAATTAATTTATTTATTTATTTATTTATTTTCTAAGTGATGTGCAGAGGGGTTACAGTTTCATATGTAAGGCAGTAAGTACATTTCTTATCCAATGACAGTTCTTTTAAAAATGTAAGTGTCAGGCTGGGAATGTGGCCTAGTGGTAGGAGTGCTTGCCTCGTATACATGAATCCCTGGGTTCAATTCCTCAACACTACATATATAGAAAAAGGCCAGAAGTGGCGCTGTGGCTCAAGTGGCAGAGTGCCATCCTTGAGCAAAAAGAAGCCAGGGACAGTGCTTAGGCCCTGAGTTCAAGGCCCAGACCTGGCCAAAGAGGAAAAAAAAAAAAAAAAAGAAAGAAAGAAAAAAGAAGGGAAACAAGCATGAGACCAACCATATTAGGTTGCCATCTTTCCAGTGAATGATTGATTTGCCTGGTTTGGCTATAAATTTAAAAATTAAAAAAATAATAAAAAATGTAAGCGTCATCTCCAGTCTACTCTTGCACTCCTATGGCACCTTAAACTCACAGTTAAAGCAAAACCTCCCTCTGTAACTTGTCACCAATCACCTTTGGTTATTATCTTCTGTTACACAACATGTATTCACTCTGCTTTAATCCCATTGTACTACTTGCTGCTTTTTCCAAAGAAACTTCTTTCTTGCCAAATTTACACTTGTTTTTTTGTATGTTTGGCATAGACCTTCTACAGCCACTCCTTTGCCTTTTCACCTTTCCTGACTCACTTAAAATTCAAGTGAAGTCTTACCTGGCCAGCAGGTTTGATATACCTGACCCACTGCCATTCCTTAGCCTTACTTATCTTTCCCATTTTATGCAGTTTTAAATCGTTCATAACACAGAGTAGAAGTTATTACCCTCCAGAATATTATGTAGTTTTTGTTCTATATTCTCACAAATTCCACCAGTACTAGGAGCTCTGTATAGGTTGTATACTTTTGTATCATAGAACTCAACACTGTTTACAGCATGTAGAGACTTTCAAAATACCAGTCACATGTGAATTGAAGATGGCATCTGGGGAAAACCTTCTTGCCTTGAGCTGTTACAATACAGCTCAGGAGAGCAGGGATGAGTCCCTTTATAAAAGTCCAAGAATTTATACTTGTATGGATAAGAAAGGAGAGGAAAAAGGTGTGATAAAAAGAACGAAGCAGGGTACTAGTTTATTATAGATATACTTTTAGCTACTCTAGAGTATATGTACTGAGAATCCCAGTACAAAGATAGTGAGGGTAGAGATAAGTCTTTGAGATCAATGTCCAATTAACAAGCAAAAAAGCTGTAACAAGAGGGACGAATCAATCAGATAGTATAACACTATGAGTGTAAAAAGCCAAGTGAGAGCATGAAACCCCAAGTTCAAGAATCAGCAATGGCACCATTAATAAGTAGGTAAGTAAGTAATAAAATGAAACTCCAAAAATATGCTCAAAGGAATGTAGATCTGATTCCCTTGAAAATGTAATATGCCTTCTCATTTATTTTTTCTAACAGTTAAGAGTATTATATATTTGCTAAAACTATCATTCGGTAGAGTATTCCAGCTTCATTCCTTCCTTCCTTCCTTCCTTCCTTCCTTCCTTCCTTCCTTCCTTCCTTCCTTCCTTCCTTCCTTCCTTCCTTCCTTCCTTCCTTCCTTCCTTTGTGTGATTTTTGGCAATCCTGGGGCTTGAACTCAGGGCCTGATCATTGTTCCTGGACTGTTTTTGCTCAAGGCAGCACTCTACCACTTGACCCACAGCGGTACTCCTAGATTTTTCTATGTGGTGCTAAGGAATCAAGCCCAGGGTTTCATGTATATGAGTGAAGCACTCTACCATTAGGCCATATTCCCAGCACAGTTACTTTTTCTTAAACCAGATGAATAATCTTTTGTGACAACAGGGTTGATTTTCTGTTTGATTTGTGATCTTATTAGTAACAGAAAAGATGTCAAATTATTCACGCAACTTAATCTCTTAATTTCACTCTGAATTACTTTATTTTAAGTGAATGCTTTTATATAACTTCATTAAAACTATAGTTGAAGATCAAATTTAAAATAAACTTAGAAAATTCATAGAAAAACAATTTAAAAAATACTGTATTTTTAGGTTGACCAAAATTTGCTTTCTTATTTCTGCCAATAGATGTCAGTGATTGACCACATTAGTGAAATAAATGCAGACACAGTAGTTTTACAGTTTACTTTTTAGAAGTCTCTTGGTTTTCCAAAGATTATTAAATATTTCACCTTAGGAAGTATGATATCGTAGAGTTAATAATAGGAAGTCCTAAATTACTCCCTAATTTAATGAAGGCTTTAAAATATTTAAGAACTATAAGATATATTCTAATAATTAAAATGAATATTTTAAATGGTTATTTTTATATAATTTTATGTAAACTTCTGAAATTTATTTTTCAAAATACAGGGAAATTCTATATATATGAATGCATCTATGTGAGTCTCCTCTTCATAATTTTTTATGAGTGTTAAAGCCTGCTTTTTTGTATGTGTAATCAATGGAAAAGTTACCAAGGCCTGAACAATTCAAAACTTTTCACAATTATAATTTATTTTCCATGAAAACTGTCCTCAATGGGGTAAAGAAAATACAGAGGCAATATTTGGTTAGGTTTTCACTGAACAGAATGGGAATTCATGCTATCATTCATTGATTTATTCTATATAAGTATATACACATACCTAAGCATATATGTATATATTTGCTTTATTATTATTATAAATGTGATGTACAGAGTATTACAATTATCAGAGTCAGGTAATGAGTACATTTCCTTTAGCACAGTGTCATCTGTTTCCTCCCTTTCTCCCAGACCCTCTCGTTCAATATGTTTTTACTGAATTCTTATTAGGTGACAGGAAATGTACATGATTTATTCCTTGCTGTTGACTATTATCAGGTAAAATAAGGTTTTATGCTTCATTTATTCCATACAAAATGAGTGTGTGTTGATTTTGATGAAACTCATTGAGTGTGTGATAATTCATGCTATAGAGTAGGCAAAAGTATTCATAATATTTAGTCTGGTAGAACATGTACATACAGAAAATTAGGAGATTGTAACAATCATAAAAATACATCACATTTAAAATGTTACTGGTAACAAAGATAAACCAACATACTTCATAAGAGTGTATAAGTCACCACTATGTCTATAAAATTATTTTTAACAATATTAGTCATTAGAGAAATACAAATTAAACTTCTATATATTCACCATCTGCAAAACGATGATGCTTATTGGTGAAAGACATCATCTGAGTGCTGAAAAAAGTAGACATTTCATCTATGTATCCTAAAATTGTTGCTTTTGTCTCTGTCTACTCATTTCTTTTCTTAATTATTTTATATATGTAATAGCAAGGAATTTAACCCAGAATTTTATGAATGTTAGCAATGACTCTACCATTATTTCACATCCCCAGCCCCATCTTCCAAATTCTGATAAAGCTTCTTACTATAAATATTGCTCTAAGTCTGTGTTGATGGAGTCCCCTTGCAGTGTGTTGTCACTGATTCGGTCCAGAGATAGATCCTTGTGTAGAATTTCCACAGATCAACAGTTTTGTTGTTGTTCATCACCAACTCTTTTAGTACTTAATAGGTGGGGCATCCCTGTAATCCTTCCCCCAAGACTGAGGCAAAGACACTTCAGATACTCAAAGAATTTTGCATAGCTCTGGGTAGAAAATGCAAGTAGAAGGGCCAGCCCCAGGCCAGTTAAGCTTCATCATTGCAATTCTGTGTCATATTTGGTGTCCCAATAAACTTGTGACGAAAAAGATCAATGCCTATTCTGGGCTGCCTGCTGGTGAGGTAGACATGTGGCCTTGACTTACTGCAACAAGCTACCCACCGGGATGGAAATCTAATGGCTTTGGCTATAGGTTTCCACTGACACTGAATCTGTTCAAGAGTTTGCATCTTCAGGCAGAACTGTGGTTTAGACACAATAAGGATCTTGCCAGTGTGAAGGCCAGAAATGAGTGCCAAACATTATCTTTTTTAAAAAATTTTTATTGTCAAACTGATGTACAGAGAGGTTACAGTTTCATACGTTAGGCACTGGATACATTTCTTGTACTGTTTGTTACCTCGTCCTTCATTCCCCCCTACTCACTCCCCCTTTCCCTTTCCCACCAGTGAATTGTTCAGTTCATTTACACCAAACAGTTTTGCAAATATTGCTTTTGTAGTTGCCAAACATCTTATCCCTACCAAATGAACAAATTTTCTACATCATGTTTCTAAAGGCTAAGGTAGTATTTGTGATGGTAGTTTCTTAGTTACCGAAGCAGACACTGAAGGTGAGTTACAGCTGCATTTTTCAGAGGTTCACCTAGGCCTAGTCATTACTGGTGTTGTCACAGATTGAAACACGAGTCCATCTCACCAGGCTAAAGGTCTCTTTTTGGTGCCATGGACGGTCTAGATGTTCTGTCCATTAGTACTGATGTAGACAAAAGTGTTGTCTGAGGTCCGAAACCTTGGATCAGAAACAGAAATTCCTTGGGTAACAATACTTTCTTAGGTAGCACCTGAGAGACCACAGTCACCTTGCCTAATCTTGTCTAATCTTGTGGGAGGATAATGCCTCAAATCCATCCCAATGACGGGAAGGATTTTAATGATCAAGGTAAAAAGAAGTCAATAACTACTTCATTGGATTCCAGGATACCTGAACAGGCTCCATCTGTGGGCTGTAGTGTAGACACAGAGACATTCTGTTTCTGCCTAGTGCTGGTTATCACCACGATCTCCTTGAAACTCATCATAAACAAAGCATTCAGATATTTACAATGTTCCAATATTATATTGCTTTATAAATTATATGTTTACAAATTTTGTATATGTTTCTAAGAATAGTAAAAGTAAAGGTGGTTATTAAGAAAATTTGACTTTATTTCAAATGTTCATTTTCTCATTCTGTAGCTTTATGTAATGTTTTTCTAGGGTTTTTTATATAATAAGGAGAAAATAACCATTTATGAATATAAATGTTTCTCTTCAATGTAGTCATACTCCTTGGGCAACAATCGTGGAAGTTAACAAACTTGAATTTTTTTACAAGGTAAGTAAAGGTAATTTAATGGTCAAGACCTTGTCAAAGAGAATAGATTTCTTGGAGCTTTTACAGTTGGTAAGCTTGTCAGTGTTAAAAGGCAATTGAGAGACCAAACAGAAAAGACATTCTTAAAACTACTGAAGGAATAGACTAAACACTTTATGAAATGCAAAATTACAACATAAAACTCCCATTTTTATTGGATAACACCTAGAGCAATGTAGGAATTCCAGTTGGCTTTGGATTATAAGACATAAATTGAAATTTATATTCTTTCTTTTCTAGCTAATTTTTTTTAAATGACAGTCATTTTTGTCCCTCAGTTTACCAATAGAAGAAAATGGAGAGTTAGAAATACACACTTGGGAGTTTCTGTACAATTCTAAAGTGATATCCAAATTCCTAACAAATTTATACATAAGAAATTTAAAATGCTTTATCAAGTATTTATTTTATTTTTTTTGATGTAAAAAATCTACACATGGAAAAATCTCCAGTATATACCACAGAATTGAAAAGGGAAGGATGGGCCAAAGTTAAAGTGATGACATAGATCAAGGTACATTGTGTACATCAACTCTTCTGTTAAATGGAAAAACAAACAAACAACAAAAAAAAACCCCTCAGTTACCTAGCATTACAATAGTAATGGAAGGGATGCGTTGGGAGGAATGGGTGACAATATTGAAAGGGATAAGATTGATCATGGTGCTCTATATTCATTAACTGTTTTGGTGAAAGGCAACGCTTTTGTACAACTACTGAGAATAATTTTTTTTTGATCTACTCATAAAGAGTTCACAGTCTAAAGATCCACTTATTGAAATACTAAATATTAAATGAAAACTTAAATTTATCTATATATTTTCTGGCTTTGCTTTTACTTGTATGGAGTTGTAAAATAGGTGCAATAATATATAACTTTTGGCAAATTTCAGTGAAATTGAAAAGATTTATAACTTTCTTAACAAAGACCCAGAAATGTTACAAATCAAAGAAAGGACGGACAAATGGGACTGCATCAAACTGCAGAGCTTCTGCAGGGCAAAGGACATATCTCGCAAAATACACAGAAAGCACACAGCTTGGGAAAATGTCTTTACCGGCCATACAACAGACAAAGGCCTCATATCTAAAATATATGCAGAACTAAAAAATTATATTCCCCCAAAACAAAACTGCAAAGAACCAATAGCCCGCTCAACAAGTGAAATAAAGACTTAATAAGAGACTTCTCCGATGAGGAAATGAGAATGGCCAAGAGATATATGAAAAAGTGCTCTACATCACTGGCCATAAAAGAAATGCAAATCAAAACAACACTGAGTCTCCACCTCACCAAAGTAAGAATGTCCTCTATCAAGAAAACTAACAATAACAAATGTTGGCGGGGATGTGGCCAAAAGGGAACCCTACTTCATTGTTGGTGGGAATGTAAACTGGTTCAGCCACTCTGTCAAGCGGTATGGAGATTCCTCAGAAGGCTAAACCTGGAGCTCCCCTATGAGCCAGCAGCTCCACTTTTGGGCATCTACCCAAAAGACCACAAACAAGAACACACTAAAGCCACCAGCACAACAATGTTCATCGCGGCACGATTTGTCATAGCTAGAATATGGAACCAACCCAGATGCCACTCAGTAGACGAATGGATCAGGAAAATGTGGAACATATACACAATAGAATTTTATGCCTCTTAGAAAGAATGGCATTGCCCCATTCATAAGGAAGTGGAAGAACTTGGAAAAAATTATACTAAGTGAAGTGAGCCAAATGTTTTCTTTTAAGAGTGAAATCAAATGGTATTTCTCACTGTTTATGATATTACCTTTAAAAATATCTAGAAAATCATACTGCACTGATGTCTTTAGTGGGAATGCCATATGACCTTTACCTTATTTTTCCCCACTACAATTCAGTAGTTTTGGAGACCATCACTGTACCACTGTTACTTAACTGTACTTTCTTTCAAATTCCTAATATATTTTTGTTTGCTATATAATTTTCACTGTTTCATCTGAAAACATAAGGTTGTTCTTTTTTAAAATTGGTTTGTGCTACAACATCTTAAATCTGTCTCACAGTCATCATTTAAAAAATTTCTTTATTGAAGGAAGTGCTGAGCTTTTGCTAAGCACCACTTATCACTAGTTTTCTAATTACTGAAGGTATGAGATTGGGATGTGGTTCAAATGATAAAATTAGAAATGATATTTTCTAGTTTTAGGTAATAATTTTACCAGAAAGTAACTTGCATTCCAATTTTCCTTTTTCCTTCTTATTGGCTGAATTGTAGATACCATAAGTTAGAGAGAAACATAAAGTTAAACAGATTCCATAAAGAGATTCCTTGATGAGCTTCTAAAATAATTATTGATGAAATTTCATAATGAGCTTTTAAGAGAATTCCATAATGAGGTTCCGTAATGAGATTTTATTCTTTTATTGTTATTGTAAAAGTGATATACTGAGGGATTAAGTTTACATAAATCAAATAATGAGTACATTTCTTTCTGAACATTGTTACCCCTTCCCTTGCTCTATCCCAGTTTTTTTTCCCCAACACACCATCCCAAGTTGTATAGCTTATTATCATTATTTATTTATTTTCAAAGTGTTATACAGAGAGGTTACACTTGCATACGTAAGGCAATGAGTATATTTCTTATCCAACTTGTTACCTTCTCCCTCACTTTCCCCCATGCCTCTCCCCTCCCCATTCCCCTCTTCCATGAGTTGTACAGTTTGCTTACACCATATAGTTTTGTAAGTATTGCTGTTGCACTGGCTTGTCTGTTTATCTTTTGTCTCTCAATGTTGTTGTATATACGTGTATAGTTTATTTTCAAAAATAATGTCCAGCGAGTACCACTGCCACATTTGTTCACCTTTTGTCCCACTGTGCTCATCACTTACCCTCTCCCAAAGAGATAAACAAGACAAAAGGTACAGAAAACAAAAACACGATCAAAGGAGAAAAACAACAACCACAACAATGCAAAACACACACACACACACACACACACACACACACACACACACACACCCAAAAAAAAACACAAAAAACCTGGGTTCCATTTCTAGGAGTTCATTTTGATAAATATCATTGTATATGATCATATGCACATAGCTATTGAGCTTCTGTGATCCTTTATTAAATATATCCTTCTTTGGTCTCACATCATGAGATTTTGAAGAATTATATACAGAGATTTTGCACTTGTTGCCATCACTGGAGCAGCTTTTCAGATATGTAGACCTCTATGTTGGCTGAAACATTGCATTTCATCATACGGTTGTAACATATAATGAATTAATTGTATATAAGTAAAATCTCATTACAATTTCTACTAGAAGATCTATAAAGTTCTATAGAGGTTCATGCCACTGATAAATTTTATTGTCAATTTTATCTTTAATCTTTATTCATTCTCAAATAATTAAGAATCATTCATTGAAGGACAACTGAGGGCATCTTAGTAAAATTTATTATATATTAATATAATTCCTTTGTAAAAGAATCAAAGCATATAAACCAATAAAGATAAATAAGCTTAGTTTGGGTCATAAGAAAGCCTACATATTTTATCACATTTCGTGATATCATTGTCAACCCCAAAGTATTTGAAATCAGTGCAATGACTCTTAACTAACAAAATAGTAGGATGTAAATAATTATATAATATATGTATAAACAAATTTTAAGATTTACTACTTGATTTACATGTGCAGTGCATGGACTTAAATACTTTCAACATTGATCTAGAGTGAATATGAATAGTTTGTATTTTAATCATGTTTTGTTGGAGTTATGATAGATGATTAAACTTCATACTTATTAGTAATCACTTTTTTATGTTTGCAACATGTCTAGGAGATACATGCTTTAATTTTTAACATAAATTGATATTTTTTCTTTAACAATTTTAGTACAAATGATGTAAGGTAGAGGTCTTTCCCTTTCTCCTTCAGATTTTATTAGTCACCATTTTATCTGCAAAGCACACAGAATTTAAAAAGGAACAGTGAAAATTACACATATGCAAGTTTTTGTCATTACTATTTGAGGAAGTTTAACCATGTTTAACCAATTGATTTTTACGTAGTAAATAATCCCAATCTGGGTATCATGGATGATTTAAAAATGAATCAGCAGAATTGCTTTCTTTTTCCCTACTTCCATATAAAATAAGAACAATCTGAAAAACTGTAAAAAAAAAAAACAACAGATTAAATCAGTTATATTCTTCATGAAGACGCTAAGAGTCTGTAGGAATAATCTTAGGGGATCAGAGAAAAGATCATCAAACAGAGCATATTATACTACACTTAAAATTTAGGAGTAGATTAAGAGAATAAGTGAAACATGGAGTAAGGTTAGAAACAAATGTGCAGATATAAAAAGTAAGGTAATTATTTTGTTTGTCCTGACAATAGAAAATACTGTGACATGGGAATCCCAAAGGGAAAGTTATGTCATCGAATTATAAGTAATTATGTACATCTGAAACTGCATATTTTTCTTTGGACTGTAGAGAGTCTGTCATGAGTGGGATATATCTCTATTCAATAAAGTAAATGTGACAACTATGTGTGGCATGAATCAAGAATGAGAAAGATCTGCTCCATTACCTATGAGAAATTAATTTGGGCAGGGAGTTTGGGAACAAGATAATTAATCCATACAAAATAGTAAATACAAAAAAAAGTGCAGAAGACTAAGTATGTTATGTATGGGTCAGAGAAAGATGAATATAATTTTATGGCAAGGAAAGTATATAATTCTTTTCAACTTAGAATTGATTAATAGACTGTGCTATAGCCATTATCAATGTGTATTTCTTGGGATAAGAAATATGGATAATAATACTTGTAGATATATTATAATAGATGTAATCTCACACTAATATAGATTAAATTTATTTTAGAGCTTTTAATTTTGTAGAGTGAAGTAGTGTCAATTGGTGATTAAATTTGCAAAATTAGGCAATACTACCATAATTATCTCTACTCTGGAACAATGCCACTTGCCCTCTCCTGGAGAAGCTAATAAAGTTTTATTCTTGACAGTGCTAGAGAAGCTGCCTTTAATTCTGCTTTGTCTTTTATCCCTTGTAGTTATTGAAGCCCTTTGGCCTCTCCACCTTAACTCCACGGGGTCCTTGTATCAATTATTAAAGGTGAAATTAAAGAATTATATGAATCAACTTGTATTAATCTTAATAGTAGAACACTTGGTGAATACTTTCATCCCTACACCAGAGTAGGTATTATTTAGCCATTTGTATGCTATTATTAAGTATCAGAAGGACTACAAGGAGGACAGTTTCAGAAGTGATGGAAATGTGGGAAGAAGAAGTGATCCTGGATGGCTGTTTGCATGTAAACCCAACACTTTTGCCAAATATTTATCCTTTCTACTTGCATTGGAACATGGGATCCATGTGAATTAGGCATGACATTCCATTAACTTCATGGAAATATTGAATTGCATTATACAGACAGGACAAAATATATGTACCCAATCTACCATAAGACAGACGTCAGCAGCTATCATCTCATAAGTAAAACTGTGGCAATATACCCAAATGCTTTGCCTACTAATGTTATATAACTTGGAAAAAAATCAAGTGTGATTGTGAATCATAGAGTGCTATAAAATATGTAGAGTTATTGTTTGTGGATATAATGTCTTCAAAATATGGTTTTACATGAAGATTATAACATGAGTTTCCTAGTATGTCCTTCAATATGTTCAATTTTAAAATCTTTTCAGTTACAAATGATACTAAGACTATAATTGGATTAAAAAAATCCCCTATTCTTTCTTGCCAGCCTAGCAATTTCATGAGGAATCTTTATTATCATAAAAGAAACATGCAAAAAGAATGAAGAATTCCACTTGATATACATTACAGATGCCATCTAACAGAAAATCCCAAATACTGATGCTAATTGGACTTTTAAATGAATTATTAAAATAAATGTTTTGAATATTCAGTTTGTTGCAATCAATAGGTCAGTAAATTATTGTTGAGAGAATCTCTAAATCTGAAATGGGTTATAATAAAAAAGCAAAAAAGTGTGTCAAAACTTTTCAAAATCCTCTTTATCCCTGTACAAACTGCAACAATCAGCTATTATATGGTTTCTCTCTCTTTCTCTCTCTCTCTGTGTGTGTGTGTGTGTGTGTGTGTGTGTGTGTGTGTGTGTAAGACAGAGAGAGAAAGAAAGAGAGAGAGAGATTGGGATGAATTGAAAATGCAAATGCCATGAGTTACATGTAATTAATTACAATAGACTTGATTTTTTCTTACCTCTTGTTTAATAGCATCTTGTGGCTAAATAGATCTGTATAGATAGTTTTCTAGTCATTATGATTAACAATCCAGAAGTGAAAGAATGTATATGTACAACAGGGCAAATAGTATAAAGGTATTCTCAAGTAGCAACAGATTTTAAAGGGCATCAGACAGGTCTTAATCAAGATAATTGCAGTATGTCCAATGTTTTATTCATACAGAAATCAATGATGAACCAATTGTAAAATTTTAATCCAGAAAAATCAGTGTGTGTGTGTGTGTGTGTGTATGAGGATTTAAGCACAGGGGCTGCAGGCTACCCCTCAGCTTCTGTGCTCAAGGTTAGCACGTTACCATTTGAACCACAAATCTTCTGTGCTCTTTTTGGTTAATTAGAGATATGAATCTCATACACTTTGTGGCTTTGATCCTTGGTTGTCAGAATTTGTCTTCTTGAGAAATTAAGATTAAAGGCATTAGCCACTGAGTTATGGCCTTAGTAATTTTTAATTTCACTTTTGCTGCTGCTCTCATATTGCCCAACACAACACTGGTATATGGTTATTTTCTAGTATCACAAGCTATACATTCCTCAATTATGTCCTCACAACTGGGTTCAAATACATTAGTTAGTGTATCCATTTCTTATCTATGCTAACAAGAATTTTAATGTATGTATCAATAGTCTTATTTTGAAAAATTTTTTAAATTATTTACCATACTGTCAGGCATTTTGCTGGGAATTGTGCATAAACTCTTATAAATGAAATATTTTCAAAGAGCTAAAATGTGTATTTTCCAAAACCAGAAGTAACAGTAAAATACATATCACAAATTAAGACTAACTAATTTTTATGACTTAAAATATAACATAGATATATTTTCAAGACAAATTTGAGGGGTTGGGAACATGACCTAGTGGCTAGAGTGCTTGACTTGTATACATAAGGCCCTGGGTTCAATTCTCCAGCACCACATATATAGAAAATGGCCAGAAGGGGCTCTGTGGCTCAAGCGGCAGAGTGCTAGCCTTGAACAGAAAGAAGCCAGGGACAATGCTCAGGCCCTGAGTCCAAGGCCCAGGACTGGAAAAAAAAAAAAAAAGACAAATTTGATTTCTCAGTAATCATCAATGAAGTCATTATTATAAAGTATATATGTAAAATATTGTGGAATATTTTTACACAAAAATGCATCCTCAAATTTAATAGTATCTATGATTTTAATAATATATTTTTTTGGAAAGTAGCTGTCACTTGGTGTGTGTGTGTGTGTGTGTGTGTGTGTGTGTGTGTGTGTGTATTAATCCAAGTGATATTTAAAGAATAATATTAATAAATGATTTTTATGTTCCTTACAGAATAATTTTCAGAGAATTATTATGAATATGTCAGGTTAAAACTCTGATTTTATTGCTCTATTTTGTCTGTCAAGGATAAGAGTATGAATTTGTTTACATACAGTGGTTAATTGAAGAAGAAATATAGTGTGCATGTCATAGAATAGAAGATTATTTTAAAAGAATCCAGCATTGAAAGAACACTTAACTACTTGTGTCAATAGTAAAACTCTTGAAAACTATACCAAAGTTTATGTGTGACCCACAAATACATGTTTTGAAATTTTATTTCTTGACTTCATAAGTTAGTAGCATTTGGATATGGAGCTTGTAGACCATGAAGGTATAAGTCCATGATGACATCCATGGGTTTATAAAATATGTATATTTGTTCTCTCACGCTAGACATTTAGCAATGTTATAGAAAAGCAAGGATACACTTATCCCATGTAAACATTAAACATTTGGACATTCCAGATTCCAAAATCACCATTTAATAATTTACTAATTAAAATATTTTAGGTATTTTTAGTAACAATGATGACTAAGGAAAATAAAAATCTGATTTTACAACTAGAAAAAGAAAGCAAGAAAACCCATTTAGTGAATATAAATCTTAAAAAATCACTATACTATAGGGACAAACTATACTACTTGATTTTTTTTTTGTTTGGCTTACAAACAAGAAAAGTACATGGGAAAGTAGTCAATTACAAATTTCATAGAAAGTAAAAAATAAATTGCAGCAATAGCAAGCAATTGCTATTTCAATGGACATGTACTTGTTTGTCCTTTGCTTAAGAAATGCCTGCAATGAAATTTACTGATGATTTGTTGTCCAAGAGCAAGTTCAGATGAAGCTTAGGGAGGAACAGGATGATTATATTCAGTGATGGACCAGAAAAAAATGTAGGTAATTACTAAAATGCACTTTCTGTCTCAAAATTCTCTATAAAATACATAGTATCATCTATGGGCACATATCAAAACACATTGATTAGGTATGTTTAATTACTTTAGTTATTTTTAAAATGTTGCTTTAAACTACAGAATAGGATTGTGATGGCAGAGTTAAGTACCACCTACACATCTCTTGATGATTTATTTTAATTTGAAACAAAGCGGCTGACAGGTAGGCATGAAATTTTCAAACCTTTTCAGTAAAGTAAAAGCAAAAGTCAGAATTGCTTATAATATTCTGCTTACACTACTTTTCAATTTAGAACCTTTGTAGTTCTTCATTTCCCAAAAGGTAAAACTAATCCCTTTAACCTATCCTTTGTAATCAGCCTGATTTTCTCATTTTGTGAATTCTTCTCACTGGCTTCCTTTTCTTATATCACATAGCAAATATAACAGCCCTCCTATTTACATCAAAACTGAGTCGTTGAGAATGTTGGGCTGCTCAGTGTGGGAATCCTGAGAGATACAGCTTTCAATTTGCAATTCTTGAGAGAGAACTTGCATTAATATCTGCCAAAGGTTCTAAAGTCTTGTTCACGTACTTGGTACTGTATTCTTGAGTCACTAGCCCACATTGGGCTTGATTTGTAGCTAAAACACTTAGGAGACATCTTTTACTGTAAGGGTATTTAATTATGTCCTCTTATGAATCAACACACATATTTTTCTAGCCCACCAATTTACGAAGTGCACTTCAATTATTTCAGTTTGCAAAGGTTTGGGTTGGGAACTTCCTCTTCTCATGCAAAGTTGCCTCCCTTGCTTGGGTGTTCTTAGAAACCTGTGTCCCAGTTGCCAGAACAGGAAACCTGGATATCTCTCACAGATATTCTATTCCATCCCATTCTAGGAAGCTTAGTTATTGAGTAAAAATATTTGTTATACTTGGCCAGAATCTATGGGGTTTTCTTGTTGTTTGGTCTGTTGTGGGGCTTGATGTAGGACCTTGTTGCTGTCCGTGAGCTCTTTTACTCAAGGCTAGCACTCTAGCTCCATTTTGGTTTTCTGGTAGTTAATTGAAGATAAGAGTCTCATGGACATCCCTGCCCAACTTGGCTTTAAACTGAGACCCTCAGATATCAGCCTCGTGAGTAGCTAGGCTTGCTGGCATGAGCCATTAGCACACAGTGAATTTGTATTTCTTCTATTTTTTTCTAAGAATTTTTTTTGTTTGTTTCTCTTTCTTCAGTACATCTTAACTGGAATTTTTCCAAAACAGAAAACCACAATTATTATTAAAGGGAATTAAGGAGTAAGTAATTCTTCTCCGTGAAATTGAGTACATTCTGGATGTAAGATACTTTTAAATAGATGCAATCGATTTCAGGACATATTGCTTAAAGTATGTACACAAAAGCACAAATTTATAATAAACTATAGAAATTGTCTTTATAAACTCTGACTCAATATAATACCATTTGTTACAAGAGGCTCTTGACCATTTGAGATATAACTAATATCCTTTTGAGTTTAATTTTATTCAGTGTCAATATTACGAGCACTATCTGCATATTATCAGCATACTAGGCTGGGTGTTTTAAGTATACACTTATATAAATTGATATAGTGGTTGAGAAAAATGATTTTGATTTTCTGTTGGAAAGCAATAATTAAGGAAAGAAAGTCTAAATAAAAGCAAAGACAATGAAATAATGAAGATATAGGAGAAGAGAGAACTGAAACAACTAGGGGAATAAAAATACTGTCAATGGACTGAGTTTGTTTCTCTCCTTTGAATGTGATCAGAACACCTGAGGAACTTATAGCAACACTGCTAGGCTACATGCTGAATTCATGAATTAGTGATTCCCAGGTGTAGAGATGACCCCAATACTTTGCATTTTTATAAGTTCTTTTCAGTACTGACCTCACTGGTCTGACGAGAGAACTAGAGACCTATTGGTCTACTGTCAAAGAGTTCTCAGTACAGTCATGGATGTTTCACAACAAGGAGCAGCAGTTTGGACTTGAACACTGGCAGCCTACTTTCACACCACCTCCCCCTACTTTGCTCCTTAGTGCCCGGCAGGACTGATATCATTTCCCTAGAGATGCACACAAAGCTATTTTTGGACAAAAATTAATTTGTTTATTTTCTTACCTACACTTTTGTATTTGCACCATTTGTAAGCAATTATTAATTAAAGTATGAAATTTCTTTCTTGGTAATAAAAATATTTCATTGTAGTTCTTAACCAATCCCTGAGTTTTGTTAACTCTTATTTGCAAAAGAAGAAGAACTAGGAGGAGGAGAAAGAAGAGGATGAGGATGAGGAAAAGGAAGAAGATGATGATAATGATTTTTATTTCAAATTAACTCTTTTCTAATTTCAATTTTCACTTTATTTCTTCTATGCCAGTCCTGGAGTTTGAACTTAGGGCTTGGGATGCTATTTTGCTGAAAGCTAGTATTTTATCACTTGAGCCACATTTCCACTTTTGGCTTACTGGTGATTTTTATTTTTATTGTAAAGGTGATGTACGGAGGAGTTACAGTTCCTTTCATTACTTCTGAAATTAATACAATTCTTGTAAAATATTGCTATCCCTTTTCTTGTTTTTTCCTGCTATCCTTCCCCACTGAATCCCTTCCTCCCCCACACTGTGAAATTCATTTGCAACATAGTGTCTTGTATCACTGTTGCATTGATGCACCCTTTGACCCTTGTCTCGCCATTTCTGTGAATTCCCTTCCCATCCCCAAATCATATAAACTTATGTGCAATACAAAGGGTACTGAAAACAAAGACAGTGACAACAGGGGGCAAACCAAAGTAAAATAATAAAAAAGAAAGGAAAAGGAAATAACTGAATACTGTATACTAAGGAAAAAAACAAAAAAAAAACCTTGTTTCCATATCTTGTAGTTCATTCCAACTCAAATAACTTTATAAGGTCATATATACATAGCTATTGAGCCACTGTAATCCTCTGCTAGGACTATCATAAACATATTCTAATTATTACATATGAAGGAAACCAAGGAGCCTATGTTTCTTTGGGTCTGGCTTGCTTCACCTATTATGAATTTTCCAAGTCTTTCCATTTCCTTATGGTAGAAGCATAGGATAGCAAAAATAATCATTAGCAGGAAGAGCAGTGCTGGAGGAATACTAATATCAAACTTCAAACTCTACTATAAAGCCATATTTATAAAACATCTTGATACTGGCACATTAACATGTCTGAGGATCAATGGAATATAATTCAAGGCACAAAAATGAACCCAAAGATCTAAGGCCATATGGACTTTGATACGGGAGCCTTAAACAGAATGGAAGAAAAACTACCTTTTCAAAAAATGGTGTTGGGGGAATTGGCTACACACATGTAGAAGATTGAAGTAGCGTGCTTATATATCCCCCTGCAACAGAATCAAGTCCAAATGGATCAAAGACCTCAATGTAAAATCAAATACCCTGAAGGTATTATAGGAAGGGTAGGAGAAGCACTAGGGTTTTGTGGCACAGGTAGAACCTTTGTCAATAAAAAGCCAGAAACACAACAAGTCAAAGAAAAGTTAAATCAATGAGATTACATTAAACCACATAGCTTCTGCATGGCAAAGGAAATAGCAAGATAAATAAGTTTTGGGGCTGGGGATATGGCCTAGTGGCAAAAGTGCTTGCCTCATATACATGAGGCCCTGGGTTCAATTCCCCAGCACCAAATATACAGAAAACGGCCAGAAGTGGCGCTGTGGCTCAAGTGGCAGAGTGCTAGCCTTGAGCAAAGAGAAGCCAGGGACAGTGCTCAGGCCCTGAGTTCAAGCCCCAGGACTGGCCAAAAAAAAAAAAAAAGATAAATAGTTTGGGTAGTCTTCACTAGCCATACAACAGACAAAGGCTTCACATGTAAAATATACTTAGAGCAGAAAATATTAACTCCACCACCCAAAAAAATCCTCAAAGTAATAAAAGTCGCATTTACATGAGGGCTAAAGAATTCTCTAAAGAAGAAATAAGAACAGCTAATAGATACATGAAGAAATGCTCAATATCTCTGGTCATGTATTAGAACTAGGGAAGGGAAAGGAAATATGAAAATGGAGAGACAAAGGATAAAAATACAAACGACTCCAAAATCAATACTTACAAAACCATTTGGTGTAAACCAACTGACCAACTACCGGGGAAGAGGGAAAGGGGGACAGGGGAAGGGGTAAATGAGTGAGAAGGTAACAAATTGTAAAAGAAATGTACCCACTGCCTAATGTATGAAACTGTAACTCCTCTGTACATCACTTTGACAATAAATATGTAATTATTTTAAAAAATCCGAGAATATAAAAAAAAAGAAAAATGGAAATCAAAACATTGAGATTCCACTGTACTGCAGTTAGAATGGTATTATCAAGAAACCTATGAACAACATAGGCTGGTAAGAATGTGGCCAAAAAATGATGCTACACTCTTGGTGGGAGTGTAAACTTGTTCAACCACTCTAGAAAACAGTATAGAGGTTCCTCAAAAGGCTAAACATAGAGGTCTCCTAAACCCAGAAATTCTACTACTGGGTATTTTCCCAAATGACCACAAAGAATTCCATGCTAAAGCTATGCTCACAACTATGTTCAATGCAGCATTATTTACCATAGCCAAAATGAGGAACCAACCTAGATGTCCCTCGATGGATGAATGAATCAAGATAATGTTGTATACATACATAATGTAATTCTATACTTCCATAAGAAAGAACTGGTCGAATTAAGTATGGGATGGCAGAGGAACAGCAGAGCCCCAGCTAAGCTCCCTCCAATATCCCAGTTTTACCACTCCAGAGAAACTTTTACTCTCAGAAAGACAGACCAAGTAAGTTATAACAGTATAGGTATTCTGGCCAGGAAGGAAAAATTGACTTTGCTGGCCTGAAAACACAGATTTGAGCTCTAAGCAGTATCCTACTGACACACTGGTACTGGCACCAGCACAGCATCTGGCATAATGCGCACCTAAAGCACGCAGCAGCAACCAGGCAGAAATCCCCCAGAAAGACGCAGATCACACGCTGAGCAGGGATGGCTGAAATCACAGAGAAAGTGTGAGTATCCCAAGAAAAACATTCTTATTGGCACCCAAAGAGCAGCTTCTGGAAGAAGAGAAGATACTCATATCTATAAGATCCACTGGAAAAATTACAACAAATACACAGGATATTCAAACAATTATATGGAAATATTTCCAGAATCTTTACTCACTAAAGAGCAAAAATTTTACAGAAATGGATCAATTCTCAAAGAAGTATAAACTGCCCAAGCTGAATCAAGAAGAAATAAATCAACTAAATAAACCAATAAATTACAACAACACACAGGATGTAATCAAGAGCCTCCCAACAAAGAAGAGAGCAGGCCCAGATGGAATCACCAATGAATTCTATAAAACTTTCAGTGAAGATCTAATACCAATACTCCTCAAACTCTTCCAAGAACTAGAATCAGAGGGAGAAATCCCAAACTCATTCTATGAAGCTAATATAATATTCATCACCAAACTAGACCAAGACTCAACAAAAAAAGAGAATTACAGACCAATATCACTAATGAACACAGATGCAAAGTTCCTTAATGAAGTATTAGCTAACAGGATCCAGAAACTGATCAAGAAAATTATACATCACTATCAAGTAGACTTCATCCCACAGACGCAAGGATGGTTCAACATCCTCAAATCAATAAACATAATTCATCACATCAACAAGACCAAGAACCACATCATCATCTCAGCTGATACCCCCCCAAAAAAAGCCTTTGACAAAATACAACATGCATACATGTTAAAAGCCCTGGAGAGAACAGGAATAGAGGGAACGTTCTTTAAAACAATAAAAGCCATGTACTACAGACCAACTGCTAATATCATATTAAATGGCGAGAAACTAAAGCCATTTCTCCTAAACTCAGGAACAAGACAAGGATGACCACTCTCCCCACTTCTATTCAACATAGTGCTGGAATCCCTTGCCATAGCAATAAGGCAAGAAGAGGACATCAAAGGGATCCACATTGGCAAAGAAGAAATCAAACTATCCCTATTTGAAGATGACATGATCTTATATCTGAAGGACCCCAAAAAACTCTGTCCCCAACCTCTGAGACCTAATATACCATTTTGGCAAAGTAACAGGATACAAAGTCAACCCACAAAAATCAGCAGCTTTTCTGTACACCAGCAATGTACAAGCAGAAAAGGAAATTATGGAAATCATGCCATGTGAAACAGCTAAAGAAAGAATAAATTACCTAGGGATTAACCTAACTAAAGATGTGTATGAACTATTTAATTAGAACTATAAGACTCTAAAAAGGGAAATCAAAGAGGACACCAGGAGATGGAAAGACCTCCCATGTTCATGGGTAGGCAGAATCAATATAGTGAAAATGGTCATATTGCCCAAAATGTTACACAAATTCAATGCATTCCCCATCAATATCCCAGCTACATTCTTCACTGGAATAGAGAAAACAACCCATACATTCATATGGAACAGCAAAAGACCTAGAATAGCTAAAGCAATTCTAGGCAAAAGAAGCAGCACAGGAGGAACCACAGTACCAGATTTCAAGCTCTATTGTAGAGCCATCATAACAAAAACATCCTGGTATTGGTATAAAAACAGACCTGAAGACCAATGGAGTAGAATAGAAGATCCAGAAATACAGCCACATTCTTACAGTCAACTGATATTCGACAAAGGAGCTAAAGATATACAATGGGAAAAACATAGCTTCTTCAACTACTGGTGCTGGGAAAACTGGGCAGCCACATGTAAGAAACTCAAAGGAGAACATAGCCTATCACTATGCACCAAGATCAACTCAAAATTGATTAAAGACCACAACATCAGACCGAATCCTTGAAACTTCAGAAAGACAGAGCAGGAGAGAGGCTAGAACTTATAGGCACAGGTAGGAACTTCCTGAACATAGTCCCAGGGCACAACAGTTAGGGGAGAGTCTCGACAAGTGGGACTACTACAAAATAAAAAGTTTCTGCACAGCTAAAGACATAGCCACCAAACTAGAAAGAAAGCCAACCATATGGGAAAGGATCTTCACAGGCACAGCAACAGGCAAAGGCCTAATACCCATCATCTACAGAGAACTCAATAAACTAACCCCCCCAAATCCCATAAACCAATTATTAAATGGGAAAAGGAGCTAAAGAGTGACTTCACACTAGAAGAGATAAAAATGGCAAAGAAACATATGAGGAAATGTTCATCTTCCCTGGCAGTAAAGGAAATGCAAATAAAAACAACCCTGAGATACCACTTCACTCCAGTTTGCATGGCCTATACTCTGAACTCAGCCAACAACAAATGCTGGAGGGGATGTAGGGAAAGAGGAACCCTTCTCCACTGTTGGTGGGAGTGCAAATTAGTAAGACCACTTTGGAGAACATTATGGAGGTTACTCAAAAAACTCAGCATAGACTTACCCCATGACCCAGCCATACCACTCCTAGGCATCTATCCTGAACAACATGTCTCAGGATATCAAAAAGACATCTGCACATCCATATTTATCGCTGCACAATTCACAATAGCCGAAACATTGAAACATCCTGGATGCCCCACTACAAATGAATGGTTCCAAAAAATGTGGTACCTATACACAATGGAATACTACATAGTGATTAGAAATGATAAAATATTGGTATTTGCAGGGAAATGATCAGAACTTGAATAATTAATGTTAAGCGAGACAATCCTAGAACACAGAAAACAAAGGGGGATGGCCTCTTTGATATATGACTGTAATGGGGGGTGGGGACTGTAGAAACGAGGTCTGCAAAGCAACAAAATTCAAATGGTATTTCCATAGGTTTGGGTCAGCAAACTTACATTATGTATCTAAAACCAAACAACTACTAAACATAAAAAGGTATAGAACAGACTTATCAGCGGATTACAATAGCTCAAGAGCTATGTACACATGATCACATAAGATGAGGATAAGCAAAAACAACTTCAAGAGAAGGACAAAGGAGGATTCTATTGTTGACATTACATTTAAAGTTCCAGATGAATTTCCTTTGGTGTATGCTATGTGGTTATTGTATATGATTATGGTACACTGGATATTGCATATATGCCAACCTGATCTAGGGAAGGGTGTGAAAACTTGGGTGTAAGATATCACAAGAAATGTCCTCACTCCCTTATTATGTAACTGTACCGCTTTTGCACAACACCTTGTCAACAAAATTTAATTAAAAAAATCACAATACACACAGACAAATGAACCCTGAATAGAAAACCAGAATAATTGATCAAGAATTGGTAAGACACAGCTTTTAATAAGTTAACTATATTGAAAGCAAGCTATATTGAAACAAACGATCATCTCTCAATCCTAACTCTCAACATTAATGGAATTAATTCTCCAATTAAACGACATAGGCTCATAAGTTGGATCAAAAATCAAGATCCATCTTTCTGTTGCCTCCAAGAGACGCATCTATCCAGCAAAAGCAAACATCTTCTAAAAGTGAAAGGCTGGAATAAAATCTACAAATCAAACGGCACCCATAAGCAGGCTGGAGTTGCAATCCTAGTATCAGATAAAATTGACTTCAAATTAAAAATGGTAAGAAGAGACAAAGAAAGTTACTATATACTAATAAAGGGATCTCTCCTACAGGAGGATATACCATCCTAAATATCTATACACTAAATACAGGGCCATCCAACTTCATCAAACAAACACTACTGACTTTAAAATCACTCATAGACCCCCCCAAATTTATAGTTGAAGAATTTAATACTCCACTGTCACCTCTGGACAGATCAACATGCCAAAAACTGAGCAAAGCAACCACAGAACTACACAACTGCATAGAACAACTAGACCTAACTGACCTCTACAGAATATTCCATCCAGCAACATAAGAATACACATTCTTTTCTGCAGTACATGGAACATTCTCCAAAATAGATGACATTTTAGGGCACAAAGAAAATCTGTACAAATTCAGAAGTATCAAAACCATTCCCTGAATTTTCTCAGACCACAATGGAATACAATTAGAGCTCAACTCAAACAGCCACCACAGAAAATCCTACAATTCATGGAGACTAAACAATGCACTGCTGAACCACCAGTGGGTCATTGAAGAAATTAAAATGGGAATTCAAATGTTTATGGAACTCAGCCAAGTTGAGGACACAAAGTACCAGCTCCTTTGGGACACAGCAAAGTCAATACTCAGGGGAAAATTTATATCTCTGAATGCATACACCAACAAAGTGGAGTAACAGCAGCTCAACAACTTAAGGAAGCACCTTAAGCTTCTAAAAGAGAACTACAAGCCAAAACACAGACCAATAGACGGAAGCAAATAATTAAAATCAAACCAGAATTAAATCTAGTAGAGTCAAAAAAAATCAAAAGAATCAACAAAATGAAGAGTTGTTTCCTTGAAAAAATTAACAAGAGAGACAGACCCCTAGCAAATCTGACCAGGCAGCACACCCAAGTAAACATGATCAGAGATGAAACAGGTAATATTACCACAGAAACAACCAAAATTCAGAACACAGTAAGGGACCATTTTGCAACCTTTCTGCCAACAAATTTGAGAACCTGGAAGAAATGGACGATTTCCTAGAAAAAATTCATATCCCCAAACTCAACCATGAAGATTTAAAATTTAAGCCTTCTAATCATGTGCATATCCAGCATTGAAATAGAAACAACATTAAGAGATCTCCCATCCAAGAAAAGTCCAGGTCCAGACGAATTCACAGCAGAATTCTACAAGCCTTTCAAGACAGAATTCACACCAATATTTCTCAAACTCTTCAATGAAATTGAAAGAGAAAGTTCACTACCAAACACATTCCATGAACGTCTTCCCAAAACCATGCAGTGACTCCTCATGGAGAAGAACTATAGACCGATTTCCTGGTGAACATTGATGCAAAAATTCTCAAGAAAATTCTGGCCAAGCAACTTCAATAGGTGATCAAAACAATACTACACCATGATCAAAATGGATTCATCCCAGGGATGCAAAATTGGTTCAATATACACAAGTAAGTTAATATAATCCACCACATCATCTGGAGCAAGGTAAAGAATCACATGGTTATACCCTAGATGTGGAAAAAGCATTTGACAAAATCCAGCACCCATTTATGATGAAAGCCCTGGAGAAACTGGGATTCCAGGTAACATTTCTGAATATAATAATGGCAGTCTATGACAAACCAACAGCAGCATAATTCTAAATGGTGAAAAGCTAAAGCCATTCCCTTTAAAATCAGGAGCAAGACAGGGATGTCCGCTGTGTCCCCTCCTCTTCAACATAGTACTAGAATTCTTAGCAAGAGCAATTAGGCAAAAAAAAAATATATATATATATATGTATATATATACATATACATATATATATATATATATATATATATAAAGGGGATCCAAATAGGAAAAGATGAATTTAAACTCTCTCTCTTTGACGATGACATGATCCTATACCTAAAGAACACCATAGCCTCTACTCCCAAGCTACTAGAGCTGATCCAAAACTTTGGCAAGGTTGCAGGATATAAAATAAATCCTCAAAAATCAATGGCATTTCTATATGCTAATGACATGAAGACCGAGGCTGAAATCAGGAAAGCAACTCCTTTTGCATTAGCCTCAAAAAACATAAAATACCTAGGAATAAACTTAACCAAAGAAGTAAAAGACCTCTATGATGAGAACTTTAAAAACATGAAAAACAAAATTAAGGCAGAACTAAGGAAATGGAAAAAACCTCCCATGCTCCTGGATTGGGAGGATTAATATAATCAAAATGGCAATATTGCCAAAGGCTATCTACAAATTCAATGCAATACCTACTAATATCCCAACATCATTTTTTAATGAAATAGAAGAAGCAACCCAGAAATTCTTATGGAACAATAAAAGACTATGAACAGCAAAAACAATCCTAAGCAGAAAGAACAGTGCTGGAGGAATTAGAATGCATAACTTCAAGCAGTATTATAAAGCTATAGTAATAAAAAAAAAAAGCCTGCTATTGGCACAAGAACAGGCTTGAAGACTAATGGAACAGAACTGAAGACCCAGAAATGAACCCGCAGAACTATGACTACTTAATCTTTGATAAAGGTGCTAAAAAAATAGGATGGAAGAAAGATAGCCTCTTTAACAAATGGTTCTGGCAAAACTGGTTCAACACCTGCAGTAAACTATAAGAAGATCCTTATATAGCATCCTGCACCAAAATCAATTCCAAATGGATCAAAGACATCAATATAAGACAGATACCCTGAAAACACTACAAGAAGGAGTAGGAGAAACACTTGGGCTCCCTGGCACAGGACAAAACTTCTTTAATAAAAGCCCAGAAATGCTACAAATCAAAGAAAGGTTGGACAAATCAGACAGCATCAAACTGCAGAGCTTCTGTAGGGCAAACGACATAGCTTGCAAGATAAACAGAAAGCCCACAGATTGGGAAAATATCTTTACTGGCCATACAACATACAACAGACAAGGGCCTCATATCTAAAATATAGGGAGAACTAAAAAAATAAATAAATAAATTCCTTCAAAACAAAATCACAAAGAACCAACAGCCCCCTCAACAAGTGGGCTAAAGACTTAAAAAGAGACTTCTTTGATGAGGAAATGAGAATGGCCAAGAGACATATGAAAAAGTACTCTACATCACTGGCCATAAAAGAAATGCAAATCAAAACAACATTGATATTCCACCTCATCCAATTAAGAATGTCCTTTATCAAGCAAACTAACAATAACAAATGTTGGAGGGGATATGGCCAAAAGGGAACCCTACTTCACTGTTGGTGGGAATATAAACTGGTTCAGCCACTCTGGCAAGCGGTATGGAGATTCTTCAGAAGGCTAAACCTGGAGCTCCCCTTTGACCCAGCAGCCTCACTTTTGGGCATCTATCCAAAAGACCACAAAAAAGAACACACTAAAGCCACCAGCACAACAATGTTCAATGCAGCACAACTTGTCTTAGCTAAAATATGAACCAACCCAGCTGCCTCTCAGTAGAAAAATGGATAAGGAAAATGTGGTACATATACACAATGGAATTTTATGCCTCTATCAGAAAGCATGACATTGCCTCTTTAGTAAGGAAATGGAAGATCTTGGAAAAAATTATTCTAAGTGAAGTGAGCCAGACCCAAAAAAACATGGACTCTATCGTTTCCCATATAGGGAATAATTAGCACAGGTTTACTCTAGTCACAGCAGAGGATAACATCGGCCTAATAGCTATGCCCTTATGAAAACGCGTAAGATGATGCTAAGTGAATTGAACTCCATATTATAGAAATGAGTGTTACATCACTGTTGCAATTACTTTCAACATGCCATGTGTAACCATAGCTTCTATTCTTGATGCTTCTTTTGTATACCTTTCTGGTGTACTCGCGCTATCACAGTATCTTATGTGAATACCCTAGATTGTTTATATACTGTTATTAGAACTAGGGAAGTGGAAGGGAATATCAAAATCGAGAGACAAGGGATAAAATGGCAAATGACTCCAAAAGAAATACTTGCAAAACCATTTGGTGTAAACCAACTGAACAACTCATGTGGGGAGAGGGAAAAAGAGAGGGAGGGCGAGGGGGAATTAGGGAGGAGATAACAAACAGTACAAGAAATGTACTCACGGCCTAATGTATGAAACTGTAACCTCTCTGTACATCAATTTGACAATAAAACAAAAAAGAATGAAAGAACTAGTCCCTAAATTACTTCATATCCTAAATAAATGTGTTCTCATGCTCCCTTGTAGTAACTGTTTAACAAAATGAATATCCCTCCCAAACATGGAGGGAATGATTACTTCATTCTGATTTTCTCCTCTTTATTTCTTGCAGTTGGATGTGACACTTGGTACTACTGAATCTACCTGCTCTTTCTCAGCTTGTCTTTAGGTAGATACCAGGGAACAATGAAGATACAGAAAGCAAAGTCCTGCAAACTAACGCCCATTCTACCTCTTGACTTTGAATTATAGGAAATAATATGTCAAGACTTTCAATAATTTAGATCCATTTAGTTGATGTTCATTTGACTTGTTATTTAAGGAAGAAATCTCCTTAAACTGTTATCTTCAGGATATGATGATGAAATATTTTCATATGACAAAAGTTAAAACTAGCACTCTTACTTGCTCCTGAATCTACCATGCAAACATTAGAAGAAATTAGCTTATGAAATCCTGTATTCATTATTTTCTTGATTTTAGTAATGTAAAATTGTGTTTACATGTTAATAACCTTATTGACATCTTAAAAACAAAGAATATTGGAAGATATCTCCAGTCACCTCTTTTATCAACTGAACTGTGAACTGTTTAAGCATATAAAATATTCTGGTATTATTCATAATAGAAAATTTGTCACAGAACAGTTTCACATGAAGTCTTGTGCAAATATTTATGAAGGAACAAATCAGCACTATTCTTAAGCATCAAGATTGATGCTTTTCTGTACATCACTTTTATAATAAAAATTTTTAAAAAAGAAACAGAATACTCACACAAATCCCAATTTCTTTGCTGATGTTATTATACCAAAATTTAACCTATATGCTTTATTGATTTATCAAAGAAATATAGAAGTCAAAGAATTGTTTCTCATATTAGCTGGTTGTAATGATTTGCAAGTTTTCATTTTTCCCTGATGGCTTCTGTTAGTCAACAGATCCATTATTTTCCATCTTCCTGATTAAATGAAATAAAACAATAAATAAGTGACCATGGACATAGCAGCTTTGCAATAACCCCTTCCTATATATTTTTCAAATAAAAATAAAACTTTCTTTTTGCCCTTTGGCATAATAAAATTCTAATTGTTAGGGTAGCTTTTCCAATTTTTGGACATATGATAGCCCAACAAAAACTAAATATAACTTGATGATAGGGGAGAGTTGACAACATAGACCTATCTGTCCTATGATAAGCAGAAGCCTTGACTTTCAATTGGCAAATAAGTCACATAATAAGCATGAGCATTGTGAAATTTTATTATAGAGTTATCAAAATGAGAAATTATCCTTTCCCAAGTGTCTTGGCCAATTTATGCATATCCATGCTCTCCTCCCTCTTTGCATCAAATTATACCACACAAATATGATACTCATCAAATTTAAGTCTAACTTTAATGAGATTCCATGGTAAACAAAGAATGCAAAGGGAAATTGCATATAAAGTACTCATAATATATCTTATTTAAAATTGCTCTAAGATTAAAAAATATTTTCTGAAAATATTTGAATGGGTATAAAAGAAACCATTCTGTTATGTTTTGTACATTTGAGACTTCCTAATAACTAATTTAAGATTTCGGTAAATACCATTATATAATACATATAAAAATTATATATGTAAAACACATATACACACAAACACACGTATGTATGTATGTATGTATGTATGTATGTATGCATGTCTGTATATCTTAGTAAAGACAAAGAGTTGGTTATTTTTCAGTTCCAGTTATATTTTTCTAGATCCAGACATTCTTTTGGAAATCTAAATACTAAATACTAAATACTCTCCTTTTTCTTTGTACTTCCTGGAATTTGGAAATTCTTGGCTCAAACTTCCATTTATATACCAAGAACTACTAAATATACATAAACTCATTATTCTAAATGTGCATATTTATCTCCCTACTTGAATATTTCATAAGCATTTCAAACCGACATGTTCAAATTTTAATACATGCAATTCCTCTCCAAACTGAGCTCTCATTTCAGTGATTGGCAATAAAATCCACTCAGGTTAACAAAGAAAATATTTAGGCATCACCATCAATCCTTTCTATCCCTAATGTTTCACACTTCTAATTCTAATGTTATTTCACAGGCTTAAGAATTTTTTATTTTTTTTTAGGCTTAAGATTTTTTAAAATAGTTTATTCATAAATTTCTGCACTGTGCAGTTCATTTCTTTCAAATTCACAAGTCAATTCTTAGCATAAATCACAAGTTTGTACAACCATCATTACTATGTAAATTTAAGAACTTTTATCCCGCCCACCCCCCAATACAAGTTATTCATCATCCTCCCTTTCCCTCTCTAAGCTACAGGCAACTTGTAGTCTATGTTCTATTCCTGCAGTTTTGAGCGTGTTTCTTTGCCCCCCCCCACATGTGTATGGAGTAACAAGATATGAGTTTTTTTGTGATATAAATTTAGTGTATAACCATGGTTCATTTATGTTTTAATGTGCATCATTATTTTATCTCTTTTCATACCACAACAGTCAACTAAATAATGTGATTTTTATTAATTATTTGTTTAATAGTCTTTGAACTATTTTGAATAAGGCTTCTGTAAATATGAATCGTAATGTTCTTGTCTATATAGTTGGGACTACAACTACAACTACTACATCAAATATTGCAAAAAAATATTCTGCAAGATTTTTGGAGGGATATCACTCGGAGTTCTTCATATTCCATGCAAATTTTAGTTTCAAGTTGGCAGTTTGCTCAAACATTCAGATGATATTTTGTAAGCCTCTGAATCTGAAGTTCAATTTGTATAGTATTGCTATCTTAAAAATATTATGTTATGTTACCAGATCTATGACCATGTTCCATTTATTTATGTCTTTATTAAATTCAACAAGTTTTATATCATTCAGTGCACAAGTTTTATAATCATTATGTTAAATATGTATCTAATTACTGAAGCAATTTTAAATAAGATAGTTTTTAAAATTTTATTTTCAGAATGTTAATTGGTAGTGTACAAAAATGCAATAAATTTTGGATATTGACCCTAAATTTTTAATCTTGCTGATTGAGGTGTTGTGTCTTATTTGATGTTTCTTTTAAAGTCTCTGTCTTCTCCTTTGAATCATAACTACACTTATGCTTCATTTGTTCAGACCTATAGGTATAGTTTTACATTTATTCTTTCTCTGTATAGAAATACCTATATATACATATATTTTTCTGTGTGTGTGTGTGTGTGTGTGTGTGTGTGTGTGTGTGTGTAATTTTCCTCACCTGAATATGGAGCCATGATTTCGGAATATCATTTCTGTTTATATTTCCTTTTATTTTCATTTTTAAATTTTATTTGAATGTAACATTCATATAGTTATGCAAATAATAATTGTACAGTCCAACTTTTAAAAAGTACCAGATCATAAACTAAGAGGAGGGATATGAACAATTACCAAGAACTGTCCTCAATCTTCCAATTATAACTCACACACTAAAGAAATCTCTGTTAGGATATTTAACACAGAAGGTAGCTTTACTTATTTTTGAATTTCATACAAATAAAATTATTAATATTTGACCATTTTTATCTGGTTTCATTGTGTAACATCATGTTTGAGTACTTCATCTCCTCCTCCTCCTCCTCCTCCTCCTCCTCCTCCTCCTCCTCCTCCTCCTCCTCCTCCTCCTCCTCCTCCTCCTCCTCCTCCTCCTCCTCCTCCTCCTCCTCCTCCTCCTCCTCCTCCTCCTCCTCCTCCTCCTCCTCCTCCTCCTCCTCCTCCTCCTCCTCCTCCTCCTCCTCCTCCTCCTCCTCCTCCTCCTCCTCCTCCTCCTCCTCCTCCTCCTCCTCCTCCTCCTCCTCCTCCTCCTCCTCCTCCTCCTCCTCCTCCTCCTCCTCCTCCTCCTCCTCCTCCTCCTCCTCCTCCTCCTCCTCCTCCTCCTCCTCCTCCTCCCCCTCCTTCCCCTCCTCTCTCTTCTTTATTATCAAGGTAAAGTACAGAGGGGTTACAGTTTCACATGTAAGACAAGTATATTATTTATCCAACTTGTTATCTCCTTCCTCATTTTCTCCCATCTACCCACTCCCCAGTTCCCTCACCCCCATGATTTGTACAGTTAGTTTACACCAGTTGGTTTTGTAAGTATCACTTTTTCAATGTTTTATCTTTTTATTCTTTGTCTCTCAATTTTTGGTATTCCCTTTCCTTGCCCTAATTCCAATACACATCTATACATTATCAGGGGTACTAAGATCATTTAAAGTAATGGCAGGACTAAAACCACAGGAAGGGAACATGAGAGAACAAAGTTAGTTTCATTAGGTATGTTGAAATTAATTACAGCAACAATATACCACTTATTTTCATAACATGGAGTTTATTTCACTTAGCATTATCTTAATCATTCATATGGTCATTGCTACTGAGCTGTTGTGCTCTTCTGCTATGTCTATCTTAGATATGTACTACTTATTCCCTATGATGGAAACCAGAGGGTTTATGTTTCTTTGGGTCTGGGTCACTTCACTTAGTTCTTATTGTAATATATTTTTCTAATACTTGATTATTCCACAATTTTTATCAATGGTCTGTGGTTAACAGTGAATTGTTCCGGTTTTCTGTATTCTGAATATTCATGATATTAACTTTGAATTGATTAACTAATATTAATTTGAATTTAAAATAATTTAATTTGAATAAATCAATAAATTTCTGGACCTATCTTAGGCTGACAATGGTTATATATTTGTTTAAAAATTAATTTTCTAAAATAGTTGTACCAATTTATATTTCTAACAGTGGTGTGTGAAAGTTGCAGTTGTTCCAAGTATCATCTGTCCTTTGCTTGGCATTGCCAATCTTTTTAATCTTAACTATTCTAGTAGGAGTAATATGAAATGCCCCTTGTGGCCTTTCTGCTTTCCTGAACAATTTGGTCACATTTTAAAAATTTGAATATCCCTATATATGTTTACATAAACGTTTTGCCCATTTGAGTGCCTTTTTCCTTATCAATTTATAGCTTTGCTTGCATTCTGGATATGCCTTTTTATCAGTTTGATGTTAAAACTCCCCAAGACAGCTGGATGCTGCTGGCTCATACCTGTATTCCTACCTGATCAGAAAAGTAAGATCTGAGGATCATAATTCAAAGCCAGCCTGGAAAGAAAGTTGGTGAGATTCTTACCTTCCTACAATTAGGAAGCAAAAGTTGGATGTGGAAGTGTGGCTCACTTGTAGAGTAACAGCCTTGATTGTAAAAGCTAAGAAACAAGTTCCCAGGCCATAGGTTGAAGCCTATGTGTGGTTTTGATAAAGATTTAATCTGTGGCAGTCAGTTTCCATTTTATGATGTTAATTGTTCTTTGCCTGTTCCATTTCTGCACATTTAGGCCACTGTAATCTTTTCTAGATGAGTTTTGATCTAGGTAGTTGCTGATGTTACAATTCTAGAAATGTAAATAATTTGGCACTGTCTACAGCTACATATGCTCCTCACACTAATCACTGTTGACATGTCTCTGTCAGCTACTTGTCATTTTTTTCCCCTCCATGGTGCACACTAGATGCTTGCCTGGAGCCTTTCTCTATTCTCTCCTAGATAACACATCATTCATTATCCTTCAGAAACCCTCATTTTTGTTACCTCAAATGTTTTTGTTTTATTCTTCATGATGAAACATAGCTTTTCCTTAACAAATTTTCATGTTCATATTTGGGCACCTACAGAATTTAGTATTTAAAAACAATAACAGAAAGTGTGTGATTATGTCCAATTTGATCAAATATGTGTTTGGCACCTAGAAATACTCCAAACAAAAATACTGAAGTAATGTGTTTATACACAGAGTACAAACATGATTTCCTGTAATTATTAGTTTTGTGAAAGGGAGAGGATGCTATTCTTGTTAACTCTAAAGAGGATAGCATGATGGATGGAATCTAACTAGGAGATTTAAGGTTCAGAAATTTTCAATTGTAACTCTCAAATGTGGTTTTAGAAATATTTTCTCTTGCCTCAAGAAAAATATCATATGATTCATACCAGATATCCTTTTGAAAATATTCTTTTAAAAACGAGGACTATGACCTCCAAAGGAGTAATGCTTCGAAACAGCTGAATGTCTTCCTGAATAATTTAACAACTTTGAGCCTTAGGTCACAACTCATTGAAAAACCTGTCTGTGCTGATTGTATACAAAATGACTAATCCACAAAAATATTAGTTTCTTTCCCCTTTCTGACTCTACTGATCCTATCATCTCTACCCTAAGGATTTTCATCCTGAAAGTACATTTTAAGCTAATTTATAATTGTTAGAATCATTGGTTTTGAAAATGAAATTCAAGCATTCAAGGATCATGATGCTAATGAAAAATACTAGAACTTTAATTTTTAACTTTTTTTTAAATTAAAAAAAAATTTTTTTTGCCAGTTCTGGGGCTTGAACTCAGGGCCTGCGCACTGTCCCTGACTTCTTTCTCCTCAAGGCTAGAACTCAACTACTTGAGCCACAGTGCCACTTCTGGCCTTTTCTATATATGTGGTACTGGGGAATAGAACTCAGGGCTTCCTGTATATGAGGCAAACATTCCAACACTATGCCATATTCCCAGCCTTATAACTGTTTTTATTTAAAGGAGGACACACAAAAACTTACTATACATAAGGATGAAGATATTCTCAGTTGGTGTTAGTAAAGGCTGAAATTACAGTTTCAGTTTTCAATTTCAACACAACTAACCTTCCTTCACAAAATTAAAAAGATGAGTACGAAGGTTACTGCAATGAAAGCTCAGGTTAAAGACAGATTCTGGAGCTGGGCCTTTAGCTTCGTATTTGGCATTGGAGGGGTCAGAAAAATAAAATGACTTTCTAACTTAATCAAACCGCATACATCTCACACCTTTATTTTTTAATCAATCGTATATAGTTAGATTCTTCTTCATGGAAATAATTATTTTTCAAATTAAGACAGAAATCTATGTAAAATAAATAATATTTAAAGACAGATATTTGGAGAAACTGTTACAAATAGGTTACTTGTATTAAAATAACATTTCAACTTGCAATAAAACATCTAAAAACTTGTGAACTAGTGCTCTAGAATAACCATTGGAAGACTAGATAAATATAACATAATGTCAAATTTCAAAAAAATTTTCGCTCAATTATAAATGGATTGAGTTGTGTATGTCATGATAATTAATACAATCAGTAATGTGTTTCTTCCACTTTAAGGATCTTCATATATTTTATTTTTCAGTAGAATAGAAATGATAGTTCTTAGGACTAAGGACTAGCATACATTCTACACAGGACAAATTTAGAATGCTTAAATTTGGGGTTTTTTAATGGAGAAACACGTGCATACTTTATGTATACATATCACATAAATGATATATTGTTTACCTTTGGGAATTATATTTTATTGTTACTGAAAGTATGTGAATATGTAGGCCAATAATATATGAATATAATTTAAATAAATATATCTATGTATATTGAAGAGTTATTCTGCTTTACTTTTTTTTCTCTTCTCTAAGAGGAATGAGTGCTCTGAAGAGTTTGGTGAATACTAGCAACAACTTTTGTATAGAAAGGTCCAATTGTACAGCTGTGAAAATTGTGTAAAGTCCATCATTTTTTCAACCTGTGTTTCAAATTCATCAGCTTCAAACTCTAGTGTTATCCATCTCATTTCTTTAAGAATTATGGGTTCCTTTCTGACTTTGTACTAGCTTATACCTCCCATCTTTCTGAAGAATGTGTTATTATCACTAGGTTTGAAAGTGTTTTTATATCTTTCATCTTCTCTAGCAGGAGATCAGCTCAGGCAGTGAGATAAATATAGCCCAGACCTGCAGGTCACTGGAACATGTTCCTTAGTATCCATTACTGGTGAGAAACCAGTTGAACTATTTTCTTCTTCACTTTGTAAACACTGCTCTTAAACTACTTCACTTTTCAGGTAATTTTTGCATTAGTAAATAACCTTAACTGGAACTAGAGAGATAGGAAGGAGGTACCAGAGACATGTTAAAATCTCTCGCTTGTTGTTTTCTCTTAGGCTTGTTTTCACCTTGACTCTGAAGGTATTTATGCTTTTCATGTTTTTAAGCATAAGTCAATATTGTAATCAGTGCTGGTAGTTCAGGATTGTAATTTTAGCTTCTCAAGTGGCTGACAGCCACGGAATCACAATTCAGGTCCATCCCAGGCAAGTAAACTCTTAACACTAACCTGAGCTAAAGAATTGGCTGAAATGGTAGAATGGCAGTCAGGAGAGTAAGTCTTTGTTCTGTATATTTTGTAATTTCTATTAGGGTCTTAAAAAGGTTATGTGAAAACAAGAGTTGGTCAAAGCTAATGAATTTAAAAGTAACACAGTCAAATATAGTAAAGTTATAGGCATAATACTCTAAAATCGTTGTTTGATCTTTTTAGTAAAGTATTAATTAAGACAGCTCTTCTTGGTATTTTTTTTTCTTTTCTGAATGGCATTCATCTAGCAAAAATGAGGAATGGTGGTTGAAAGTATGAAAGGGAAGGTTCTAGCCATAAAGCAAAGACCTGTTGAAGAAATGAGTAGTCACCTATACCGAAGATGATCAAAATGACTGGTACTTTATTCTGAATATTCTCAGACTCTAACCTTTAAACAAAGATTAGAATATGGAATGGAAACTTGTGTTCAAAATCTTAGGAGACAGAAAGGTGAGTTAAGAGTGATTTGATGAATATGGTAAGTCCACCTCATGGCAGCTAGCATTTCACCTTGATTCTGCATGTGCTGGAGGGAGAGTTCAGAGTTGAATCTAGCTCTCTGACAGATATTGTGCCTGCAAAAAAGGAATCTCAGATGCACTGGTCTCTCAAATTGACAGTTTGAATTGAATTCCCTTTGTACAACCACTTAAATTAAGAAAACTTGACAGAAATAAAAAAAAAATTAAGCGATTATTTGGCTTCATAATCCTGATGGTGCTCAAACCTATTATCTCCTTCTTTAAAACCCAAGTTGTAATGGAATATTTTAACATTTATGATTGATTGCTTTCACATTCACATAGCTTTCTTTTAGCACATTCCCATAAATATTTATGCAGAAAGTTTACCTCAGTGAACAATATCTCAAAGTTATCACATTTGTTTTGCAAAAGCCTGTACATTCACCTTGTAAGTCATCAGATAATGGCACAGCCATAGGTAAGATCTTGACATCAAAAGACCAGAGGTCTGGTCGCATAAAACAATCTCCGACTTCCTATTGATTCTATTCATTTACTAACTGAAAATATGTTTAGGTTGTTGGCAGTTTATCAAATCCAGAAGGAAACTTGACTTACTTTCTAGAGGTGAAAATAAATCTGAAAGTTCAGAAAACTCAAAATAGCACTTACCTTTAAAATAAGTGAAATGTATTTAAATTTAAAGCATACTTACCCTTTTGATTAGTAACTTACAGTCTATAAAACATGTGGTATTGCCTCAGGAAAGGTGTCACATAAAAAACAAGTACAAAGATGAGGAAGTGTTGTGTGAAATTATAACTGGATTTTAAATGTCTTTTAATGCCGATTTAACCATTTGAGGAAAAACATTGGAAACTTTCAGGATAAAATTTTCAAATTAACTAAAAGTATTTTATTTTTCCCATTCCTGGCTCTATGTAGAATGTCATTAGGAAGGACTAACTTAATCAGTGGGTGTGTTGGTATGAATACAGATTCATCAACCAGAACTATATTATTACTTCACTATAATCTCTTAAATCAACAAGTGATATAAATGAAAATATAAAATTAGCATCTAATCAGTTATGTTCTGGGATCTGATAACAATGCATTGTGATTAAGAACCTTTCTGTTATTATTATTGGACAACAAAAGCTGGTTAGTGAGGGAGAAATGTGTTATATAGGACTTTTTCCTTTCTTGTGTATTTCTATTCTAGTCTAAGCAAAGATTCTCCCAGATTTTTGTCTCAAGTTCAATGTGCAGAGAAAGACTGATATGTAGAAAGAGACCTGATCGTGATACACTGACCAGTTCAAAACAGTTTTAAAAAATGCCATGGATAATGTGATAAATTTAGAGGATAACTATAAGAAAATGAAAATCATTGATTATATAGAGATATTGAGAAACCATGTGTGCCTGAGCTCAGAGTCCCATTCTGTCACATTTGAAAATTGATTAAGCATTTATTGTCAGTGTTACATTTATGCTATGGTGAGGTTCCATTCACAAGTTACTGATACCTGGTGGGCTATTTTTTTTTTTTTTTTTTTTTTGGCCAGTCCTGGGCCTTGGACTCAGGGCCTGAGCACTGTCCCTGGCTTCTTTTTTGCTCAAGGCTAGCACTCTGCCACTTGAGCCACAGCGCCGCTACTGGCTGTTTTCTGTATATGTGGTGCTGGGGAATCGAACCTAGGGCCTCGGGTATCCGAGGCAGGCACTCTTGCCACTAGGCTATATCCCCAGCCCGTGGTGGGCTATTCTTTCCTCCATAGCTTCCCCCACTGTGGCACTCAATCAAGTGATGGAGAAGTGTTCAGAAAGTAGAAAACTCTTGTTTCATATATATATATATATATATATATATATATATATATATATATATATATATATATATATAGCATGATTTGCAGTTTAAACATATGCACTACACTAGTTTGAACTAATTGATTTGCGTCTATTCTTTGAAAGATTATTAACTTTACTATGTTAAGTAATTAAAGCTTGAGTTGGTTTATTTTTTATGTTCTGCAGAAAGAGTCTCATGACTGATGATTATAGTTATTCATAAAAGTAGAAAAGATCTTCAGAACAATCTTAGTATAAGGGGAAGTATATAACAAAGATAACATAAGAAAATTCTTAAATAAGCAGAGATACATTGCAGCCTGCCATAAACCTATTTACTCAGTAGACACTCTTAGTAATAATGAGTATGTCTCTCTAATTGACATTTAAAGGGACTCCATGTTGGGGATATGTGCTTTTCAGTAAGGTAACATGAGTTTTACAGCTATCTTTCATTTAGAACACTTGCTGACTTGTTCAGATAAATAGTCTCTAATTACTGAATATAGCTGAGAGCTCAATCTCTAAAGTTCTGGCTCCTTTAGTTTTCCCCATTACATCGAATTCATTTTTATACATCTTTACTGTGCTCCACACTTTAGGCTCTGTGTTCAATTCAGGATATTGTTTCAGCTAGCATTTAACTTTCATTTTGATTTCCCCCGGGGAAAATAAAATCAAGTGATATGTGTTTTGTAAATAACTTTAATATTTTGGAACACAGGTCAGCATTCATTTTTCATGTCAAATCACAGCATCCAATTGGACACCTATATGATAAAATTCAAATAAAGCTAATAGATGTAATTCAACGTGGGTGGAGAAGGCAGATGAAGAAATTAGTGATGGATATTAGTAGGATCATGTGGGACAAAACAGATACTTGCTTTCTGAAAAAATGCTAAATTGCTAAAATGCTAAATTGCTAAAGTGCTATTTTTTTTTTTTTTAGTTTTAGAAATGTTAGAGAATGGTAACATTGCCAACACTGCAGATTGTGGCTTATATATAGACAAGACTAGAAACTTAGTAGCTAGGTCAAATGAAGTGACAGGATTTAGAACAGAGATTCTGAGGGCAAAGGCTCTGGTAATGAAAGTAGAGAAGGGAAGCTAGATTCCAGAGACATATTTGGATATGAAGAATAAGAATGGGGGACAATTTTGCTTTATGGTTTTAAGAAGCCAAATGCTAACTGTAGTTATAAAACGTAAAATAAAATGTGTGGAATGTCTACAACATGGCAACTTCAAACATAAACATTTTAATTTCTACACAACATTGTATTCAAAATCATATGTGCCTATAGAAAAAACATCAAAATAACAAAAAGACAATGTTGTGTGGATCCTATGTGTCAAAATTCTTTCTTTGTAGTCAGATATTTTCAAAGAAAAAGAGGTTGGCAGTTATCCACCACTTTTTGTTAAACTATCTAACTGAAAATATTCATGTGAATTGCAAACTAAGCCAAGTAGATTAAACTGAGTCAAAAATTAGGTGTTATTAAACACATTGATTATTTTTTAAAAGCCTGAGCCAAAAGACTTTACCTCGAACCTTTGAAGGCTCTAAAAAGGTAAATATTATTTTAAGTGAAATAATATTCTTCTTTATTATTGGAGTGCTTTCTTGTCATCTTTGATAAGTAAATTAAACCCTAGGGACCATGATCTCTCTATCTGTAAAATGAAAACTAAGAACCATTTTCTCAAAATGAACCCGTTTATGCAACTAACCAATGCTAATAATATAAGAATCAAGTCTTAATTTTCTAGAAAGAATTAAATAAAATTAAACATATTGCAGAGTATCTGTAAAAGATGGTTGGCTGAAGAGAATTTAGTTTAATTTTCTCTGTAAAATTAAAAAAAAATATATACATAAAGTAAGAAAATACATGAAGGGCTAGATGTTCACATATCTGTAATCAAGCAAGTTGGAAAGATTGTTTTGCAAGACCACCATTGGCAGAATGTTAGCGAGACCTCCTCTTAGTAAATATGTTACTCATGGTATACAACTGTAATCCTGGCTATGTGGGTAGGAGAGGAAGGAGGTTTGTGGTCTGTGGCACGTCCCAGATGAAAATCCAAGGTTATTATCTAAAGTGTAATTGAAAGAAACTGATTTAATGCATGCTGAAGTAGTAAGATGCTTGCCTAGCAAATCTGATCCCTGATTTCAAACCCTACTACCTCCCTCCTCCCCCCACCAAAAAAAAAAAAAAAAGAAATATTGGTAGTTCCCATCCTTAGAGGAAATACATAGAGTCACAATAATTCAGATTTGACCTGGGAGTTTACAATAAGAGCTTCTCATATGCTTGTGACAGAGATGAGGGTGCAGCTGTCAAGCTGGGTCACTGCAAATATTTATAGGGATCCAGAGCCAGAGCAAATGCCTTTTTCTTGGAAGAGTTCCCTTTTGATGAGGCTCCACTATGTTTCTGTGCATGTTTATCATAAAGTCAATTGCTATATAGTCACTGAAGTAGAGTTAGCATAGCATGTATGTTGCTTAGGAACAAAGAAAAGGATGCAAGAAACTTAATATTTGAAAGGACGTTCCTTCGTGCAATCTCTGCTTCAAGCATGATAGGAGAGGCATTACTATCTCTGAACAGAGCACATTCATTGAGATCTCGAAGATCTAGAATAACTGGGTGTGGCCCTTGGGCTTCACTGACTTTCTCTTAAGTGTGCGCATTATATAAGGTACCCAGTGAACATTCAGATAATGCATGCAGGCTTCTCTCTGATTTCCTGGCATAATGTCTGCCATCAGTTCAGTCTTCCTTCTTCAGGACCCTCATCTGATTTTCTCTTGGTAGTTTAATGACTGAAAATGAGATCTTGGGGCAGGAGGTGCTCATTTGTCTCAGTGGTTTATGGAACTGGAAAGAAAGAAGTACCCTTGGCTAAGATTCTCTTACTTTATAGCCCACATACATTTCCCTCTCATTGCAATGAACCTGAGAGAAGGAAAAGAGGGAAACATAAACCAAAAGGATATTATCGCACAATATCTGCAAAGATTTGACATTCAAACTCACAAATGGTTTCAAAAGTGTCACATTTTGTAATCATGCTTTTAATTCCAACCTCTATCACCAGGCAAAAGCATACTACTGCTCCACAAATATCTTATTTGTCACAAGGTGTTTCATTGTGATATTTTCATATATAGAATTTACCCTGGTGAAATGTACCACTTTTTTCTTGCCCTAATTATCCAATTCTCTTTTTACCACAGTTTCAACTGATTATATTGTTCAGTTTCATACATTCAGAGGAAGTACTTTGACAATATTCACCCTCCCCTTCTTACACTACACTTCTTTTTGAGCTATGATATTCAGTTTTTAACAAAATGCCATAAAAAGTATTGTGCTTAATGCTGATTTTGGATGCATAGAGAGATTATCCACAGCAAGAAACTAGAATAGGGCAGTAAATATAATGGAATTTAATGCCTTGACATAAGATCTCAAGATTGTAAATGTGGAATGTCATTGAAAAATAATTTTGAAAGGTCACTGACAAAAAGAAAATCCATTTGTTTGATTATGGAACTGATTCTGGTACAAAGGAAAATCAGGGACAGGAGATGTGGCTCAGAGATCCACTATGTCCTTAGCTTGCATGAGAGGCTGGGTTCCATACCCAGTTCCAAAAAACAAAACAAAAACAAATAATAAAAACACAACAAGCTCCCTTATGTAGTAAATTGAGATACTTGTCATGAAAATTCCTCTAAATATCATATATGAGCTATTATTCAGTTACTATTGTGATAGTGCTGCATGCAACATAGGCTTCAATGGCAAGCACACAGGCACTCCTTTATATGTGGTTTGGTTATGGTTCTCTGTGGTGGGCTCAACTCAATATTTTGGTTTGGTGTACATCTGATCTTCTTGACCAGCAGCTAAATGAAGAAAAACACTGAGCACAAACTGAAGCCTACAAGTCAATATAAAACCTACATTCACTTTTGATCCTCCAACATTCTATTGACTAGAGCAGGTCACAATTCCAGTGCATCACTGAGGGAAGCATGGGATTCTGAGGAGGCAGGGACAATGCTAAGGAGATAATATGAACCATATAAGGTTGCTTTAAAACCTTTTATTGGAAGATTAAGATGATCCAACTAACAAAGAAATATGACCTTTTAATAAAAAATTATGACATTTGAAAATAATTCCATTTTGAAATCATCATATTTGATTTATTTGAGAATGTATGTATATATGCATATATATGTACATGTGAGTATATGTAACATTCATCACTATATATAATTTGTTGTATTTTAATGTACATGTATGCATATATTATAAGCATATATATTCATATACATATAAATATACATATATATCCATTAGTGGAGTCTGAGCTCAGGGCTTTGTACTTTTTCCGTAATTTTTCTACCACCTGACCACCTGGGACAAGTCTTCAGTCTGGCTGAAGATAGATCTTGCTTTTTGCCAAGACTGACCTCCAGGAATTATCTCCCTATCTATCCGTATTTCATATCTGGGATCACAGACACTTGCTGACACTTCTGGATTATTACTAGAGATGGATCCTTGGTAAATACTTACTCCTGTTACTTTCAAACTAAAATCTTTCTAATCTCTCCCTTATAGTAGCTGGTATTGCAAGTATGGATTACCAGGCCTGGCCAATATAAACCACTCTAAAAGTTAAACAACCTATGAAGAAAACACTGGGCAATTTGTTAAACTACCTGGTTGAATCATTATTTACAATAGTGAAGCACAAAAATTTAATGTAAAAATTTATTTGCTATGTAATACTTCAAGAAAAGTTATACAACTCATCAGAAGTTCTATGCCACTATTCTTTGGCACACTCTGCTGAGAATAATTTCATGATGGTTGTTCCTATCCAAGTTAAGTAGAAGGACTAGAATGTATTACTTATACTTTTGTGCATTGGAAAATCTACTCCCAAAGGAAAAGGGAAGTCTTTCCGAGCTGTGCACTTTAGAAAAATAATTACACGAGCAAACAGTTTAGCAATCTTTGCAAATATTGCTGAAAATCAATACATTTCAGTGCCTTGGGGAAAATGTTTATGTCATAGGGAATGTGATATGACAGTGATATAGCATGTATTTCTTTACATATACACATATATAACATTTTCAAAATATTGAAAAATATGAGTATATTAAAGAAAAACATTACCAGTCAGTTAACTCCTTTAACAACAATTACCTAAGTTGTAAGAGAGGTCAATGGGAAGTAAGGACAAATTCAGCAAGAAAATCCTTAGTTTTTAAGCATAAGGCTTTATTATTAATGTGATAAATCATGGTAAATGTTTAATAAATGGGATAGATTTCACTAACAAGAACATAATAACCCTTCTTTCAATTCTACTATAGACACAGGTTTTAAAGCTGCATATATTACAGCTTTAAAAGAAACTTTCATTCTTGGATGTAATTCTTCCTTTTAACCTCTCTTTTTTCCTTTTCCTGCTGGATTTTATTCTTGTGGTTGTTTCTTTGTTTCCTTGGGATTGAATTCAGGGTGTAGACATTGTCCCTGTGTGTACACACACACACACACACACACACACACACACACACACACGTCCTGAGCATTGTTCTTAGCTTCTTTTGCTCAAGGTTAGTCCTCTACTATTTGAAGCATAACTCCACTTTTAGCTTTCAGTTGTTGTCGTTGTAGTTTTGGTTGGAGAGTCTTACAGACTTTACTGCCTATGCTGGCTTTGAACCGCATTCCTCAGATCTCAGTCTCCTGAATAGTTAGTATCATACGCAAGAGACACTGGTGCCCAGCTTCTCTTGTTTCAAACGTCTTTCAGTTCATAATACCAATAAAATTTTGCATATATAACTAATATTGTGAGCCAAACCCAAAGAAACATGGAATCTTTGGTTTCCCTCATAGGGAATAATTAGAACAGGTTAAGGCTAGTCACACCAGAAGATCATAAGACCTCAATAGCTATGCCCTTATGAACACATAAGATGATGCTAAGTGAAATGAACTCCATGTTACAGAAATGAGTGTTATATCACTGTGTGAAATGGTAGCTTTTTGTTGTTGATCCTCTTGTATCCCCTTCCTGTAGTTGTCCCCACCCTATCACTGTATCTCATCTGAATACCCTGGATACTGTATATACTTGTATCAGAACTAGGGAAGGGAAAGGGAATATGAAAATCGAGAGACAAAGGATAAAAAGACAAATGACTCCAAAGGCAATACTTACAAAACCATTTGGTGTAAACCAACTGAACAACTCACAGGGGGAAAGGGAAAGGGGGAGGGGGGAGAAATGAGGGAGGAGGTAACAAATTGTACAAGAAATGTACCCATTGCCTTATGTATGAAACTGTAACCCCTCTGTACATCACTTTGACAATGAATAATTATTCAGAAGAAAATCATAAAGTGACATGCAATTGAATCCAAAAAAACACCTAATTTTGTACTTTATCAATTTTGTGCCTAAATAAATATTTTGACATTAGTGTCAAGATTTTAAATAACATAATAAAGTAATATGTTTTCTAATTGTATGTAACTTACATGAAACTCCAGTTCATAGTGAGGAATCACTGTGTGGGCTTCCATTATAGGACAAGCATTTTGTTCTCTAAATTATCTGGTTTCATTCCACTGCAAAATGCCAAATTTATAATTATTTTTCTCCAAATGTAGCCATTCTAAAATATTCAGTGTTAGCTATGCTTTTTCTTCTGTATTTAAAACTATTCCTGCATGTAAATTCCTTCATACATGGAAAAAGATACCCAAAGATGGAAAAAGAGCAAAATGAGTCATGTTTTACCCAAAAATATTATGAATTTATTTTAAGCTTCAAACACAGATGAAGTTCATGTATAAATTTAATATGGTAAGTACTTTTATTCTTGTATCTTATATTGGATTAACTTTGAATTAACTCTCAATAATAAAAAATAACTTGAAGACTTAAAAATATATATATTCAAATATACTCACATAGCTTAATTTGTGAGATCATTATTTTCAGACATACAGTTTTAAAGAAATTTTATAATTCATGACTATTCACTTATTGGAGGAAATCATTATGTAAAACTTTGAAGTCAATAACCAAAAGTAAAACATTATGAACATGCTATGGGGTCATAGCAGACAGAAAACACACTAATTCCCGGTGATTAATTTCTAGCCTTGTATAAATAAGTCACATTGGATTCTAACTCCTGGCTCTGTCTATTTCTTCTCCTTCACTCACCATCCACAACTCAGTTACTGAGGCACCCCAACATTCCTTCCTTGCAGAATTTTGATTCATTAATATATTGCAGTACATATTTGGCTTTTAACAACTGTAACCACTAATATAATGCATAGCTGAACATAGTGGAATACAATTTAGTCTCCAGCACAATGCATCACTTAATTTAAGAAAATTGTTAGTGATTGTCTAGTCCTTTTTCTACTTGTTTACAAAACTCTGTAGAAAGTGTTGATTTAGTTGTATCCTCAGCATACTGTGCTTGCCTCAAGTGTAAACAGGCACATGGAACACACAGACACAGACACACACACACACACAAACACACACAGCTCTTCTCTGCTGTTGAAACTCTAATCTTCATAAAGGTCACCCATAAAATAAAAATAAAAGTATATAAAAATCACAAGTTTAATGTAGGAGCCTAATGAATTTATGGGTGTGACATTCTTTTACATACACATTTCCACAGAATCCCACTAGTAGTACAAAAGCATTTTGATTGTATAGAGTTTAAAATAATCACTAGGCAATTCAGACCTAAAAACAGTAACCACGGAAATCTCAGACAGACAAGCCCGTTAAGAAATGTGTCCTGACCACTAGGAAATTTCCATGAAATTGGGTGTAATTCCAGTATTTGTTATTGCCCAGAAATTCTTCTGTAGGAGAACAAATAACCAAAAATATCTGGAATTGAAAAAAAATTCTGGGACTTGAGACATTTACTATTAAAACAAATAGTGTCTAGTTTAAACTGGCCAATAAATCTATCCTGAATCAGTGGCTTCAGGAAAAATTGGTCATTGTTTTTTAGTAGAGCAAGATCTCTTTTAGTGATACATGGAGTTATTACTTAATTTACACTCGGCCAGACATCTGGCCCTTGTGGACCAGCCATGTGGTCTCTTTTCCTGCACTATTAGGACACAATGGTCTTGGTTGCAAGAGGGCAAGTGACAGTTCATTAACATCTCCTCTACCTCTACCTATATCATTCCTATTCTTGACTCTCTGGAAGACACTAAGGTAATGATCTGATATTACTCAAGATAGAACACATTAATCTTCCTATAAACAGAGCAAACAACACAATGGCACCCATTCTTGCTTTACATGGTAGCTATATTATGAATATGTACTTTAAACTATGTAAAAATAGAACAGTTTACAACCAAACAAATGGTTTTAGGCTGTATCTCCTTTACACTTAAGTACTTTGGCAAGATGAGCTAGGACTTCTTAATAATTTTGTTGCAAATAAAAGAATGACATGCTTTTTAATTATTTTATTTATTTATTTATTTGTTTATTTTTTATTGATTGATTTTTTTTGGCCAGTCCTGGCCGTGAACTCAAGCCCTGAGCACTGTCCCTGGCTTCTTTTTGCTCAAGGCTAGCACTCTGCCACTTGAGCCACAGTGCCACTTCTGGCCATTTTCTGTATATGTGGTGCTGAGGAATCGAACCCAGGGCCTCATGTATACGAGGCAAGCACTCTTGCCACTAGGCCATATTCCCAGCCCCTTGATTTATTTATTAAAAAATAAAATATCTAACAACTATTATCATAAAAAATTTAAAACTCCTTGCTTTCTGATAAATATTTTCTCTGCCACATGAAAATAGAAAACTGTATAGGAAAATATCACAGTGAAACTTTTTGCAATTAAATTACACTGTCAAAAAATAGAAACAAATATTCATCTAAACTTACAGCCAAAACCAATGACAAAAACACAGAAATAATATGTTCAGTTTTGAATATTATGTTATTTAATATAGTTTAAATGAAATCTGCAAGCATTAAACTATTTCCTGGGTTTACTTTTTTTTTTCATTTTAAAAGCAAGTGTTGGACAGTGTGGTGAATATACCTCTGTTTTCCCATTCTGGATAAACTTAAGGGGTTGCTAATTTATTACCCAAGACAGAGTAACGAAGCACGTGAATCAGGACAAAAAAAAATACTGTTGCTTTACTCAGTTAACCACTCTTTTAAGCTAGAGTACTTAACAAGAGGGAAACCCTGAGTTCAAAGCCAAGATTTACTAATAAAATAAACAATAAATAAATGAACAAATACTTTACTTTGATTATTAGATGTACCTATATAATTGGCAGATAATACACCTAATTTAGAAACTTGTAGAAATATGTTTGTAGGCCAAAGTACCTGGGGGCAATTGGGATGGCAGCAGGAGCCCAAAAGGGTAGAGATTAAAAACAGTGGTTATAGGGAATACATTATACAAAAACCAGAAATCCGTTTTAAAACATTGATTATCAGGTTGAGGGAGATGAGGATACAATCCAGGGTCCTCCTGTGGTATTTGAAGAGCCTTCTGTGTTTCATAAGTAGAAGAGGCTACAGTATTTAATAAATAGATAAGAAAACAAAAACAGAAAGATCAGACTCTACTGATCTCTGCTTTTGGTTGGGTTACTAAATACTTTGTTGCTTCTAAATCCCATAGAACTTTCCAGTCCTTATATTGACATTTCTAGAAGCTGACATTACAGAGAAGTCTTTTTCTTCTTCTTATTTTTTGGAACAGGTCAGGGTTTGAATTGGTGACTCAGGCACTGTCCCTTAGCTTTTTCACTCAAGACTGTCACTATATTGTTTGAGCCACAGCTCCGTATTCAGCTTTTTTAATGTGGTTAATTGGAGACAAGAGACTTATGGACATTCCTGCCAGGGCTGACTTTAAACCTCAATCTAAGATTTTAGCCTCCTGAATTGCTAGAATTACAAGCATGTGCCACCTGTGCTAAGCCTTTCTAAGGTTCTCCCTACTTTTGTTACCTTTTTCGTTCACATTTTTTAATCCACTCTTTTCTCCAAATACTAGTATTCCTAATTATGTCACTCCACACATTCCATACTCTAGCTTAAGAGTGGTTAACTGAGTAAAGCAACAGTATTTTTTTTTGTCCTGATTCACTTGCCTCAAGTTACTCTGTCTTGAGTAATAAATTAGTAACCTCTTAAGTTTCTCCAGAATGGAAAAACAGAGGTATATGCACCACACTGGTGCCAGGAAGGCCACATAAAGAGTCAATTTTAGGACTGCATTGAACATACTTATTCAGAACCTGGAATATAGTAACTGACTAAAGGTATTATTTTACTTTAATCCGTGCAATGAAAACTATTCCTCAGTCTTTAGTTTTCATCAAAGACCGATAATTCCTGTTTGCATCTTATTTCTATAACATCAACCACTTAACAGAACTTCCTACATGACATTTCCAGCTCTGTTATTCATAAACATTTTATACACAACCTGTGGAAATGAGAGTCCATCTTTGTCTTAACTTTATCTCACTAGTTCATACTGCTTTGCTCTCAAACGTATTAAATGAGGCATCATAAAAACAAACCAATGGCCAATTTTAGTCCATAAAAACCATTTTGTTTCCTCCACATGTTACCTTCCCTATATCCATGTCCTTAGCCCAATACACATAAACTTCTTTGAGTTGCTCAAAATCATCTCCTAAGTTTTCTCCCTGGATTTAGACTTCTCCTCTCCAATCTATTCAACATCCTGAAGCCATACCTTGAATACATAATCATTTTCATGTTCTTCTACTTGCATTTTAGTGGACAATCTTAATTTGCCACTAGTGTAAGTAGCCTTCTTTAACAAGGCAACCAATCCTCAAATTCTGTTCTCAAACAATTTCCAATATTAACCCATACCATATGTTCTTATCAGGCCAAACTACTTTAATCAGGACTTTCCTTTTGCAAAGAATGTTTTTCCAGGCCTACTATTTGCATTTGGAAAGATTTCTCCAACTTCTTTTATGTCTATTTTTAGCACATTCCACAAATTCTAAAAGCACCTTGAGTCTACTCTGAGTCTCTCATATTAAATTACATTATTTGCCTTTCATTTCTGCTTAGAATTTAAACTTTGTGAATGTTAGCCCAGATCAGTCTTATTTAGTTTTGATTTCCAATTCCAAGTGAATTTTTGGAACAAAATGAAATTCCAAGTTCAAATATTTCTTGTGATTTCTGTGTACTGTCATGAAACTCCTAATACAGTGATATGCAATCATATTAGCAATTATCTGAATTCCACGTAATCCATGCTTAATTCATTTCTTTAATCATAATAAAGCTAACTAAACAAAAATATGTGTTATATTTCACAACCTTTGGGGCCAAAATTTTATAAAAAGAAAGATTTTATTTCAATTATAGCAAAGCTTTCAAGTACACCAATACAACTAATAAGAAAAGAACAATCAGTTTTTTGGCATATAATAATTGGATTTTTGAACTAACAGAAAAACGGACTTGGTGCACTACATTTTTAGTTTCTTAATTTGTATTTTTCTCCATATTTTCTTTCTAAGTCACTAGTTAAATTGTAGTATAGGTTATTATTTCTTTCATTTCTTCTCCTTTGTAAGATCCTATTAGATTTTCTAGGAAATATTTCTCATAATGTAGAATGTGTTGGCTAGTAAAACATGTTAGTATTGTCCCCCAAATTGAGAAAATTCTAAAATTCTATAGAATGTGCCTTTCTTTTAAAATATTGAGCTATTTAAACTCTTCTTCCAAAATAAACTTTAGCAAGGCACTAGAGTCTCACTCCTAAGACCTACTCAGATGGCTCACGCCAGAGAATTAACATTCAGAACCAGTTAAGAAAATAAAAGTGTGTGAGCTTCCATCTCCAGTTAGGAAAACAAACAAACAAACAAACAAATAAAAAACTAGCTAAAAATGTGGCCCGAGTAGCACAATACCAACTTACCTAAAGGCCCTACCAGTATAGTTCATGTTTTTTCTGACTTACTTATTCTGTATTCGTTGTTTTTAATTAATTTCATTGTCAAGATGCTGTACAGAGAAGGGTTACAGAGAGGGGTTACAGTTACATACATAAGATAATGAGTACATTTCTTGTCGAACATTGTTACCTTCTTGCTCTTTTCTCTCCCACTTTCCCTCCCCTCCTAAATTCTTCCCTCCAAGTTGTAATGTTGATCTTCAACATAGTGTCTTGTGAATATTACTGTTGCATTGATTCATCCTTTGTCCTTTGTCTCACCAGTCTGTTGTTCAACTTCCCTTCCCCAAATCACTCACAAACACACACACACACACACACACACACACACACACACACACACACACACTATACAAGACACAGTGACAGCAGGAGATAAGCCCCGGGGGTGGGTGGAATAATAAAGGAATAACTTCATATAGTACATGAAAAACAACAACAAGGAAAACTGTCTTGTTTCCCTGTATTGGAGTTAATTTTGCTTAGTATCATCATATATCATCATATGTATATATCTATTGAGTATTTGATCCTCTTTGAGGACTGACTACCTTAGACATATACTAATTATTACATATGAGGGAACCCATAGAGCCTCAATGTTTCTTTGGGCTTGACTTACTTCATTTAATAATATTTTTTTTCCAAGTCTTTCCATTACCTTACAAATGGCCCCATGTCATTCTTTCTGATAGAAGCATAAAATTCCATCCTGTATATACACTACATTTATATGATCCATTCATCTACTGAGGGGCTTCTTGGTTGGTTACTATCTTAATCATGGTAAATAATGCTGCAAAGCACATGGTTGGGCTGTTACATTTCTAAGTAAAAAAGAAGAAGCAATCCAAAAATTCATATGGAATAACAAAAGACCCCACATGGCTAAAAGAAAAATCCTTAGCAGGAAGAAGAGTGCTGGATAAATAACAATACCAACTTCAAACTTTATTACAAAGCCATAGTAATAAAAAAAAAAAACAGCTTGGTACTTTCACAAGAACAGTCCTGCAGAGCAGTTGAATAGAGTTGAAGACCTAGAAATGAACCCACAGACTTACTGCCACCTAATATTTGATCAGGAAGCCCCCCCACCCCCAAAAAAAATACAAACAGTAGGATGGAAGAAAGACAGGCTCTTCAACAAATGGTGCTGGCAGAATTGGCTAAACACTTGTAGAAAAGTAAAGACATATATATATATATATACACATACGTATATATGTCTACATATATGTATACATGTATGCATATGTATATATAGACATATATACGTATGTATATATATATATGTCCAGAATCAATTCCAAATGGATCAAAGACCTCAAGATAAAAGGAGATAAAACTGAAAATATTACAGGAGGGGATAGGGGAAACACTTGGGCTCCTGGACGCAGATAGAAACTTTCTTAGTAAAGACTCAGAAAGAAAAGAAATCAAAGAAAAGTTGGACAAATGGGATTGCACTACACTTCAGAGCTTCTGCATGGCAGAAGACATACCTTGAAAGATAAATAGAAAGCCCACTGATTGAGAAAAGATTTTCACTAGCCATACAACAGACAAGGCCCTCATATGTAAAATATACTTAAGAGCTCAAAAATTTAAATCCTCCCTCAAACAATTTTTCAAAGAAACAGCACCAGATTAACAAGTGGACTAAAAACAAAGAGAAACTTCTCTGAAGAACAAATAATGCCCAGTAGACACATGAGGAAATGCTCAACGTCTCTGGCCATAAAAGGAATACAAAGTCAAAACAACATTGAGATTCCAATTTACCCCAGTAAGACTGGCCATTATCAAGACATCTAATAACCACCGATTCTGGCAGGGGTGTGACCAAAAGGGAATGCTACTACAGTATTGGTGGGAGTGTCAACTTTTTCAACCACTCTGAAAAGAAGTATGTGGTTCCTCAAAAGACTTAACTTAGAGCTCCTCTATGACCCAGCAATTCCACACCTGGGCATTTACCAACATGACCACAAACAAGGCCATAGTTTATGTTTGTAATATAACCTTTATTTTTATTTAGCATGTACAGGTAGAATTCAATTAGGATGTACATATTGGAGATATAATATTAATTCACAAATAGGAAAACAAAAATTTCCTTGGGTAGGGTTTAAATTGTGTGTGCTTTTCTGACTTTATTCTTTGGATACATGGTGACTGTCATGTGACAATCCTTTGGCTTCCTTCTTTTATTTTTATAATCTTTTTTATTCCTGCTTAGTGACTTTATTATGTATTCCCCTCTATCTAGAAATCCTAGATATCTCTTTCTCTTTCATCTTCTCTGACTACTTAGTTTCTGGCTATGAACGTATTTTCCTCTTTTTGTCTCTTCCTGCTCACTTTACCCTCCTGTACAGTGTTTCAGATGGATGTGACACCAATTTTTTCTTCCTTCTCTGATTTAAAAATGTCATATTTTTAAGCTCTTGCAGTTGCTTATTGACTCCATGGGGGCAAATGCATCCCCTTAACTAAAATTGCAAATGGGCTTTGAAAACATAGCCTGACACAGTTGACTGTGTTCCTGGGATCATCATTGCCATTTCATGTGCTCAATATTATTTGGGGCCCAGTATACATAGTGATAGACTCATAATATTCCAGATTGGTACATTTTTGCATATTTTCAATTGTCAGAAATTTTCTTCTCTAAATCTTACACTGACCATTACCTTATGCTCAGCAAAATTTTTGCCAAATTTGTTAAGCCATTCCTAATTTCTATGAGGAGTCCCTTATTAACTAGTCTGTATTTTACATCAGCTTGTTTAGGTTACAATATTAATGAGTACTTAAATGTTGAATTAAAATGACATTAGTTTCCTTTCTTCTCTATCACTTAACAGTTGTTATAGCTTGTTAACCTCATAGTGTTTCCATTCCATGTGTAAATTGGAGGTCAGATTAATAACACTAAATAGGACTGTTTTGAAGAGCATATGAAAAATGAGTTTAGAATTGTTATTGGTAAAGTATAATAATACTGAATTTATAATTTATTAATTTTTCCCCTAAATTTTTGAACACTATTTTTTTTTATAATCACCCTTGTGTAAGGCAATATTATACAGGAGAAATTCAACTATTTCTTATAAATTCTTATCATTTTGGAAATAGGCATTATACTTGGAAGTTGAAAAAAATGCTACAGAGTATAAATGAAAGCCAGGGGGTCTTCTTGAGCAGACATCATTTTGTGTAGGCCTTAAATACTGTAACCAAGGCAGAGAAATCCAGAGAAAGAAATCACCATGACAAGAAGGTATCTCCCATTTAATATTAGAATGAAAATATTGGCAATAAGAATTCAGAAGAAAGAAGTGGGAATTGATGCATAGATTAAGTTGCCACTATGAAGAGTGAAAAAATAGAAAATAAACAAACACAAAGGATTTATAAATGTAAGTACTTTGAGAAAGATGAGTAAGTAGAACATTAAATAAAAAGCATCAGAAGATAACAAGAGAATTGAAATACTATAGCATTGAAGAAACTGAGCCAGGATGACTGAGGAAAATAACAATTACCATGAAATCCTAGTCTATCCAGATTGTATCAGGGCCAAGGGCAATATGAGAACATGCTAGAAGTTGGTGGGCTACAGGCATTCAGGCCATGAGTTAATCATGTGACTCTGCCTTTTTCTGTTGAAGATTCTTTAGATAATCTATGTCTTTGATGACTCAGTTACTTAACAGTTGTAATCAGTTGCCCATGACAATTAAAATTTGATATCCTTAGCCCAGGTGCTGGAATAGAGTCAGCCATGCGTGACCCAGAACATCATTGTCAGAAAGGTCTTTCTATAATGACATAATCTTTTACTCTCCACTGCTCCAAACACTGTCTAGCAAACACATATGAAAACATAAGGCAGAGGCCAGTATCTCAGTATCTCATTCAAATAACATTTAAAGTTCAGTTTCTTTAGGCTGGACCTGAATTCAAGTCTTTAAGTTCTGTAAGAATAGATTTTCATACATGAACTCCAAAAGAAAAATTTTTTATTAGGACACATTGATTAAAAGCTTTTTGTATGCCGACAAGTCATCTTATTCTCCTTAGTTAACTCAACTCACTCACAATTCTTTGAGATGCATTTTTCCCTGTATTATTAGTATTATACTTTTTTATACCTCAATTAATGTGATCACCCTGGAGTGGAGGTGTAAATGGGAAACAAAATTTTCCCCAGTCACAGAGCAGTAGAACCACTACTGACCCCAGAAAACTCTCTAATGTGACAAGAGCCAGTCTTATTTCAATGCTGTCATCATTTTGTCTCATAAACCTCTGTCTGCCCATGCTGCTGAAGCTGCTTGAGTGCCTGCCATCACTGCTGCAGTATCACATATTTAGAAGTATGCTATCTGAAAGCAGAGGGGCCTACTTTGGCTTACCATTGCTTCTGGGTGCAAGAAGCTCTGCCAGAACCATACACAAAAGGAATGAATGACTTCTCTCTTCACTACCTTCCTGACAGGATCCTACTTTGTCAGACACCAAAGGCAAATTATTAAGGAAGTTCAGAAAATGTAGTCTATTCCCAGCCTATCTAAATATAAAGAACATGAAAAACCAGGAGTAGATTAAGAAAACTACCACAAAGGACATTGCCTGAAAAAAAAAATTTCTGAGAATAGACTGACTTATGTTTAAATACTTCAGTCTTATAAATGAGGGGACTTACCTGAATTATTTTATTGTTCTTAATTCCTAAGCAATTAAGCTAAAGGAGGCTGTTTTAATTACTGTAGTGGAAAACATTCTTTCATCTTATAAATGTAGCCTTTTTCTTTTTTTCTTTATAAATAGAAATTCGTAATTTACAAAAAGTATCTATCAATTTATTTTTTTACCTTTTGAAAATATGTTCTTTGTTCTGAAAGATCTACAGATTCATTAGTCATTGTCACATACTTTCTTTTTTTATCTCTCTAACTATATAGACACTAATTCAATTATACATATACAAAGATTCATTTAAATACTTTAACAGATTTGACTATAAGTTAAAAATCAGAAATCAAAATAACCGTGCAGTTGGGACATTTCTATGAAAAAGATATCTTGAATATTGTGAGTGTTATTTAGACTGCTAACAGTTTTATGGAATTTCTCACTGGTCTCTGAGTCAGTTTGTTCTGGTTGCCAATTCTGGGGCTTGAACTCAGGGCCTGGATTTTGTCCCTGAACTTCTTTGCTCAAGACTAGTGCTCTGCCACTTGCCAAATGAGCCAGAGCCCCACCACTGGCTGAGTGTGCATGTGCACATGTGGAAGCATGCCCGTGGTGTATGTGTGTGTGTGTGTGTGTGTGTGTGTGTGTGTGTTTGTGTGTGTGTGTGTTGAATTGATGATGAAGAGTCTCAGAGACTTTCCCTCCAGGATTGTCTTTGATCCCATATCCTCAGATGTCAGGTTTCTGCATAGTTAGAATTACAGGCATAAGCCACTACCACATGGCCATAGATGGTCAATTTGAGACATCAGTCTGTGCATATCTCTTAATTGCATCATGTCTGAAAGAGTATTGGGCTCTTCTGCAAAGATCACATTTCATTGCATAAACTATTCATCTTACAAGATATAATATGTCTTCTTTGAGGTTTCTTTTTAAAAAGATTTCAAAGATTATTTCCTAAGACTGTATCCTTGGAAACTGTTCAAGACCATGTTAATTTCTTTCCCCTGCTTTCTGTTATTTGGGTAATATAGCAGGTATAGAAACATTGTCATATGAATTTCTCTGACTGATAAATAAAATGCAGGAGAGACAGAGAGAGAGAGAGAGAGAGAGCACATTGAGGTGATAGATTAAGATGTATTCCAGCAATATGCTGCTTGGTGCAATTCTTTAGACTTTGCCTTTGACAATTCAATTTGACAGGGAAATTAAGTCATCATTTACCCAAGAATGATCCAAAGACAAATGAATACTGTATCTCTAAAAATTCCAGTGGATGTAGAAAAGGTTGATGGAATAAATGAATCACCTTCCTAACATCTTTTTGCCACCTCAGCATAGATCATTAACCTAATGGATTATGTTTTGTAGTTGATGCATTTTTTGTCTGTATACTAAAATGACATATGGAACCATCCTACTTTAATGGTCACTTAACCTTCACAGTGTGAAAGGCTTAAGTGAATTTAAACATTTGTATTAAATTCATACAATCTATCTCAGACACTCAGCAGCTAGACGCTTCAGTTTGCTTTTTTTTTTTTTTCAAACAATCAACCATTGTTGACTGCATGGTTAGAGGCTTTTTCTGTTTGAAATTTGAAAGCATTATAGGTTTGGAGGCTTTGGGAACTGGAAAACTTTGATGCTTAGTGTATTGTCTAGGTTTTCTCAATCATTCTCATTTCAGTTTCTAAATACTCCAATCGTAGAAAGAAGATACACTTAGTGGATTTATAACAATATATAAAAGACCTATTGCATTCTTTCTCAAAGAGAGTATTTGTATCTTTTAAATATAGTGACATGTATTCCTCTGTACATGACCTTTATAATAGCAATAAGGTACATTAATAATAATAACAAAAAGAGTATTGTGAAAGCATGATAAATGAACTTACTTTGAATATTTTTATATCATTAATAAATTTTCAAGAAAATGAGCTACTCATTATTGCTTCTCACACACACACACACACACACACACACACACACACACACACACACACACCCTGAAACATTTATTGGTCATTCATTCATTCCAAAAATTTTTCTGGGTTTAGAGGCTAGAAAGAAAAGTAAGAGAGTCAGGTGCTGGTGGCTCATAACTACAATTCGGGCTACTTAGAAGCTGAGATCAGAGAGTCAAACTTCAAACCAGCCCAGGTAAGTATATGGGAAAATTATCTTCAATTAACCTGCAAAAACAAAAATGGAGTAGAGGTGTGGTTCAAGTGGTAAAGAGCCACCTATGAGTGAAAAAGCTAAGGAAGATGAGCAGAATCATAGTTAATGCCTTCGTACCAACACATAAATATATAAATAAATGCATACATAAATACATACATAAACAAATAAATATACAAACACAAGAACCCCTATTACCTTTCACAGTTTACAAACTAATAAAATGTGTGTCAATAGTTCCCTAACTGATAATTTTGATGAGGGCTGGGAATATGGCCTAGTGGCAAGAGTGCTTGCCTCCCATACATGAAGACCTGGGTTCAATTCCCCGGCAACACATATATAGAAAATGGCCAGAAGTGGTGCTGTGGCTCAAGTGGCAGAGTGCTAGCCTTGAGCGAAAAGAAGCCAGAGACGTTGCTCAGGCCCTGAGTTCAAACCCAAACTTTGATGATAACACCAAATATATAGAGAGAATAGTTCTATTATAAAACACAAGCCTTTTTCTGAATAAATCTAGGAGGAGTTGGTACTGAATTGCATATAAGGAGAGTTGGAAGCAGTGAGCACTCTGAGACAGTGACCAGTAGGTAGACAATTGAAGATGCTAGATGTAATCTGAGAACATTCTACAAATGACATTACTGGGCTGTTTATGACACAGTGATATGATTGTTTGGCTTCTAATTCTCATTCCAAATAATAGCCAATTATAGAGAATATCAGTTGCTCTTAGACTCCCCTAGGATCATCCTGGGCAAACAGTTTTATGTAGGATGCTACTGTCAAATGCAACGGAGGGTGTCTAGTCCATTCCAGAAGCAAGGAAATGGGCAGGGTGGTTGTGGGAGTAAGCAGTGCAGCGGAACCCTAAAATCAAGCTGTATAACTAACTGCTTATGTGACACCAAACAATCCTCAAGGGTTGTTGCAAGTCCTTAGTCAGTGTGTCCACTGAGAAAGCCCTATATGACATGATTTCCCTGCAACTCCCAAGCTCTGTTTGTCAGGGACATTATGTCTGCACTCTGGCAAAGGCATGCTGCATCACTGACCAGTCTCTCAAAGTGCAAGAAAGCAGGGCACTGGCAGCCCTGAGCCAGCACGTAGCAATCCCAGAATCTTTATCTGGGTTGACAAACCCAGTTCTGTCAATAGAGGGCTTCAGTCAGATTGCTAATGGATGCTGAAGTTCACTTTGAGTCAGCAATTCTACAGAATTCTTTATGAACCAAAAGTCTCTGCGACTGGGTGAGACATTTGTCTACTTACCTCAAAGAGGCTATTAATTTCTTCCTAATGGCAAGATTTTAATACAGAAAAATAGGAACATGGAGCTCAGAAAATAAGGCTAATGATTTTCAATCAATTTCTCATTTGTTTTAGTACTCCCATTTCAAAGAAAATGAAACCATTAATCAAGTAGAAATGTATATTTTAAAAAGTTTTCTAACCATCAAGACTACAGCTACATATTTTCTATACACTTTCTACTCTATCCATATCTATATCTATCTACCTCCAGATAGATTTGGTTATGGTGAGATATAGATAGGAAGAGAGAGAGAGAGAGAGAGAGAGAGAGAGAGAGAGTGTCAGAGAGGGAGAGAGGATGGGCTATTATTTCTGACTCCTCATTTGAAACCCATTTAAAATCTCTGAGACCATTAATCTGGGAAGATCTAAATTCACCATACAATACTGCAAGAACATTCATCATCTATATTATTTTCACTTTCCTGTTTTAGTAGTTTGATTTTTGTGTTCTCCTTTCCTATTCTAGATTAAGACTGACTAGCAATATCATATGAGTTGAGCTTACTCTGTGAACATTTATCTGCAATGCAATTCTGAATGGCTTCAGCTTACATTCATTTCTCTTGACCTCTTGCCCTAGAAAGCTCACTTTTTCTCTGAAGAAATGACTACTTTTTCTTTATGTGGACTGGCCACAAAGATGCTGTTCACATAGATCATTAGACAATTTGTTTTCCTTATGGTCTGTACAGTTCATAAAATTCGGACTGCAGTTTGTACAACATATAAGGCTTAATGTAACTATTCCTGGAGCAATGTCTCATACACACACACACACACACACACACACACACACACACACATACACATACACACTTTTATCCAATTAGCCTATATTCTAGAAATTTATATAAGTAACATCTCTTGTCATTGTTTATGTCATTTTGTTGGGATATGATGCAGGCATTATCCTTTATCTGTTTGATGTTCTTAACTCATTGTTTTACTTATTTTTGTTGAAAATATTTGTCATCTTTGACATCAAATATAGAAACCTATCTTCTATTAGAATGGTGACCTAGTACTTGAGTGATCAGTAGAATAAGGAGATACTAGTGAATAAGAAGAACTTGAACTTTCGAAAAAGAGAAATAATTAGCACTACATACTAAAATCTCTTTGCAAACCACAGATACATTTGAAAAGTTTGTGGAAATTCACTGAATCACACAAGTATTTTTGAATCAATGATTACAATTATTCTGTAAGCACCTTATAACAAGGTCATCATTACTGTAACTCATTTTATCTCTTCTCCTTAGGTAGATGATATAGAGTGTTAAACTATTCCCTTTTTAAAAATTTTTTGTCAAGGTGCTATATGGAGGGGTTACACTTACATATGTAAGGTAGTGAGTATATTTTCTTGTCAAACTTGTTTCCTCCCTCACTTTTCTTCCACATTCCCTCCTCCCTAATCGCCCCCCACAGCCTCACCATGAATTGTACAGTTGGTTTACTGCATATTAAGGATTTTTTAAATTATTTTTAGTAGCAGAGGTATTTTTTGCCAGTATTCAACATTTGAAAATACTTCTCCTTCTTCCTTCTCTCCTTCCTCTTTCTTGTTTTTTCCTTCCTTCTTTTCTTTCTTCCTTTTTCTTTCTTTTTTCTTTTCTCTCATCAGCTCTCCTCCTTCAATCTCCATCCCTCTTCCTTCCTTCACTCTCTTCTCTATTTGTTTTCCTCTCTTTTTCCTTCCTTTCTTCCTTCCTTCCTCATTCCTTCCTCTTTCTTATTCTTTCTTTCTTTATCTCTCTGCCATCATCTCTCTTCCTTCCTCTTTCCATCTCTCTCTGTCTCCTTTTTCTTTCTGACTTCCTTCCTAACTTCTTTCCCTCCATTGTCTCTTTATCTTCTTATCTTTCTTACATAATTCTACTAGAATCGTTATCCCTACCCCTTGCTCCTCACATTAGCAACTTCTTTCATAGCATTCTCCTGCAAGCATTTTTTGCTTGCAGTCATTTATACTGCATTAAATAGGATCATATCAGAGCATATACTTTGTTTTTGTAAACATAATCAATATATTCTTCTGGTCATGCATATTCCTAGGTTTCCTTCAGATGCATTGCTTCCAACTGCCTCACAACATTTCATGAACTACCCATTGTTGACACATGTATTTTCAAAATTTGAGTATTCTTTCAGTGAATATTATAGTTCATTAAACCCTATGTGTGACAATCTCCCAGACTTATTGCAGCATAAGCAACTAAGTCGTATGGTCTCATCAGTATACACTCCAAAGCAGCAAAGGAGAGCAGGAACATTCCCACAGTTTTCTAAAGAGAGAAAAGTGGTGTGCAACTACTGGTTTTATTTGCATTTTGGATGCTATGATTTAGAACACTTATCTTCTAGGTGTCAACATTTTTTTTTTAGTTGAGTGTGGCATGTTTTATTTTTATTTTTATTTTGGATCACAAGTTATTTTTCTGATTTTTTTTTTTTACTCATTTTGTTGCTTGGGTTGCATGTCTTAAGTTTTTTTTTTTTAAGAATTCTTTTCTCTCTTGATATTAATAATTTTTCAGCATCTACTAAATATGTTTTCTACATTTAGGCCCACAAACCATTTCATGTTCCTATTTTTTGTCTGGTCTTTTAAGTAAAGATCCAATATTATGTTCATCTAGATAGTGAATCTAATTTCCACACAATCTCTCTTCTTTTTCTTGTTGATTTCAAGTTCACATATTATTAAATGCTGCATATTTGTGTCTGTGTGAGCTCCTATTTTTTTTTCTATTTTGTATTTTTTACATTTTTGCACCAGTGATTTTTGAATCCTTCTGTGCAGGCTATACTATGCTTCAGTAATAAACAGCTGAAAAACATCAGTGGCTTAGACCAACAGAAATTTATTTGTCAAGCATGTGATGACTCCATTGTGAGTCTTATTTAGATGACATTTCTGAAGAAGTCTGCAATTCATACATTGTCATTGATGGGTCAGAGGGAACAGTTGATTAGAGGAAACTTACTGATAATTAAATAAATGCTGCAATCTAGGACTGACACATATAACTTTTCATTACAATTAATCATCCAAACCAGGTCCCAAAAGGTGATATTCTTCTATGCTATCAAAACATTAAAATGCAGAAAATATCCAAAAACTAGCATGAATGATTGCTCTAACTTACTCATTCTGTCTCAGCTGCTCTTCTTCAGTTTATGATAGGCTGATTCAGGTGTTTGAGGACTGTTATATATCATACTCATCTTAAAATAAACCTTCACGACTGCAACTGGAGTTTAATGGGATTATTTGAAATTTATAGACTGGTTTAGGTGAATTCATTCAATGAACATACTGTTTCTGTGATGATCAATATGTAGAAATATAGCTATATATTTTAATGGTTGCATATGATTTTTGTATAAAAATTTCATCGCACATTAGGATAAATATTCAAAGGTTCTTTTTTCTGCTTTTGGTTCTTAGTATTATTATTTGAAGTAACATTCCTCTTCATCTTTTAACTTTGAATTATAAGTACATACATCCAAGAGTAACATTGGTTTAACACTAGTTTAATCAACCAAAAATAGATTTTATTTCCTTTTCATTTTCTTGGAAAGGGTCATTATTCACTAATTTTAAATCAACATTATAATTTTTTATATTGTACTTGGAGTGGACCTCAAGGATTCATATTTATTTGGGTGGCTTGCTTATGACTGCTGTTATACCACTTGAGCCACAGCTCCATCCTTGACTTTTATTAGTTATTTTGGAGATACCTTCTATGGAACACTTCTACCTGGTTTATCATTAGACTGCCTCCTAATACATATACGTTAAATTATTTAATCGGTACAAAATTACTGAGTAGAGTCCATTTTTACATAGATATTTAAGACTTTTTGCAGTATAATTCATATCTCCTTATTCTCATCTGGCCTAGTCATCTCCCAAACTCTATATTGTTCTTGCTCCTTTCCTCCATTATCATATGCCTTTATGGTAGTTTTCTTGTTAAAATGCTTGCAATACAATATTTTATCTACTTGTCGTAATATTTATTTGTGCTTATATATTCATATTCGTAATGGTTGGCTTATGCAATGCTATCTTCTTCATTTCTTCAATACCTAGTCCAGTGTCTGATAATGGAAGGCTTTCTTTCATAGTGAATTAAAAATACACATAATCCTCCTTTCCCTTTTCCTTCTGATCTTTATCATTTAAATCAGTTATACAATATGCTTTCTAAATAATGTATTCTAAATAGATTTCTTGTTCATTCAGTTACATCATAGCACAAAGTTGTTTATCCATTTAACAATAACATTTTAAGGTCCCTAAATGATATATTAGATCCACATATTTGTAAGTTGCTCTCCAAAATGTGTCATATTTATAGTTTTTTTTTTTTTTGCCGGTCCTGGGCCTTGGACTCAGGGCCTGAGCACCATCCCTGGCTTCTTCCCGCTCAAGGCTAGCACTCTGCCACTTGAGCCACAGCGCCCCTTCTGGCCGTTTTCCATATATGTGGTGATGGGGAATCAAACCAAGAGCTTCATGTGTAGGAGGCAAGCACTCTTGCCACTAGGCCATATTCCCAGCCCCATATTTATATTTAGACTTCTAACTCCCTCTGCCTACAATTCTACTTAATCTCTTTTTGCTGTTTCCAATAACGAGCTCACTTTCCTTTTTTGTGGTGAGTTAGTTCATGGCATGAGCAGCATTCCTTTGCACAATATTTTATCTATGTGCAATCCAATCCTGTGTTTCTCACATGCTTAAAATTGTTTTTCATCTTTCTATGTTCTGTAGCCGCTTAGCCACACATGACCTTCTCTTATCTACCAATTCCCAATTCTTGGGATTATTTTCATACTGTAGTTTTATTCTAACTAAAGGAAAGCACAGTATTTTTTGCCTTATAAACTCCACACAAATCTGTTTGAAATGTGTTTGAGAAGTTAGATGGCATTTGTTTTTACATTATCTTTGTTGAATGTACTTGTCATTTAACAAATAATTTATGGAATTAAAGAATGCATGAAAGGAATATAAAAGAATTCACTCATGAAAATTTTCTTCTGAAGCCTCATAATTTCTGGGACATAACCAAAGTTAATAATATTATTGACATCCTCTAATATTTAGGAAAGTTGAGATACTTACCCACATAGAGATAATTGATAAATGGCACTGTGTATACGAAAGACTTAATGAAATAATCATTACAAACGTTCTAAGATACTCACAGAAATGGCTAAATAGAAACAAATTGCTAGGTAATACTTGTTTATTTCCATATAAATCACTTAGAAGTTATAATTCAGCATTTTTAAAACATCATGCTTACTATAAATAGATATGGGAAATAGTCTGATCTATATACCCACAAACAGAAACACATTCAAATTCACATGTTGTACTTTGAAAAATAAACATTTCCATGCTTTAAATAAGTTTAATTGCATGACCCTATAACCAGGTGTTCTAGCAGCAGTTTAGAAATTTTGCATTAGGAAAATATAATGAAAACAAACTGTTAAATATAGGTCCTTCCAAAGGACAAATAACCTAAAGAGCCATTTATTTACACAGTGCTTAGCAACATAATCATAACATTTCTAACTTTCAGAAACAGAAGAGGCAAAAGAGAGAATGCTATAGATATGGAGACAAGTTGTGATTGTTTTTGTTTCTATTATATGCACTAAGGAATTTAAATGTATTCCAGTGCAAAATTCACACACACACACACACACACACACACACACACACACACACTATGTATATATATATAATTTCATTGATGAGCATATATTTTTGAATGATATTGAGGATTTCCTACATTTTCTAGCTATTAGATTTGCATTTATTATCTATTAGTTTTACATCATCCTCACTGTAAGAGGAATGACTGTAATCTGTGAAACAAAAAATTAGAATTCATAGAGCTTTTTACATAAGTAGAAATAGTAAGGATATTTAGTTCTACTTTCTGACTTGATTTCACTGCTAAAAACAGAACAAAGAAAATTCATTTAAACTTGAGGAAGAGTAATATGAAGCATAAATAAAGTATTTCTCATTCAAAGAGGAGTTGGACATGAGAGTGGATTTTCATGAAGACTGTTTTGCCATTCACTTAAAGTATTTAAATATGTCCTACTCATGTTTTGGATCAAAGAATTAAGTTGGGGATAATGAAATAAACTTTATTGCAAACACTAAATGATTGTTTCTTCATTCACTTACTTTATATTTCAATACCTTCTATTCAGTGTATAATGCAAATGGTTGGCAATAGGCAAATTAACAGGCAAATGCACATGTTATATATATTATATTTATATACAATTGTTATTTGTAGGGAGCCAGCAGCAAAGTTCATTCTGACCTCTGGCTATGTTGTTATCTCAAGTACATGCAAGGACATGGCTTACTTGAAGGACAGCAGTAATAGGAGATGTTTTACCATGTCCACAAGAGTCTGTTTTATGTTTACCATTCAACCTTATCTTGTTTTACTGCCTCTTATTATTTTCCAAATTGAGGGCCTTATTGTTTTCTTAAACTTTAGTTAAACCTATGCCATTCCCTGGTTCCTAACCTGTATATAAACTGGAAGTTAAGAATAAATGGGGCTGCAGTCTTGAGCTACGGTGTGAAGATGCAGACCTCCTGATCCCCATCCTTTTTCTTTTGTCTTTCGTCTTGTGCCTTTCTTTTTCTTTTATCCTTGCCCTCTCAATCAGGATCCCCTCTCTCAGGCTGTTATTTCCATAAAATCATGTGTTTGATGGGTTTTCTCTGTAGAAAAGTTTGGTGAGCTGTTCTAATCTCCACAGTACACACATGGCCGTGGTCTGCAAGTGCAGGGGTATGCTGCTTTACTTTCAGAATATTAGAAACTATAACTACATTTTTATTTGATTACACTTTAGTAATATAGACATTTTTTCTATACTTCGTCTGATTTTCCCATTGGTCAAACATGAGAATTTTCTGTTAACCTAATTCTAATGACATATATCAATCCCTAAATACGATAAGGGTCAAGGATAAATTTCTCATTTAGTTAACTGTAGTAAAAAAGAAAGAAGGAAAGAGAAAGAAAGAAAGAAAGAAAGAAAGAAAGAAAGAAAGAAAGAAAGAAAGAAAGAAAGGAAGGAAGGAAGGAAGGAAGGAAAGAAGGAAGGAAGGAAGGAAGGAAGGAAGGGAGAAAGAGAGAGCAAGAAAAAAGAAGAGAAAAAGAGAAACAAAGGAAATCTTAAAGATTTCCAATGACAGTAGCCACTACTCTAGTGTTTATTTTATGTCTTTGCTTTTGTTTTTATTTATTGTCAAAGTGATGTATAGAGAGGTTACAGTTTCATACTTCATGCCTTGGGTACATTTCTTGTACTGTTTATAACCTTCTCCCTCATTCCCCCCTCCCTGTTCCCCTTTCCCTCTCCTGCCATGAATTGTTAAGTGGGTTTACACAAAATAGTTTTGTAAATATTGTTTTTGGAGTCATTTGTATTTTTATACTTTCTCTCTAGATTTTAATATTCCATTTCAGTTTCCTAGTTCTAATGCCAGTATATACAGATTCCAGTGTACTCAGATAAGATAGAGTGATAGTGCAGGAACAACCACAGGCAGGGAATACAAGAGGATCATTAACAATAGAAACTATGGATTCAAAAGGCATATTGAAGGTTATTACAACAGTTATATAACAGTCATTTCCATAACATGGAGTTCATTTCACTTAGCATCATCTTATGCATTCATAAGGGCATAGCAATTAGGCTCTTGTGATCCTCTGTTGTGACTAGCCTAAACCTGTGTTAATTATTCCCTATGAGGGAAACCATAAAGTCCATGTTTCTTTGGGTCTGGCTTACTTCACTTAGTATAATTTTTTCCGAGTTCTTCATTTTCCTTACGAATGGGGCAATGTCATTCTTTCTGATAGAGGCCTAAAATTCCATTGTGTATATGTAGCACATTTTCCTGATCCATTAGTCTACTGAGGGGCATCTGGGTTGGTTCCAAATTCTAGCTATGACAAATTGTGCTGCAATGAACATTGTTGTGCTGGTGGCTTTAGTGTGTTCTTGTTTGTGGTCTTTTGGGTAGATGCCCAAAAGTGGGGCTGCTGGGTCAGAGGGGAACTCTATATTTAGCCTTCTGAGGAATCTCCATACTGCTTTCCAGAGTGGCTGAACCAGTTTACATTCCCACCAACAATGAAGGGGTTCCCTTTTGGCCATATCCCCTCCAACAGTTGTGATTGTTAGTTTTCTTGATATAGGACATTCTTAATGGGGTGATATGAAATCTCAATGTTTTGATTTGCATTTCTTTTATGACCAGTGATATAGAGCACTTTTTCATATGTATCTTGCCCAATCTCATTTCCTTATCAGAGAAGTCTCTTTTTAAGTCTTGTTAAGTCTTTTTAAGTCTTGTTGAGGGGGCTGTTGGTTCTTTGTGGTTTTGTTTTGAAGGAATTTAATTTTTTTAGTTTGCATATATTTTAGATATGAGGCCTTTGTCCATTGTATGATCAGTAAAGATATTTTCCCAGTCTATCGGCTTTCTGTTTATCTTGTGAGATATGTCCTTTGCCCTGCAAAAGCTCTGCTGTTTGATGCAGTCCCATTTGTCCATCTCCTCTTCAACATAGTACTAGAATTCGTAGCCAGAGCAATTAGGCAAGAGGAAAAGATAAAGGGGATCCAAATTGGAATAGACTAAGCTAAACTTTCTCTCTTTGCAGATGACATGATCCTGTACCTAAAGAACCCCATAGACTCTATTCCCAAACTACTAGAGCTGATCCAAAACTTTGGCAAAGTAGCAGGATATAAAATAACCCCCCAAAAATTAACGGCCTTTCTATATGCTATTGATCCTAAGACCAAGGCTGAAATCAGGAAATCAACTTCTTTTGCAATAGCCTCAAAAAACATAAAACACCTAGGAATAACCTTAACCAAAGAAGTGTAATATCTATATGATGATAACTTTTAAAACATGAAAAATGAAATTAAGGCAGGACTAAGGAAATAGAAAAACCTCCCATGCTCCATGGGAGGATTAATATATTCAAAATGGCAATATTGCCAAAGGATATCTACAAATTCAATGCAATACCCATTAATATCCCAACACCATTTTTTAATGAAATAGAGGAAGCAATCTAGAAATTAATATGGAGCAATAAAAGACCCAGAATAGCAAAAACAATCCTAAGCAGAAAGAACAGTGCTGGAGGAATTACAATAGCAATCTTCAAGCTGTATTATAAAGGTATAATAATAAAAACAGGTTGCTATTGGCACCGGAACAGGCCTGAAGACCAATGGAACAGAATTGAAGACCCAAAAATGAACCCACAGAACTATGTCTACTTAATCTTTGATAAAAGAGCTAAAAAAATAGTCTGGAAGAAAGATAGCTTCTTTAACAAATGGTGCTGGCAAAACTGGTTCACCACCTGCAATGAGCTAAAATTAGATCCTTACATATCACCCTGCACCGAAATCAATTCCAAATGGATCAAAGACCTCAAAATTAAAACAGATACCCTGAAAACCCTAAAAGAAGGAGTAGGAGAAACACTCGGGCTCTTGGGACAGGACAGAATTTCCTTAACAGAGACCCAGAAATGCCACTATTTTGGTCTCAACTCTGCAGATTAAGGAACCAATGAGACGAGTGTACAAGTGACATGGTTTACTTAGAGGGCACATTTTCTGAATGTGCCCGAATGTTCCCAAAAACATTCAAATCAAGACACCATATATTAGTAGATGTGTATAAATGTGGTGCTATTTTAGATCTCAGAGAATAAATAAATGTTAATAGTCATTAGAAATATATGCCCGTCTATAGAGATATTCTAACTAATTGCTGAAATCCTTTCTGAAATAAAAGATTATGCTACATATGGAAGCTGCATTTTATGGTCTTTCCAAAAATTTAATGATCACATATCACAATTCAGCAAATAGTTTTATTCCTTTTGATAGATATCCTATTTAATAACACCCCACTGAACCTCACAGAATGTTTCAGTTTGGATTCTATATCCCTATCAAGAAAATATATCTTCCTTAACATTTATGCAAGTGACTAAATTGGCTCAACAATCTCATAGCTCAAAAAAAAAAAAAAAAACTGCCCCATTAACAAGTGGGCTAAAGCCCACTAAAGAGAGACTTCTTTGAAGAGGAAATGAGAATCGCTCATCACTGTCCATCAAAGAAAGGCAAATAAAAACAACATTGAGATTCCACTTCACTCCATTAAGAATGTCCATTATCAAGAAAATGAATAACAACTGATGCTGTCATGGATGTGGCCTAAAGGGAATACAAACACACTGTTGATGGGAGTGTAAACGTGTTCAAGCACTCTGAAAAGTAGTGTGGAGGTTCCTCAACAGGCTAAACATAGAGCTCGCCTATTAGCTAGCAACCCCACTTCTGGGCATTTTCCCAAAGGATCACAAACAAGGCCATGCTAAAGCTACCAGCACAACCATGTTCATTATAGCATTACTTGTCATAGCTAAGTTATGGACCCAACCCAGATGCCCCTCAGTAGGTGAGTTGATCAAAACATTGTGGTACATGTATGCAATGGAATTCTATGATTATTTCAGAAAGAATGGCATGGCCCCATACGTAAGGGAACAGAAAGACTTAGAAAAAACATCATACTAGGTGAAGTAAGCTAGACCCAAAGAAACAAACTCTATGGCTTCACTCATTGGTAGTAATTAGTAAGTGTCTAGGACAGTCCTAGCTGATGACCACAATAGCTCAATATCTATGTATATATGATCACATAAGATGACACTAAACAAAATGATCTCCAAAATATGGAAATAAGTGGTTTATCATTAATGTTATTTTTAACCTACTATGTGAAATTCTCTTTTTTATTCCTTGGGTTTATTTTCACTAAGGTTTGGTTCCTATTATCATTGTATTTGATTCTGCTACCCTGGGTATTTTATATTGTTTGTCTGAATTAGGGAAGGAAAGGAGAACATTAAAATGGTGAGACAAAGGGTAAAGTACACCAATGCAACAGCAATACTTACAAGACAATATGTTGTAAACTAACTGTATGCCTTGTGGTAGTGGGCTGGGGAGGAAAGCAGGTGGGAGAAAATGAGAGAGGAGGTTCAAAGTAGACAATAAATGTACATACTACCTCACATATGTAACTCTAACCCCACCATACATCACCTCAGTAATTAAAAAAGAACACCACCAATTTGGGTGGGGATGCTACCCAAAACACTTAGAATTTTCCTACATTAGCTTTCTAGTCAGGCTTAAGAAGTCTGACTAGTCATTGAGTTTATGGAAAATGTATTATCAATTATCCTTAACTATCTTTTATTACCATAAAGAGTTAAAACAAAAACAATATCCACCTTCCAATGACCAGTCTTAAAACATTGTGATAAGGTTTATCTTGCTTATAGATTCTGAGGTACTTCTTCCTTGTCCCCTACTGTTCTAACAGCAGGAAACTAAATTCTCCTGCAACTCACCAGCTACCAATCCTTCCAAAGATATCAGTGTCTCATTTTCTGAACAATGACTCCCTTGTGATCATGAGGAAATGGAAGAACTTGGAAAAAATTATACTAAGTGAAGTGAGCCAGACCCAAAGAAACATGGACTCTATGGTTTCCCTGATAGGGAATAATTAGCACAGGCTATTCACAACAGAGGATCACAAGAGCCTAATAGCTATTCCCTTATGAACAGATAAGATGATGCTAAGTGAAATGACCTCGATGTTATGGAAACGACGGTTATATCACTGTTGTAATCACTTTCAACATGCCATGTGAAACCGGAGCTTCTATTGTTGATGATCCTCTTGTATCCCTTGCCTGTGGTTGTACCTGCACTATCACTGTATCTCATCTGAATACACTGTGACTGTTTATACTGGTATTAGACCTAGGGAAGTGAAAGGGAATATCAAAATCGAGAGAAAGTATAAAAAGACAAATGACTCCAAAAGCAATACTTGCAAAACTATTCAGCGTAAGCCAACTGAACAACACTTGGGGGAAGAGGGAAAAAGGAGAGGAGGGAGGGGGAATGAGGGAGGAGGTAACAGACAGTGCAAGAAATGTACCCAAGGTCCAACGTATGAAACTGTAACCTCTCTATACATCACTTTGACAACAAACAAACAAATAAATAAATAAAAATAAGCATACAATTTATATTTTATAGATTTATATTTTTATTTCACATTTATACAGTTTGTATGACAGTTATTTCTTTACATGAAGACATCAGAAAATTCAAGATCACCTCTTGGCTCAAAGTTGATTAGGAGCCTTGGTGTAGTGATGTAAAAATAAATTATATCACATTTAAACATATATAATTACATAATGTTAGATTATTTTGATAGTATATCTTATTATCTTCAGCATTCCTCAAAATGTAGTTTAAAAACTATTTCATATGTTTTGACATATAAAAATTGAAATAAGAAGTAGATTTCACACAAAGTCACAGATAAAATTGGAAATCATTATTTTAAGTGAATTATCCAATATCAGAAAGGCAAATATCAAGTGTCTCCCTCCCCCCAGAATATGAAAAAGAAAAATTGGTGTCATAGAAATTGAAGCAGAATGATTATTACTGGGGTCTAGGTAGAGGAGGAATGTGGGAAGGAATGTGGAATATTGATCATGAAATACTAAGGGAAAGGAAGAACAAGTTGGCATGTGCTATTACATAATAAAGAGAACATAAGCAGTAATAATATCTATGTCTCAAGACCATAGAGGAAAAGATTTTGACTGTTTTTATCATTAAGAAATGAAAAAGGGGCTGGGGATATAGCCTAGTGGCAAGAGTGCCTGCCTCGGATACACGAGGCCCTAGGTTCGATTCCCCAGCACCACATATACAGAAAACGGCCAGAAGCGGCGCTGTGGCTCAAGTGGCAGAGTGCTAGCCTTGAGCGGGAAGAAGCCAGGGACAGTGCTCAGGCCCTGAGTCCAAGGCCCAGGACTGGCCAAAAAAAAAAAAAAAAAAGAAATGAAAAAAATTGTTACACTGTCTCTGTCATCTGTATGTTTTCATATACCAGTTAAACTTTAAAATTAAAAAAGAAATAAAAAAGAGTTAAATAAAAATCTAGGGAACCGTTTTCCTAGAAAAACTAATAGGTGCAGTATTTTGAAAGTTATAAACTTCCTTGGAGAGACTTGAAATAGAACATGGCAGATATTTATAAGGACTGAAAATGAGAAAAACTGTAAAGGTAGGCAATTATGATTCTCAAAAGTCAAAAGAATTTAAAATTTCTGTAACTTCAACAGGATAGCATTAAGGAGACATTGAATCTTAAAGTACAAAATCCAATAGTTTATTAATTTATTTTTGTTCATTTATTTATTTATTGTTCATATATTTGAAAGAGTTGAAATATAAAATTAGTTGGGAAGCCACTGCAGTACAATGGAGAGACGCCATTTTTTAGGTAACTGTTGGTGAGAAAATAAAGTGTTGTATTATAGATGTGTAGCATTAAGATAACGAGATGGATCAAATGACCCTTCTTACATGAATTGGAAACCTGGCAGTTCAGTGATTTCATTTATTAATATGAAGAAATTGTTGTAGAAACAGATTTGGAAAATAAGATTATTTAACAATGAGGTTTAAGACATGATGAGTTTGAGTTTTTCACTTGACATCCAAGTAAAGTTCTTGTACTGTCATTCAATATGTTCACAGAAAATGTTTGCCCAGCAAAAGATGAAATATATTATGTCATCAGTCTTGGTGAACTGTAAGATACATCTTGGTGAACTGGAGATACATCTCATCTTAATAGCTATTTCTAGCACCTGTATTGGCACATTGATGATGCTAAATTATGAACTGCAGAATAAACTGATGAGAAGAAAATGCACATAACGATATTGCTCTTGATGTATAAAGAGGTGAAACACACACACACATGCACACACACACACACACACGATATTTTCAGTGGTAGCTAGTGTACTACAGTGACATAGTATAAAATGCTGCATCTGTTTCCTAGTTGTGTTACTCACAAGAAAGTAAATTTTAAAGGTATGAAGTAAGAAGTTTCTGTACTGTGTGTGTGTGTATATCTGTCTGTCTATGTGCATGTGTGTGATTATTCATTCAATCCTGGAAATCTATCACTTGAACCACACTTCCATTTCGATCCTTTTCTGATTTATTAGCGCCAAGATCCTCATGGACATTTCTTCCTTGGCTGGTTTCAAACAACAACCATCAAGTCTAAGCCTCTTGAGTAGCTAGCATCACAGACATAAATCACTGACATATGGCTCACGTTTCTACATGTTTCACAATAAAGTGAAAACTTTTACTTCTCCCAAGAGAATCATAGTCACCACAGGCTAAACCCCAACATGTGTCCACAAATGAGAGATCAATATTTGGATAAGAGAAATGGGTTATAAGTTAACTCTGAAGTCATTTCCTCAAAGAAATGGCTATTTGAAACAGATTATGCAAGAGCTCAACCTATGTGTCCGTGTGTGATACCCACCCCCATACACCCTCTACTCATTAAGAGAAACAAGTGCAACCATAAGCCAGGTAGTTCAACAGAGACAGAAGACATTAAAGCAAAGCACTCCTGAGGCCAAAATTAAATGCAGACTAATACTAAAAGCAATCTGGGCCCAAATTTAATTTGATTAGAATCTTCTGAGTAATTTGTGAGCAGAACATTGTTGAAAATAAGAGCAACTACCCATAATTATTCTGCCTTCTATGTGGAATAACAATTGGGTCACAAGATTTAGAGATATCAAGAAAAATAGAGGAATGGTGGCTCAAGTAATAGAGAACTCATCTTCAGGGAAAAAAAGCTTCAGGGACAGTAACTAGGTGCCGAGTTCAAGCCTCAGAACCAGCTCTCACACTTCAAAAAAAAAATGTAGGCATGTGAGGAAAAAAAAGAGAAAACATAAATATTGAAAGAAAGCCATTTGTTTTAGTGACTTTTACATCTTTGGGATGAAATACTTGGCATAAACAACTTAAAGTATGGGATATTTATTATATCTCACAATTTCAGAGGTTTCAATCCAAGGTTGCTTGGCCTAAAAACTTGGCAGAACATTATGACAGCATGAATGTGTAGAGAAAATGTTCTTAACTATGGCAAAGAGAAAGCAGAGGGATGTGTGAAAAGGTCACTGGAAAGACATTTTCAAGAACCTATCTACAGTCACCTCCATTGGGTCCTAACTTTTGTGTTTCTCTAACCTCCCAACATAGTGCCACCATCTAAGGATCAAGCTATTAGCTCATATTCAAAACCTAACATGGTACTACCCTCCTGTCTTCTCAGATGACTTAAAGGTACCCAATGATAATGAGTGGTGACAATCCCATAGGGTTGACAATAACTATTTCAGAGCGTAAAAGAAAGCAGACGTTAGTAAAAGAACACAGGTTAATAATAAGACCGCAAACAAGCAAACAATAAAAACCAAAAGAAACACTAAAGATAAGAGAGGTAAGTGAATGAAAATCCAAAATTACTGTAATATATTACTTGAATTGTTCACTTTTCAATACGAAATTGACATATGTGAAGAGAGAGAAATAGGATTGTCTACAGGAAAAAAATGGTAACAGAAACTTTGAGAGAGATTACATTCAAGATTTAAGGGAAAAAACTAACTCCAAAAACACTGAGGGGCTGGGGATATAGCCTAGTGGCAAGAGTGCCTGCCTCGGATACACGAGGCCCTAGGTTCGATTCCCCAGCACCACATATGCAGAAAACGGCCAGAAGCGGCGCTGTGGCTCAAGTGGCAGAGTGCTAGCCTTGAGCGGGAAGAAGCCAGGGACAGTGCTCAGGCCCTGAGTCCAAGGCCCAGGACTGGCCAAAAAAAAAAAAACAAAAACAAAAAAAAAACACTGAAATATGTTCAGATAAAAACTGAAAATATACTTGAAGAAAAACATAAAGACAGTGTTTGTTAAATAGCAAATATTTACAGAGACACAATCTGAAAAGGAACTGAAACTGGAATTATGATTTAAAATATGAAATAAATAAAATGAAAAGTTCTTTCATAAGGAAATGGAAGGACTTGGAAAAAATTATACTAAGTGAAGTGACCCAGACCCAAAGAAACATGGACTCTATGGTCTCCCTCATAGGGAATAATTAGCATAGGTTTAGGCTAGTCACAGAAGAGGGTCACAAGAGCCCAATAGCTATACCCTTATGAACACATAAGATGATGCTAAGTGAAATGAACTCCATGTTATGGAAACGACTGTTATAACACTGTTGTAATTACTTTCAACATGCGATGTGAAACCGTAGCTTCTATTATTGATGACCCTCTTGTATCCCCTTCCTGTGGTTGTACCTGCACTATCTCTGTATCTTATCTGAGTACAATGGAAACCATGTATACTGGCATTAGAACTAGGAAACTGAAAGGGAATACCAAAATCGAGAGACACAGGGTAAAAACACAAACGAGTACAAAAGCAATACTTGCAAAACTGGTGTAAATCAACTGAACAACTCATGGGGGGAAATGGAAATGGGGATGGGGGGGGAATGAGAGAGGAGGCAATAAACAGTACAAGAAATATATCCAATGCCTAACGTATGAAACTGTAACCTCTCTGTACATCACTTTGACAATAAAAATTAAAAAATATTATTTAGACAACAAATGTCATGAATATAGATCAATAAAAAGTATGGAATATAAAACTAGACATGGAAATGACTGTGCAGACCTTATTATCTCTCTTGAAGTAACAATTAAAGTAATATAAGCAAATTGAATATACCAATATATGTCTAATGGAAATATTTGAACACGAATGGAAAATTGAGGCAGGAATAATTAAGAAATAATCTCCCAACTTCTTCCAAATTTATTGAAAGGTTAATTTTCTTATTAAGTATGAAAAAATATATCCAAAATTCTCAACAAACTTCTGACTAGGTGACAGACAAATAAATCACACCTAGATAAAACTACAAAACTGATGAAGGTTGATAATAAAAAGAAAAAAAATTGCTTATTTTTTCCTTTATTGTCAAAGTGTAGTATAGAAGGGTTATGGATTCACATGTAAGGCAGTGAGTATATTTCTTGTCAACTTGTTACCTCTTCCTTCATTTACCACCTCCCCCCTCCCCCTTTTCGTCTCCCCCCATGAGTTGCACAGTTGATATACACCAAATGGTTTTGTAAGTAATGCTTTGGGAACGGTTTGTCTTTTTATCCTTTGTCTCTCGAACTTGATATTCCTTTTCCCTTACCTACTTCTAATACCTATATAAACAATATCCAGATGAGATAAAGTGATAGCGGGAGTACAACCAGGGAGGGATGCAAGAGAATCAAAACAAAACAATCAAACAAACAGAGAGGAAAATAAAACACAAAGGTACAGTTTCACATGGCATGTTGCAAATAATTACTACAGTGATATATCACTTGTTTCTATAATGTGGAGCTCATTTCACTTAGCATCATCTATGTGATCATATGGGTGTAATTATTGAGCTATTTTGATCTTTTGCTATGACTAGCCTAGTCATGTACTAGCTATTCTGAATGAGGGACACCATAGGGTTTATATTTCTTTCGGTCTTGGTCACTTCACTTAGTATGATTAGTTCCAAGTCCTTCCATTTCCTTATGAATGTGACAGTTTCATTCCTTCTGATACAGGTATAGAATTCTATTGTGTATATGTACCACGTTTTCCTGATCCATTCATCAACTGAGGAGCATCAGGGTTGGTTCCATGTTTTAGCAACGACAAGTTGTGCTGCAGTGGACATAGTGGCTGGTGACTTTAGTGTGGCCTTGCTTGTAATCTTTTTGGTAGATGCCCCAAAGTGGGGCTGTTGGGTTGTAGGGGAGCTCTATGTTTAGCCTTCTTAGGAATCACCACACTGCTTTCCACAGGGGTTGAAAAAGTTTTCATTTCCAACATCAATGTAGTAGGGTTCCCCTTTGGCCACATCCACTTCAGCATTTTTTATTATTAGATTTCCTGATAATGGACATTCTTACCGGGGTGAGGTGGAATCTGTGTTGTTTTGATTTGCATTTCTTTTTATGGCCAGTGATGTGGAACACTGTCTTTTGGCCTTTCTAATTTTCTCTTCAGAGAGGTCTCTTTATAGGTCTGTAGACCATTTGTTGAGGGGGCTGTTTTTTTGGAGAAATTTAACTTTTTGAGTTCTGGGTATGTTTTAGATATCAGGCCTTTTTCTGTTGTATGGCTGGTAATGATCTTCTCCCAATCTGTGAGTTTTCTGTTTATCTTGAAGCTATGTCCTTTGTCCTGCAGAAGCTCTGCAGTTTGATACAGTCCCACTTGCCCAGCCTTTATTTGATTTGTTGTGTTTCTAGTGGACCTTTCTTGAGGAAATTTTTCCCAGTATTAAGGAGTGCAAGAGTTTCTCCTATTCCTTCTTGCAGTGTTTTCGGTGGCGGATTATATTTCTAGGTCTTTGGTTCATTTGGAATTGATTTTGGTGCAGGGTGATAAATAAGGATCTAGTTTTAATTTGTTACAGGTGTTGACTCAGTTTTGCCAACACCATTTGTTGAAAATGCTGTCTTTGTACCAACTTATATTTTTTGCTTCCTTATCAAAGATTAAGTAACTGTAGGGGTGCGGGTTCATTTCTGGGTCTTCAGTTCTGTTCCATTTGTCCTCAGGCCTGTTCTTTTGCCTGTACCAAGCTGTTTTTATTACTGTAGCTTTGTAATACAGCTTAAAGTTCAGTACTGATATTCCTCCTGCACTGTTCTTTCTACCTAGGATTGTTTATGCTATTTGGAATTTTTTATTGTTCCATATGAATTTCTGGGTTGCTTCTCTATTTCTTTGAAGAATTGTGATGGGATATTGATGGGTACTGTATTGAATTTGTAGATAGCTTTTGGTAATATTGCCATTTTCACAACGTTAATCCTCCCAATCCAGGAGCATGGGAGATGTTTTCATTTCTTAAGTTCTGCCTTAAATTCATTTTTCATGTTTTTAAAAGTTCTCCTCGTAGAGCTCTTTCACCTTTTGGCTAATGTTATTCCGAGGTAGTTTATGTTTTTTGAGGCTATTGCAAAAGGCCTTGTTTTCCTGATTTCCGCCTCACTCTTCAGGTTGTTGGCATATAGAAAAGCCATTGATTTTTGAGGATTTATTTTATATCCTGCTACTTTGTCAAAGTTTTGGATCAGCTCTCGTAGCTTGGGAGTAGAGTCTATGGGGTTCTTTATGTATAGGATCATGCCATCTGCAAAGAGAAAGTTTAACTTCATCTTTTCTTATTTGGATCCCCTTTATGTTTTCTTCTTGCCTAATTGCTCTGGCTAGGAATTCTATTACTATGATGAAGAGGAAAGGAGAGAGAGGACATCCTTTTCTTGTTCCTGAGTTTAAAGGGAATGGCCTTAGCTTTTCACCATTTGGTATAATACTCACTGCTGGTTTGTCAGACAGCCTTTATTACATTCAGGATTGTTCCCTGGAATCCCAGTTTTTCCAAGGCTTTTATCATAAATGGGTGCTAGATTTTATCAAATGGCTTTTCCACATCTAGGGATATAACCGTGCGATTTTTTACCTTGCTCCTATTGATGTGGTGGATTACATTACTTGACTTCCATATATTGAACCAACTTTGCCTCCCTGGAATGAATCCAGTTTGATTATTGTGTATGATTTTTTTTTGATGACTTGTTGCCTTCGGTTGGGCAGAATTTTGTTGATAAGCTTTGTGTTCATCAAGGAAATGGGTCTATATTTCTCTTTCCTTGACACATCCCTGTCTGGTTTAGGGATTAGCTTTACACTAGCATCATATAATGTGTTTGGTAGTGAACTTTTACTCTCTATTTCATTGAAGAATTTGAGGAGTGTTGATGTGGGATCTGCTTTGCAGGCTTTATAAAATTGTGCTGTGAATCCATCTGGACCTGGGCATTTCTTGGAAGGAAGATCTCTTGTTGTAGTTTCTATTTTATTGTTGGGTATGGGTCTGTTTACTAGGTTTAAATCTTCTTTGGTAAGTTTGGAAGTATCCATTTTTGCTAGCAATTCTCCCATTTCTTCCAGGTCCTCAAATTTATTAGCATATAGGTTTGCAAAAATAATCCCTTATTATATTCTGGATCTTTGTTGTTTCTTTGGTGATGTTTCCTGTTTTGTCTCTGATCTTGTTTGTTTGTGTGTGTGTGCTGTCTTCATTTCTTCATCAGATTTTCCAGGGGTCTGTCTATCTTGTTAATTTTTTCAAAGAACCACCTCTTCATTTTGTTGATTCTTTCTATGTTTGTTTTTTTTTTTGGCGGGGGGGACTCTAAATCATTTAATTCTGGTTTGATTTTTATTATTTGCTTCCATCTGTTGGCTGGGGGTTTGGTTTGTTGCTCTCTTTCAAAGAGCTTAAGGTGCTTTGTTAAGTTGTTGAATTGATATTTCTCCAATTTGTTGATGTAGGTGCTCACAGCTATACATTTTCCTCCCAGTACTGCCTTTGCTGTGTCCCAGTGGGGCTGGTAATTTGTGTGTTCATCTTGGTTCAATTCCATAAACATTTTAATTCTGTTCTGATTTCCTCGATTATGCGTTGGTGGTTCAGCAATGTATTGAGTGTCCATGAGCTGTGGGGTTTTCTTTGGTGTCCTTTGGAGTTGAGCTCTAGTTTTATCCGGTTGTGGTCTGAGAGAATACAAGGAATGATTCCAATGTTTCTGAACTTGTACAGGTTTTTTTGTACCCTAACATGTGATCGATTTTGGAGAATATACCATGTGCTGCTGAGAAGAATGTATATTCTGGTGTTGCTGGATGGAATATTCTGGAGATGTTGGTTAAGTCTAGATGGTTTATGCACTTCTTTAGTTCTGAGGTTTCTTTGCTCAGTTTTTGGCATGTTGATCTGTCCAGAGGTGAGAGTGGAGTGTTCAAGTCTTCAACAATCAATGTGTTTGGGTTTATGAGTGTTTATAGAGTCAGTCTTGCTTTTTGTAATGATGTTGGGAGCTCCTGTGTTTGGTGTATAGATGTTTAGGATAGTTATGTCCTCATGTAAGAGAGATACCTTTATTAGTATGTAGTAACCCTCTTTACCTCTTTTTACTGTTTTTAGTTTGAAGTCAATTTTAGCTTTTACTATGATTGCAACACCTGCCTGCTTAGGGGTCGGGGGGGGGGGGTGGCGTTTGCTTGATAGAACCTATTCCAACCGTTTACTTTAAGAATATATTCTCTATTGCTGGCAAGATGCATCTTTTGGAGGCAGCAGGAAGATGGATCTTGTTTTTTTTTTTGTTTTGTTTTGTTTTTATCCAGCTTGTCAATCTATGTTGCTTAATTGGATAGTTAAATCCATTAATATTGAGAGTTAGGATTTAGAGGTGATTATTTGTTACTTTCATTATATCTGTCTTTGAAGGGGCTGTGTCTTCCATTTTTTGCTCTAATAATGTGTAGTTTTATTTAGAGATCTTTTCTCTATCTGGATCATGGTCTTGGTGGTTTTCAGTGTGGAGGACATCTTTGAGGATATCTGTAATGCTTTTTTAGTGGAGATGCATTGGTTTTTCCTTGCTATGAAGACTTTTCTTTGAAATTCTGCCATGAATGAGAGTTTAGCCAGTACAGAATTCTTGGTTGGTAGTTATTTTTCTTTAGGATGTGGCAAATCTCATTCCAGGCTCTCCTTGCTTTCATAGTCTCCATTGAAAAATCTGGAATAATTCTGATTGGTTTTCCTTTATATGTGATCTCTTTTCCCTAGCTGCTTTAAGGATTCTTTCTTTAGTCTCTATTGATCCTGTTTGATTACAGTGTGTCACCTGGGAAGATTTAAGCCACGGTGAGATGATGGATGACTATTATACTCTAATGCAAAGAGTAGAGATGTGATAAAAGCCCTTGACCATGAGCTTACACAAAGGCAGTTTAAGCCTGTCCTCTAAAATCACCCTGCATTCATAAAGTAGTAGAGTTCTGAAGGAACCACCCACTTTGAAAAGCCTTCATGGATATTGTCCCACTGACATGATGCAAACATAATAAAGGCATAATAGCATAATCAAAGGATTTTGTATTATGACAAGCTTGGCATTTATCTTCATATCTGTACAACAATGTATGTGATTATTTCTATAAATATGAAAAATCTATAACAAACCTCAAAAGGTTGTTTAATTTTAAAAACAAATAACATCATACGGAATAGGGAACCTGAATTTTTCCCCTTAAAATATAAACAAAGATCTGTACTTAAATATTTAATTCAAAATTTACTGGTGGTTCTAGCCAAAAAATTTAGATATTAATGAAATAAAATGCTTCCAGCATGAAAACATAGTAGAGCAATTTTTATCTGATGATAATGAAATCTTGGCTTTATGAAATCATAGTGAATTCACGAAAAAGCAATTAGAACTGAAATTGGAATTTAGTAAGGTTGCAGGTACAAGCCCCTTAGGCAAAAAAGGACTATTATTTGATACCACATTTTGAGTTTTATTTTGGCAATTTGATTGGGCCATGGGCAAATAGTTGTTGAAACATTATTTCTGGTATTTCTATGAGACTATTTCTGGAAAATACTCTCCATCTTTTGTTGTTGATGATGTTGTTGTTTGTTTGTTTTTCTTATTTGGGTTTTTTTTTTTTTTGGTAGATTAAGTAAAGCAAGTGGAGTTTTCCAATAAGGAAGGTTGTACCAAACTACTGAGTTCTAAATAGTTCAACAGTGGTAGGTCAGAGGAATGATTAAACTCACTCCCTGACTATTTGACCTGGAATTTTTATCTTCCCTACTTAGTGCTACTTGTACTCATGCTTCAGATTTGGAATGGAATCTACTGTCATGACCCCTTATATGAAACTATGCTAACAGTTATCCTGGAATTCCAAATTGTAGATGAAAGATTGTGGTACTTGCCATCAGGCATGTATTTTAGTGTAAAAGACCATGTCAATATCATACCAATATACCTATCTATCTATCTACCTACCTACCTACATCTATCTATCTATCTTTCGATCGATCGATTGATCGATCTTTCTATCTATCATCTATCTCCATCATTTATCCAACTAACCATCTATCATCATTATCTATATCCATCCATTATCATTCTCTATCTCTTCAAACTGTCTGTGCATTATTAGCAGTGCATAGATCATCCTTACTTTTATGTGTTCAAAATAATAAAATTATAGTTAGCAATCTCTTCACTTAATATTGGTCATGGTTATTTCTACATAGTAATATAATGTTTAATATTAATGATGTGTTTATGTATATGTGTGTGTGCATGTGTGCACATGCATGCATGCATATTTTCCATGACCACCAAGGCCTGGCACTTTAATGCATTTTGAAATTATTTTACTACATCAAATTCTATTTTTCTGCTTTATAATTTCTAATACAAATGCATTCTAAAACTTAACATCTTCACTTAGTAAAATGATGTTTAATTTTATATGTAAAATTGGTCAGGCTTTGTGGTTGAGGTGTTTGGGCAAACCCCTGTCTCGATGTTGTTTTGACATTGTTTACTTATATTTTGTGATGTTTTCATTTGGAGAACTGCTTCATCTTGCCGCTGAGGTTGGTCTCAATTTTTTAATCTTCCTGATGCCTAAGTATTGAGATTCCGGGCATATACCACCAGATAAGGTATGAATGCATTTAAAGATATGATTGTCATTTAAATTAGTAAACTGTGAGTATGCATTTCCCTCATAATGTGCGTGAAATTCATTTAACCATTTCAAGATTTTAAGAGTAAAGAGTAAGTTCGTGAAGAGAAAGAATTGCCTTTAATCTGAAGATAATAACATCAAATCCTACTAGAACATCATGCCTGCATGACTTCAGTGATTTAGATGGGCCCTTCCCATAATCATGTGAATCCCTATTAATATCCCTATCTTTCCATTTTTATGTGGAGAAAAATACAGAAAATCTTTATCCTGTATCATTATATCTCACTATATTATAATCTAATATATATATATATATTCAAGAAAACCTGAATAAATATTCTTTGCTCTACATCATGAAACCTGACTTTTATTAGGCTAATCTAAAGATAAATACATCCAAGAAAGAAAATCTTTTGCTAATGCATTCAGAATGCAGAAATGCAGAATGTCAAAACAAGTACTATGTCTGTCTCTAGGAATCCATGAATATTAAATATAAAATGGCTAAAGAAAAGGAGAGCAAAAAAAAAAAAGAAAGAAAAAAACCCCTCATAATTGTGCAATCAACTTTAAGAATCTTTCAGTCTAGAAAAAAAAATGAGACAATTGACACATTCAGATAAGGAGTTTCTATAAAATTTTAAATATTAATGAAAGCATTATATTCACAGGAATCTTCCCCAAGACATTTTTTGTTACTTAACTATCTTATTTATGTTCCTTATATTGAGAACAAATTGTATTTGAAGCCTTTTATACATAAACCTTGGGTTATTGAATTTTCTCAATTTTACTGTTGTTTTGATTATTGGTAGGATGAAACTATGGCATATATTGTATTATTAAAAGCTCTTTAAAGATTGTGAAGAACAATCCTGGGTTTCAGTAATTTGGGGAATTAACAGAAAGTTAAGTGGTGGTAGAGTAAAGGTGGCTATACTATACTATGGTTTGTAATCTGTGTAAATGTTCAGGTGTGGAATTTATGGATCATAGGGTTGTTCTATGTTTATTTTGTTGTTGTTGTTGTTTATTTTTTGCCAGTCCTGGGGCTTGGGACTCAGGGCCTGAGCACTATCCCTGGCTTCTTTTTCCTCAAAGCTAGCACTCAACCTCTTGAGACACAGCGCCTCTTCTGTTTTTTGTTTCTTTGTTTTTCTCTGTTTATGTGGAGCTGATGAATTGAACCCAAGGCTTCATGTATAAGAGGCAAGCATTCTACCACTAGGCCATATTCCCAACCACAGAGACATGTGTTTTTTAGAGAAGTAATACAGCTAAAATGTGAGGGCCCAGAGTTGTTTATATATATATATTATGTCAAGAGCTCCCACCAAAAACCTCTCCGTTGCTGTGCTATGAAAGCAGTCATAAATATCTATGCAGCCTGCAGTGAAGAGGAGAGTCATTGTGAGATGGGAGATATAATTGAAATTTGGGGGCATTTTTGGTTCTTCTTGTTGTTGTTTAAATGTAATTGCTTTCTTTTGTCCTTAGGGATACAAGTAATAATGCTGCTATATGTAAAAATCCATGTACTTCTTTCTCCAGTCCTTTCTCATCTCACCCTCTCAACAGTTCAGTGACAATAGCCTAACTATCCAGTTGAGGAGCAGAGGTACATAGTGTTTATCAGAACATTCCTTGTGGAGTTCGTCTAAGATTACTTTTCTCCATTAGAAGTGCTATGAACGAATGGCAGTAAGTTACACTTCTGCACACCCAAACTACAAACTAGATAGAGATAGGCTACTCTTACTATATACACCTTTTATAAAAGGAAGGAATGTCAGACACAGAGCAGGAACTATTTCACAGCATTTCTAAAATCAGGCTTGGTTTTTTCTTATGATTGTGGGTTTGTGTGTTTGTTTGTTTTTCCTTTGTCAATTGACTTTCAATTCTGAGGTTTGTGATATGTTCCCTGAGGCATTTTACATTTTCAGAAAAACAGTAGCCTATTCTGTGATTGTAACTGAATGTTCTTTAAATACTGATTATTAACCTTAGGATAGCAACACATTTTCATCTATTTTCTTTTGTAATTTGTTCTGTCTTTTGTTCTTTCACAATTTTATCATGATTCCCTTGACTATTTAGTGACTTTTATGTCAGTCTTATAAGGTTTACCACATTAAATGAAATTCACATGCACAAATATTTAATATGGAATTATTAGTATAATATATCACTCGTATTATCTTTCAATTGACCTACCTCACTGGCTCTTTGAAGAATTAATACTAAAGGAAGTACTTAGGCCTTTTAGAAACCCTCCATCTCCTTGAAAGGAGCTATATAAACTCCTTAGATATGCCAACAGTAATCTTAAGTACCTTATCCCTTTTTCATCTTTTCCAGGAATTCATGTCTTATTTTTAGAACTTTTTACTATCCAGAAACATTACATATAAAAGAAATGTTAAATTTTATTAACAAGTGTGTTTTGTGCTCTATTACCCAACCTATGGTTTAGATCTTCTATTTCCTCTTACAATTTTTTGATAGGTGGTCAGAATCCATTGGGTACTTTCCAAGTTCTTCCTGAAAAATGTACTTTTCCAATACTAAAACGTATCTATTATCTATTGCTGTTTAACACACCACAATAATGCTTAACTTAAAACAATATATTTAGCTTATGAATATTCAATGTGGGATAATTTCCTTTGATGTCTACTTATATATACTTTCTATGTGATGTTAAAAGATTGACTCAATAGTCAGGTACTACTGTTAGGTTCAATTACTCCCAGGTTCCATTTCAGTGCTTCCTATCAAGAGTTTGGTTTGGCTAGGGTTAAATGGCAAGCATCTCAGTTCTTCTCCACCTGGGATTCTACATTAAATTCCAGTACAGGAAAAGTTTCCAAGTAAATGTTGAATTCACTTGGTTTTCTCTATCATCTTGCTTCTAGTTACCAGAAATAACCATAGAACATGCTGCAGATGCAGATTCCTTTCTCTTTTTTTCCTTATTTATTGTCAAAGTGATGTACAGAGAGGTTACAGTTTCATACATTAGGCCTTGGGTACATTTATTTTTTTTTCTTTTTATTATTGTCAAACTGATATACAGAGCAGTTACAGTTTCATACTTTAGGCAATGGATACATTTCTTGTACTGTTTGTTAACTCCTCCCTCATTCCCCCCTCCCCCCTCCCCTTTTACCTCTCCCCCCATGAGTTGTTCAGTTCGTTTACAGCAAATGGTTGTGCAAGTATTACTTTTGGAGTCGTTGGTCTTTTTATACTTTGTCTCTTGATTTTGATATTCTGCTTCACTTCCCTAGTTCTAAAACCAGTATATACAGTATCCACTGTACTCAGATGAGATACAGTGATAGTTTGGGTACAACTACAGGAAGGGGATACAAGATGATCATCAACAATAGAAACTATGGTTTCACATGGCATGTTGAAAGTGATTACAACACTTATATAAGAGTCATTCCCATAACATGGAGTTTATTTCCTTAGCATCGTCTTATCCATTCGAAGGGGCATAGCTATTAAGCTCTTGTGATCCTATGCTGTGACTAGCCTAAACATGTACTAATTATTCCCTATGAGGGAACCCATAGAATCCATGTTTCTTTGGGTCTGGATCACTTGGTATAATTGTTACCAAGTCCTTCCTTTTCCTTACAAATGGGGCAATGTCATTCTTTCTGATAGAGGCATAAAATCCCATTGTGCAGATTTCAATGTTTAGAAGGTTCTGGCTAGGGTACACTTAGCTATGTTCCAAGTCTTGTTGAAATAGGATATAATTCAATGTATTATCTTAGTATAGTCAATTCCTCCTGGGATATGGTGTTCTTGCTGGAATAGTTTTGAGTTCCTTTATTTGTAGCTCAAATACTCCCACTCCATTGCTGATGAAAATCCAAGTCCTGAGCAGAAGAAACACTTGCGCTCCTTGGTGCAGGATGGAACTTCCTTAACAAAGACCCAGAGAGGCTACAAATCAAAGAAAGTTTGGACAAATGGGACTACATCAAACAGCAGAGCTTCTGCACGGCAAAGGACATAGCTCGCAAGATAAACAGAAAGCCCACAGACTGGGAGAAGATCTTTTCCAGCCATTCAATGGACAAAGGCCTCATATCTAAACTATAAACAAACTAAAAAAAATTACCTTCCTCCACGACAAAACCGCAAAGAACCAATAGCCCCTCATCAAGTGGGCTAAAGACTTACAAAGAGACTTCTCTGATGAGGAAATGAGAATGGCCAAGAGACATATGAAAATGTGCTCTATATCACTGGTCATAAAAGAAATGCAAATCAAAACAACATTGAGATTCCATCTCACCCCAGTAAGAATATCATATATCAAAAAAATTAACAATAACAACTGTTGGAGGGGATGTGGCCAAAAGGGAACCCTACTTCATTGTTAGTGGGAAAGTAAACTGGTTCAGCCACTCTGGCAAGCAGTATGGAGATTCCTCAGAAGGCTAAATATTGAACTCCCCTATGACCCAGCAACCCCACGTTTGGGTATCTATCCAAATAACCACAAACAAAATCACAATAAAGCCACCAGTACAGCAATGTTCATCGCAGCACAATTTGTCATAGCGAGAATCTGGAACCAATCCAGATGCCCCTCAGTAGACAAATGGATCAGGAAAATGTGGTACACATACACAATGGAATTTAATGCCTCTTTCAGAAAGAATGGCATTGCCCCATTGGTAAGGAAATGGAAGGACTTGGAAAAAATTATACTAAGTGAAGTGAGCCAGACCCAAAGAAACATGGACTCTATGGTCTCCCTTATTGGGAATAATTAGCAAAGGTTTAGGCAAGTCACAGCAGAGGATCACAAGAGCCCAATAGCTATACCCTTATGATCACATAAGATGATACTAAGTGAAATAAACTCCATGTTATGGAAACAATTGTTATATCACAGTTGTAACTACTTTCAATGTCCCATGTGTATTTGTAGCTTCTATTATTGATGATGTTCTTGTATCACCTTCCTGTGGTTGTATCTGCACTATCTCTGTAATCTTAGCTGAGTATTTTGGAAACTGTCTATACTGGTATTAGAACTAGGAAATTGAAAGGGAATACAAAAATTGAGAGACCCAGGGTAAAAAAAGACAAACAACTACAAAAGCAATACTTGCAAAACTGTTTGGTGTAAGTGAACTGAACACCTCATGGGGGGAAAGGGGGAGGTGGGAGGGGGGAATGAGGGACAAGGTAACAAACAGTACAAAAAATGTATCCAATGCTTAACTTATGAACTGTAACCTCTCTGTACATCAGGTTGATAATAAAAATTTGAAGAAAAAAAAAAGAAAATCCAAGTCCTTGAACAATTATCTTTATACTTGATGGTCTGTATTGCAATGCATCCTAGTCTCTTGTTTTCCTTTGGTGTGTATATTAAGTAATGACCTCTTTTATGTGATTTGTTATTTGTGTTCTGACTCAGTGAATTTAGATAAGTTGCAAATTATTGCACAGAAAATAGGTGCATGAAAAGTCCACCTGTTTCATAGTCAGAATATGACAGGTAAATCTATCAACTCCAAATAGGTCTCTCTGCAAATATTCTTTTTACTTCCCTTTACTGAGTAGACATAAGTCTACTGAAGGCTAGAGAACCATGAGAAGTACTATGGAAATTAATGATGAATAATGGGAATGAATGCATGATCTTTCCCAAGATCCTTTGAAAACTCCTTCAATGGCAGATAATGCATTCAATACACTTATTTGTGTGTATGTGTGTGTGTGCGCGCACACACACACACACTCACACACATACACACACACTCTGATTCCAGGACTTGATCTCATGATCTGGGCACAGTCCCTGAGTTTCTTGTTCTTTTTTTTTCCTCAACAGTAGTGCTCTACCACTTAAGCCAAAGCTACCCTTCTGGCATTTTGGTGGTTTATTGGAGATAAGAATCTCAGATACTTTCCTGCCTGGGCTGGCTTTAAACCATGATCCTCAGATTGCAGCCTTCTGAGTAGCTAAGATTTCTGCTGAGCTACTGGCTTCTGACCCATTATTTTAAGTGTGTGTGTGTGTGTGTGTGTGTGTGTGTGTGTGTATATACAGATTCCAACTCTGTAAAATGCATCTCCATTTTAAGGTTAAATATGTTTAATCTCAAGCTTAAACTTATTTTTAAAATGCAGACTTTTTTCCTGAGAATCCTGGTGAGTTCCATTAGGAAATCATGAGTTTGAATGTAAAGGTATTCATATCTTTCCCTCATTTTAATTTTTATATAAATGGATTTTCATTGCTTAGTAAAAAATATTGTATTTATTTTTATTTGTGGAAACTCTTAGCAATATAAACTGAGTATCCCAACTTGTTAAATGGTATGTCATTGTTTTGATTATTTATCTTTTAATAAACTAAAGTTACTTTTTATCTTAATTCATTGTACAAAGAAATTGCTGTTCAACAAAGAAGTTTGTGAATATAAGATAGTGATCAATGTCATCTCTTTCAATATTCTCACCCATCCCTCCTAGTCCCAACCTTTCCCTAATTTTCCAAATCTACTAGGATGTGCATTGAGTTTTATGACTGCATTTTCATGCTTTCTTCTTTTACTTGTCTACTTCTCTCCTTTGGACCTCAGCCTCCCCCCCCCTCCTTCATTCAAGTACTAGTTTCAGGGTTTTTATTTTGTTCAACTAATGTTTTATGGATTCTAAGGAATTGCATTGTTTGAGTTTTCCCTAGAAGCTACATATTTCACTTAATACATTTGTGTTCACTTGCAAAGCACTCAGAAGTGTTTCTTGGTATTTTAAAAATTAATTCTAGCTTTCACATTTGAGGAAATAAAACATGCATTGTGTGTCTCCTTAGGCCTGACTTACTTCATTTTACATAATTATTTTCCAGATTTTTCCATTTCTTTGCAAATGATGCAATATCATTCTTCCTACTAGGTAAGTGATATTTTACTATGCTCATATACTACATTTTCTTGACCCAGTCGTTTATTGAGAACCTTCTGGGCTGTTTTCATACCTGGGTTATGATGGATAGTGCTCCAATAACCATGGTTGTGAAAGTGGCTTAACTTTATCCTTGTTTGTTTTGAATAAAAGCCCAAGCATGGAATTGCTGAATCAGAGGGTAATTCTACGTTTTGCTGTTGTTATTGTTGTTTTTATTCTTTTTATTTATTTTTTTTATTTTTTTGCCAGTCCTGGCCCTTGAACTCAAGCCCTGCCTTCTTTTTGCTCAAGGCTCACACTCTACCACTGAGCCACAGAGCCACTTCTGGCTTTTTCTGTGTATGTGGTGCTGAGGAATCAAACCCAGGGCTTCATGTATACAAGGTGAGCACTTTACCACTAGGCCATATTCCCAGCCCCGTTGTTGTTGTTGTTGTTTTTATGTTATTGTTGTTGTTGGTGGTGGTGGTGTTTTTTGGTGGTTTTATTTATTTATTTTTTTTTTACGAGTCTCTATAATACTTTCCAGAAATTGAGAAAGTTTATATTGCTACCAAAAGTACATGAAGATTCCTTTTTTCCCACATCTGGGCCAGTATCAGTTATTATTCAGATTTTATTTTTTTCTCAAGTAACTTGGGAGTACAGTCTATGGGGTTCTTTACAGGATTATGTCATCTGCAAAGAGAGTTTTCATCTTTCCCCATATTGATCCCCTTTAGAAATGTCCCTTGCCTTATTGCTCTGACTAGGAATTCTAGTACTATGTTGAAGAGGAGTGGAAAGAGTAGACATCCTTGTCTTGCTCCTGATTTTAAAGGAAATAACTTTAACTTTTCACCATTAAGTATAATGCTAGTTATAGGTTTTTCATGCACAGCATTATTTCACTCAGGAATGTTCCCTGGATTTCCAGTTTCTCCAAAACTTTCATCATAAATAGGTGTTGGATTTTGTCAGAACCTATTTCTGTGTCTATAGAAATAATCATTTGATTCTTGTTCTTTTCCCTATCGATGTGGTGAATTATGATATTTGACTTGCTTATATTAAGCCATCTTTGCAACCATGGAGTGAATCTGGTATGATCTTAGTGCATAACTTTTTAGATGACTTGTTGAAGTAGATTAGCCAGATTTTTGTTGAAATGTTTTGCATTGATGTTCATCAAAGAATTTGTTCTTTAGTTCTCTTTCTTTGACGAGTCCCTGTCTGGTTTTGGCATGAGTGTTATGCTGGCTTTATAGAATGTGTTTGGTTTAGTTTGGGCATATCAGCATTTGCTATAAATTCATACATTTCTTCCAAATTCTCAAATTAATTACCACATAGGTTTGTAAAATATTCACTTATAATATTGTGAATCTTGGTTGCTTCTATTGTGATATTTTCACTCCCATCTCTGATTTTGTTTGTTTGGGTATTCTCTCTCCTTTCTTTGGTAAGATGTGATAAGAGTCTGTCAATTTTGTTAATTTTTTTCAAAGAAAGAATTGTTTTGTTGATTCTTTCTATGATTTAGGGGGCTCCAATTTATTTAATTCTGATTATTTATAAGTATTATTTTAATACTAATTATTATTTTAATGATTATTACAAAAGTCTGTTGGCTTGGGGTTTTGGCTTTTGCTCTTTTCAAGCAGCTTTGAGTGCATCATTAAATGGTTGGATTGAGATATCTCCAATTTAATGATGTAGGCACTTAGAGCTATAAAATTTCCTCTGAGTCATGCCTTTGCTGTGTCTCAAAGGAACTAGTATTTTGTGTGCTCATTTTGGTTAAATACCATAAACATTTTAATTTATATTCTGATTTCTTCAATGACCCACTGGCGGTGTAACAATGTGTTGCCCAGTCTACACGACTTACAGGATTTTCTATGATGGCTTTTAGTGTTGAGCTCTAATTTTTTCCATTGTAGTGTGAGAGAATGCAGGGAAATATTTCAATATTTCTGAATTTGCACAGATTTTCTTTGTGCCCTAAAATATGGTCTATTTTGGAGAATGTTCCATGTTCTGCCAAGAAGAATGTATATTCTGATGTTGCTCTGTGGAATATTCTGTAAATATCATTTAAGTCTAGTTGATGTATGCAGTTGTTTAGTTCTGAGGTTTCTTTGTTGAGTTTTATTTTTTTGTGTGTGTTGATCTATACAGAGGCAAAAGTGGTGTTTTAAAGTCTCCAACAATCAATGTGTTTGGATGTACGTGTGTTTTTAGTGTCAGTGGTGTTTGTTTGATGAAGTTGGGTGCTCCAGCATTTGGTGAATAGATATTTAGGATGGTTATATCCTCCTGTAGGAGCATTCCTTTTATTAATATGCAGTAACCTTCTTTGTCTTTTCTTACTGATTTTAATTTGAAGTCAATATTATCTTATACTAGGATTGCAACTTCATTCTATTTGTGGGAGTCATTTGCTTGATAGATTTTATTCCAGCCTTTCACTTTCAGAATATGTTTGCTTTTGGGGGTCATATGTGTTTCTTGAAGACAGAAGAAGGATGGATCTTAGTTTTTGATCCAATTTGTCAGTCCACATCATTTAAATGGAGAATTAAGTCCACTAATATTGAGAGTTAGAATTGAGAGGTATTTCTTAGTTCCTGTCATTATATCTGTCTTTTAAGGGCTGTGCCTTATCAATTCTTGCTTTAATAACATGGTTTTCTATTTATGGTCCATTTCTCTGTTAGTATAATGTGTTTTTTTTTGTTGTTGTTGTTTTTTTAATTTTCAATGTGGAGAACGTCTTTGGTATTTGAATTCTTGATAGTGGTCATTTTGCATTTACTTCATGGCTACAGTTGTTGACCATGTGTCTTCATGTGTCTGTTGGCCATTTTCACTTCCTCTGAGAAGTCTATATTTATCTCATTCCCCCATTTTATAATTTGGTTGTGGATGCTTTGAGGGTTTCATTACTTAATCTCTTTAGATATTGTGGATAGCAGGACATTATCTAAGGGAAAGCTCACAAAAATCTTTTCCCCATTCTGTAGACTTTTAATCTAGTTACTGTATTGCTGGCCATGGAAAAACCTTCTTACTTTGATGTAATCACATCCATAAAGTCTTTCTTTGATTTGTTGTGCTTCTACATCTTTACTCAAAATTTCCTGCCCATGTCAAGGAGTCTTAATGATTTTTTGACTTCTTCCAGTAATAGTTTCATGACTTCAGACTCAGATTAATTTTAATCATAAAATGATTTCCTATTTAATTCAATACTTATACAAAATTGATATCTAATTTTGGGTCCATAATCTGTGCAAATTAGACATCTGTGCAAATCTGTGCAAATATAGCAAATTAGACAGAAATTGAGTTAGAAATGGGGAATTATTTGAGTAATTCATAAGGACATGTGAATAAATAAAATGAGCAATTTAGTTATGATATTTTTATTTGGTTCAGAGATAAATATTTTAAAAGTTACAGGTTGGATGAAACTTAAGCTGTACCAAAACTCCCTAGGGATGACATTGTCTGAAATACTTTTAATCCTAAATTGCTTTGTTGAATGGAGACTACTTTGTACAACTACGTAAATATAATAAAAATACAATAGAAAAGTCAAGCTATGTCAAAATATCTAATTCTTAAACTTAGTTATAATGATGCATTATTTTTGCATATCAAGTAATATTTTAATTCATATACCCATTGTGTAATGTATAATATTCAAATTCAGGTAAGCATGCCTACTTTTTCACTTATTTATAGAGAAAATTCAAAATCCTTTATTTTAGCTTTAAAATATAAAATCAATTATTCTCTATGACAAACGCACTTTGAGATACAATAGCAAAATATATTACTTTAACATGACAGTAGTATAGTACCCACAGAGAAACCTTTCATTAATTCTTCATTTTCTTCTCTTCTACAGCCTCTGGGAACTAATATTCTATTCTCAACGTCCAGGATATCCACACTTTTAGATTTCACCAGTGAAAGAGATACTGTGGTATTTCTCTTTCTTGTGTCTAGCATTGTTTCACCAAATATAATGCCTTCTAGTTTCACTCAGAATGTCACAAGGGTTAAGCGTTCATCATTTTGTGAATGAATATTGCATATTTATGCCACAATTTATTCAACCATTTGTATGCTGATGGAGATAAGTTGATTCTGCTTATTTTATCCTTTTGAAGATTGCCTCAATAAACATGAGAATGATGATGTTTTGTGGACATACTTAGTTCATCATTTTCAGGATGTACTGGAGAGTGAGATTATTGAGGAATATATGCTCTGTTTTCTTGTTTGTTTGTTTTTTGAGTAATTGTTTTAGAATACTTCCAAAGTGGCAAAAGTAAGTTTAAGTTTTGTATTTTTACTGCCCATGATTTTTAAAGTGAGGAGGAATTTAGAAAAGTATGGCTATATTAATATTGTCTTTGTTAAACCTTTGCAATTAATTAATCAATTAGTTTTATTGAAAAAGTGATGAGCATGGCAGTTACAACTGCATAATCAAGGGCTGGGAATATGGCCTAGTGGTAAGAGTGCTTCTCTCTTATACATGAAGCCCTGGGTTCAATTCCTTAGCACCACATATATGGGAAAAGCCAGAAGTGGCTCTGGGGCTCAAGTGGTAGAATGCTAGCCTTGAGCAAAAAGAATCCAGGGACAGTGCTCAGACCCTGAGTACAAGCCCCATGACTGGCCGAAAAATAATAATAATAACAATGGCATACGTAAGGAAATCAGTACATTTATTTTAAAATATTGTTAACCCATCCTTCACTTTTCTCCTGTTTACCTCTCCCTGTTTAACTTTTAAGTAAAATGGCCCTTAGCAGAATTGTAGTTACAGCATGCAGATAGATTTTCAATTCAGCTTATTTTCAAAACAAATATTTAAAACATTTATTAGTTGAGGTTTTCTCATAGTGAGCAAAATAATTTATAAAATGCATCCTATACAGTACACTATTCTACAGTATTCTTTGAATTTAACATCATTAATCAAGGCAGTTTTCCAGATTATAAAATTAAATAGTGGTTATTCTATATCTCAAATGCAAGTCCACTTGAAATAAATAAACATTTCTTTGGTTTTGTTTCCCCAGATAAAATTTGCACAAGTCAATCATTATAATGAAGTTCTCATAGCATTACTTTGATTCAGAATTGTCTTAAATTAGGATAATTGCACAGGCTTTTTCTACTTGGTAACTGTTCAGATGTTGAAGATAGATTGCACTTGAGTGGTGGTCAGATATCGGAGAAAGAAGAAAATATCTTTATTCATGTTCATCCTGAAGAAAGCTTTACAGTGAAACCTAGCTTTTTGTTTTTTGGCATTTTAACTGTCCACAAATGGGGTAATATTGAATTACTTCTGGAAGGTCTGCGAGGTTTAACAAATTCTCTATTTCAATATCCTTTCCTATATTTTCTGACAGCAATTCTACAATCCAGTGAGTTCTTTTCATGGAGATACTGGGCAAACAAAGGTAAGTAGAAAAAGTGAGAGTCCTTATTACTGTAATAGACTTGAGAGTAACACTGATACTTAATCCTCTCTATCCTCCATTTATGTAATAAAGTCTCCCCCATTAAATCTCCTGACAATCACAATGTCTCTCAGGTTCCATGACACTTCTCAGTGATGTGTGATAATAGTTTCCCTTTCCATGTCTCAAAGGCTTGGCTTCTTTTATCCAATTACCATCACAGTTTCATAATGGAATATTACTAATAGTGGCCCCAAACATCCCATGCAATTTATTGTATTTCTTCTGTGTCACTTGTGTACTTTTTCTCTACTATTTCCCCTGGAAAGAATAAATTAAATGTGGTAAAAATAATGACTCCTTTCTTTTGTTGTTAGGTTTTGGTGTAGTGAGCCCAAAGTGTTAGGGGATTTTTTTGTCTACAAAAACACCCTGCTATCTTAGCCTGAATTGCACACACCTGTCATCCAAGCTACTCAGGAAGCTGAGCTCTGAGAATGAAGGTTTTAAGCCAGCACTGGAAGAAAAGAGCATAAGACTTTTATCTTCAACTAATTTTCTAAAATGTAGAAACAGAGGCATGGTTCAAGTGGTAGAATGCTGACTTTGATTGAAAAGTGAGAACATGATGATCTTATTTCAAGCCACAGTATGTCACAAGATAAAAAAAAGAATTGATTCTTCCCTCTTCCATAACATTATAAGTTAAGTATTTATTATAAAGTAAAAGACTGCAGGGTATAGGTGGGTGTCGGTGTCACACACCTGTAACCCTAGATACTCAGGAGACAAATCCAGAGGATAATGTTTTAAGTTTCCATTTTCAAAATAATCATCAAAAATCCAGTGAGACAAATGGCAAAGGGAAAACAAATGCATTTGAAAATAACTGTGCAACTTCAGGGGAGGGTTGCGGGGATGGGGGGTAAGAAGTGAAAATCAATAAGAAATTTGACAAGAAATGTACTCACTACCAAACATACTAACTCTAACCTCCTGTTCATGACCTTGACAATAAAATTAAATGAAAAAATGTCTTGACCAAAATAATGAAACAATTTCCAAAAGAAAAAAAGAAGCCAGGCTGGTTAGTTCAAGTAGTAGAGTACCAGCTGTTAAATATATAAAAAGAAAATAAGAGTTTGATGCTCTCCTTAAACTCTAGAAGTATTGGCATGTCTTCATACACACATGCATACAGATGGACAGCACATACACACACACACACACACACACACACACACAGAGAGAGAGAGAGAGAGATACACAAACACAACTGCCTTTAAGCTGATTATCCAGCTTTGTTAATAGAGGAATAGAGGAAACACACATTCCTCAAATAGATCACTGGAACTGATAAGAATTGGTGTCAGTCTTATTTCTATTGATTGGATTCTTACCCTATATATTCTACACCTGAGGCACAGAAGAACATATGGAAACCTTTTATTCAATGTGGATACTGAGTCTCATAGGACGGTTTCCTCTTCTCACTTCAACTTCAACTATTCCACGGCCTTATTAACCTGGTAACTTCAGGGAGAGAATCTAGGCAATGAAAGAAGAGCAATCCACATTCATGAAGTTGCCACAAACTTTTACAGTAATACAAGTCCCTTGGTTTGATTAACAGTGTATAGGAAACTATTAAATCAAATACTTTCAGGTCTTTTTATTCTGGTATGGACAAGGCAATATGGGCAAAAAGATGACCCCATAGCAAAACTGTTTCTATTTCTGTTAAAGCGAATAGTTTCTCCTCATAAAAAGGACTTGTAATCAATTTACCACTACAGGATCAATTAGTACTCAGATGAAGCAGTACTGGGGACTCTGTTACTACCATATTGTGCATCTACCTAAACTAGTTTTGATATACGGGAACTATGCTATTAGATTCATATATAGTCTCCACCCCTACCACCATAACTATTAGATGCATGCATGTGTTTTGCTAGTAATTAATATTTAACGATTAAACCAAGTCCATTTTCTATTTGAATTATTTAGTGTCTTTTACATGACAGATGTTCTCCCGTGTGCAATAAAAAGTTGGTATTTGTGTAGTCAGTCACATACATTCTTTTGAAAGATCATTCTTTAGAACTCCTAAGCTCTATGGGTCAGTCTTTTTTTTCTGGCTCTTAACACTGCGTGTGTGTGTGTGTGTGTGTGTGTGTGTGTGTGTGTGTGTGTGTGTGTGTGTCTTTCACAGAAATCTTCCCTTGGTCACCTCTTAGTTGTTCCAAAGCATAACACATTCCATTAAAAGCTGAATTGTCCATCAACTTTGCAAACTCCATCATTTAGCTTCCTACAGTTGAGATTCTCTAAGTAGACAATAGATGCAAGATGAGGTTTGGGTATCATTGTAACTGGGAGATTTTTGTGGAAAAAAAAAAACAAACAGAACAAGTACTTCAAAATTTCACCCTTAGATTTTATGATTTAATCCTACATGCAATGTTTGACGAAGTTAGGGAGGTTATTGGTGAGCTTTCTCAATTATGGCCTTATGGTTACTGCCTGCTTCAATTTTCAGATATAATCTATAAGGGCATATCTGAAGATGAACTTTTCAAATATATGTAATTCTTTATAATTTCTGAAACTAGAGATCTGCATTCTGATTATGTCATTGCTATTTTGTATATTCCATACAACAGTTTTTTCAACTGTGAATTTTTGAGATTATATCTGAAATTTAAGTTAGATTGTTCAGAATACACTTTCTCCTATTTTGTGGATAATCCAGCATCCTTCCCATTCATGGAATCCAGAGGATTTATTCAGGCCCCATGTGTTTGTATCTATTCAATTCTCAACTTGCCTTATACTTTCTCTATCTTATTCTCATATTCTGCCTGCCAAATCTCAGATTCCACAGATACTTAATACTACCCTTTTTATTCTCTCAAAACAAGCAATCAAACAAACCTTCTAGTTTTTCACAAAAGTCGCCCATGTTTTGGGCTAACCCAATATTTTGGGCTAACATGAACAAGGAGGTTATATGTTGGAATATTACGGAGATCCAAACCAAAGTTATTCAGGCCTTTGAAATTTTTAGGATTGTATTGTTACCATCAACTCAGACCCTGAGTCAATGATTCCTTGAAATGTACCAACTTGCCCACACACTTCAAATAGCATAGAATCCATATAAATGGCCATAAGTTTATTCAGGTGAACAACTTAATAATTATTAGAATATAGTATGCACTTACATATAAATTCTACTATTGATTTTTATTGATTGATTTGTCTATATTCTTGCTGTTTCCCTTAATCTTTGTTTAATGTACTAAAGACACTAGAGGATTTTCTTAACAGTGACAGAAGCAAAAGAAATGAACTGGACTATTTACCTGAAAGAAATATTGTAAATTCAGTTTCCTCTAGAGTGTCACATGTAGGCCTATTAACCTTCACCTAGTAGGATACAAAGAAGAGATAGCAAACCTTTCTCCGATGTTTAAATTTTTCTCAACCTCAAAGACTCTGATCAGGTATGATCTTTCATGAGTATCTCCACTTTCTTCTTCAAATTAGATTTCGCAGTAAATTTACCCTTAACATTTCAGGACTGGCCCTAGATGATCATGAAGAGTAATTCATGCTCATGAGGAATTGTAATTTATTTCACTCTATAAGAGTACACATTCATTTGAGAGGCTTACTTCTATCATCTTCCCAATGAGAAAGAAAATAATCAATTATTTTCCAAGACAGGTGAGTTCCTGACAGGATGGGGCACATACCTCATAAGAATGAAAAACATGCTTCAGGGAAGGTACCGTTGTTTCTATACATACATTTTGCTCACAATCCCCATTCTTTAGCTTGGATTCATTCCAAGTCTGGGGTAAGAACATGATTTGTCTAATGCACCACACAATACCAATCTCTTTCCCCTAGTTTGTCCTGAAATTACTTAGCCAACAAGGATAGCCTTCTAAATCTACCAAGATCGAGGTGAGCATAAGCTTGTGATCAGATTTTGGCCAAGAACCAGTAAAGACAGGCTTATGCTCACCTAGTAGGGATTTAGTAGGGATTTCTAGGAAAGAGCTTTCTATCCTTTTGTGAAACACATTTTAGAAGTAAAATTCTTACTTGTCTTTGCACTTTGAAGTTTCAGATATGAAATAAAATAGTTAAATTGCATATTTCCATGTTAAAACAAAACTTTCTACTCATATTAAACATGTATCCTTCATAATCTCTGTTGATGAATTAAATTAATTAAATATTTTACTCTTTCCCAAATATCGCAAAACTGCTTTTCAGTGATGTTATGTCCAAGACTTAGATCCTTAGATTGTAATAACTGTATTTCATAGAATATGTGCTCAGAAGCAGAGGATACCTAATCCCTAAATACTACTACTTTTGGAATCTCATCAGTTCTGCAACTCTGTGCTTTCTAAAACCCTAGTTAGTCCCAGCTCTTCACAGCCTATCTGCCTAAAGAAGTTTACAGTTATTTGATATATAATAAACTGTCTGCTTAGGTTTCTTGATATTGGTGTGTGTTCTTCAAGATGAAACAGCTATGCATCCATTTTCTTTCTGTGTAGACTATGAATTAAATTAATCTATAAGACTGACACCCATGATTTAAAACTCAGCTACTTGCAGTGTTATTAAGTGAAAATTCTGGTTCAAAGCAAGCAGGAACAGACAAAGCCTCTCAGCTCTTTCCTCCAAATAATGAACAAAGTATTGAAAGTAGAGTGGTGATTCACATAGTAGCATGCCAGCTGTGATCAAAACTCCTTGCAAAAGCACAAGACTTACTATCAGCACAAGAAAAAAGAATAACACTAGAAAACTGGGATATGGAACAAATATTAGAATATCTGCTTTTCAAGTGGGAAGCCCATTAGTTCAAACTCTAGTGCAGCTCAATAAATAAAATAATAATAACATAAAATTAGAGGAGATGACAGACCATGGAAAGGAGCAACTGGTAGGATTAGAATCATTGTGGCAAATATAGAGCTGAATTTTCACTATTGTGCTAAGAGGATGTATTGCTATATAATGCTGTATTCAAGCAGTGTTTCCATTACCTTAGTGGAAATGTAAGTTAACTCATAAAATAAGTGATACTTAAGCTAGAACCTAAAAGATGTACTTGAGGGTTAACAATTAAAAACAACTGGAGAGGCCTATACAAGAAGAAAGAGCAACTGGAATAAAAAAAAATTACTTTAAATATTTTAAGTACTCTTATTCAAGGAAGTTGAAATTACCCTCCATACATTATCTCTACAATAAAAATTAATTTTAAGGGCTGGGGATATGGCCTAGTGGCAAGAGTGCCTGCCTCATATACATGAGGCCCTGGGTTCGATTCCCCAGCACCACATACACAGAAAATGGCCAGAAGTGGTGCTGTGGCTCAAGTGGCAGAGTGCTAGCCTTGAGCAAAAAGAAGCCAGGGATAGTGCTCAGGCCCTGAGTCCAAGCCCCAGGACTGGCAAAAAAAAAATAATAATAATTTAAAAACTTCTAGAATCTAATGAAACAAACATGTATATATGAAATTAAAACATTTTGAAAATTCAAAATATTGAAGTAAAAATAAGATTAAAGCATTTATAAAATGAAAGTACTATATAGATAAAAAATGAGGTATTCTGATACCTTTACATATATTGTAAACATTCATATGTATTTCTGCCTAGATCATGTAATCAAGTATCCTATGCTACATGACTTACTTGAAATTACTTTTTCTAGCCATGGGTATGGGTTTTATGATATTCTCATCTCTCTCTGTCTCTTTATATAACTGTACATAATATAATTCTTATATGATATACAATTATATATTATATTATTCACAATATTCTACTATATCATATTATATAGTATTTCAATATATTATAGAGTATATAATACAATATCAAATAATGTACAGTATAATATAACAATATATGGTCATTTTATAAGTAACATTTTATGTGATACTATAAAATATTATAATACATTACATATATTTATATATGTACATACACATACAGAGAGAAAGACAGAGAGGGAGAGGGAGAGGGGGGAAGGCAGGCCATACCTGCCTTCAGCCAGCAAAGATGCTCCTTCTCCTATGATACTCAGGTACCCTCAAGCAGCCAGCATCTTAAATATTGCTAGGTTCCCAAAGAGAAGAGATGGTCTCAAGCTGAAGTTGCTCAGGAAATATTTTCATCTCAGTCACAGTGTTCAGAATCGTCATAGTGTTTTTTGTAATTTCAAAGGGTCCTTGGGACACAAGCCTTTTCTGTGTGCAGATGGAATGAGAATATGAACCATTTCAGAGAAAGCAACAATCACTGCTTTTTAATGAGTACCAATAGTTTAAGTGAGAAAATAAATGATCAATGGCTCCTTTCTACTTAAAAGACTGAGGTTGAGGACTGTCATAGATACATGTTTTATAGTGAATATTTATACAGAGATATGCCAAGAGTTGACAGCAAAGCACTCCTCTCAATTATTTCACCTGATGAAGTCAGGGAAATGCAAATGTAAAGGAGAAGATGCTGAGCTTCTTCTGTAAGATGAAGTGACCTTTGTGTAGGTACCCCTAATGTTTACACATATCAGTGCTGCTAGGAATGTATCCCAATGCAAACCTGAACGTGTATGAAGGCAGATATAATAATAAGATTTAATTTATGTATAGAAGGTTTGTTTGCTTGCTTGATTTTAGAGAGTAAAAAATGGTAGTATTAAGTATTTGTGGGCTCCGGAATTTGGCAGGCAGAATATGAGAATAAGAAAGAGAAATTATAAGGCAAGTTGAGAATTGAATAGATACAAACACATGGAGCCTTAGTACATCCTGGGGATTCTGTGAATGGGAAGGAGTCAGGATTATCCACAAAACAGGAAAATGTGTATTCTGAATAATTCAACTTAAATTTCAAAAGCCTGAAGAACTTTGGCTGGGATCTCCATAATATTCCAACATATAATCTCCTTGTTCATGTTAGCCCAAAATATTGGACTATTTCCTGAAATCAAGGTAAATTAGAAAATAATAATTTAGAGGACACTTAATAACCAAGAGAAAACACATAGATTGTGTATGTTCATAATAAAATAGCATAGTAATTATAGGAGAAAAAATTAAAGTGCATTTTTACTGTTACGTTTTTCCAGGCTAATTCTTCCATGTAAGCAAGGTAATGATTTCTGTTGTCTGTGGACCACCTGTACCTTGGAGTCTGGATTATTTTGGCTTCAAGCATATCTTATTTCTTGACAGAAGTGTTTAAATTCATAATACTCTGAATAGTTAAGGAAAATCTATCAGCCAAGAAAATTATGTTCCATAAGAAGAGAATGACAATTTTCAGCTAACCGCCATCAAACATGGAGAATCATAATCCTTCTATTTTTCAAAATTATAGCATGGAGATTAAAGAAGGGTTTAAATTTAACAATATCAAGTGATGCCATCTAATTTTTCAGGTGGCTCACAATAACAAATCAACTGTACAGTACTTTTTAAAAGAAGGAGGAATCCATGTAGCTGTTTTCAAAATGTGTAGTGCAGAATTAATTCCATTCACTAAGTGTCTAACATAGAGGAAGGGCCAGATGCTCACACAAATGAAACCATCCCATAATATGCCTTTAAGATGTTTTCAGCTCCTTTTCAACCTTTCTGATAAAGGCATGGATTTGCTATTGTTGTTCGTCTATTTTCTACAGTTTTACAATCTCTCCCTTTTCTTGTAAGTGCAGCACACAAGCAGAGAGCCCCTATACCTTATGCCAGTTCAGTTCATTCGGCCCTTGCATCAGAGAAAGTGAAGATAGTAATGTCTAAGTAAGTGCTGTAAGTGCTCAATTTCAGTAAATTGAATGCCATTCAATGGACCTTTTCTCTATGCCCTCCTCCACTATCATTACTTCTGTGTAGGAGTTTTAGCTTGGGGCAAGGGTACTGGAGAGCTTGTGAACCACAGAAATTTTGAACTATTTTCGACATGCAGCCCTGAACATACTCAGGCCTGCATTCCACATGAGAACTTTACATATGAGACCTTTTAAAAGTAGATCAAGACAAATGGATCAAAGACCTTGGAATTAAAACAGATACCCTGAAAACACTAAAGGTAGGAGTAGGAGAAACACTTGGGCTCCTTGGCACAGGACAGAACTTCCTTAACAAAGACCCAGAAAAGCAACAAATCAAAAAAAGGATGGACAAATGGGACGGCATCAAGCTGCAGAGCTTCTGCAGGGCAAAAGACATAGCTTATAGGATAAACAGAATGCCCCAAAATTGGGAAAAGATCTTTACCAGACATACAACAGAAAAAGGCTTCATATCTAAAATATATGCAGAACTAAAAAAATCACATTCCTCTAAAACAAAACCGCAAAGAACCAATAGCCCCCCCACCAAAAAAAAAAAAGTGGGCTAAAGACTTACAAAGAGACTTCTCTGATGAGGAAATGAGAATGGCCAAGAGACATATGAAAAAGTGCTTTACATCACTGGCCATGAAAGAAAGGCAAATCAAAGCAACATTGAGATTCCATCTCACTCCAGTAAGAATGTCCTGTATCAAGAAAACTAACAATGACAAATGTTGGAGGGGACGTGGCCAAAAGGGAACCCAACATCATTGTTGGTGGGAATGTAAAATAGTTCATCCACTCTGTCAAGCGGTATGGAGATACCTCAGAAGGCTAAATATAGAGTTCCCCTAAGACCCAGAAGCCCCACTTTTGGGCATTTACCCAAAAGACCACAAACAAGAACACACGAAAGCCACCAGCACAACCATGTTCATAGCAGCACAATTTGTCATAGCTAGAATTTGGAACCAATCCAGATGCCCCTCAGTAGACGAATGGATCAGGAAAATGTGGTACAGATACACAATGGAATTTTATGCCTCATTCAGAAACAATGACATTGCCCCATTCATAAGGAAATGGAAGGACTTGGAAAAAATTATACGAAGTGATGTGAGCCAGACCCAAAGAAACATGGACTCTATGGTCTCCCTCATAGGGAATAGTTAGCACAGGTTTAGGCAAGTCACAGCAGAGGATCACAAGAGCCCAATAGCTATACCCTTATGAACACAAAAGATGATGCTAAGTGAAATGAACTCCATGTTATGGAAACGACTGTTATATCACTGTTGTAATTACTTTCAACATCCGATGTGAAACCGTAGCTTTTATTATTGATGACCATCTTGTATCCCCTTCCTGTGGTCGTACCTGCACTCTCTTTGTATCTTATCTGAGTACATTGGAAACCATGTATACAGGTATTAGAACTAGGAAACTGAAAGGGATTTCCAAAATCGAGAGACACAGGGTAAAAAAAGACAAATGATTACAAAAGTAATACTTGAAAAACTGTTTAGTGTAAATCTACTGAACAACTCATGGGGGGAAAGGGGAAGGGGGAGGGGGGAGGAGGAATGAGGGAGGAGGTAACAAATAGTACAAGAAATGTATCCATTGCCTAAAGTATGACACTGTAACCGTTCTGTATATCAGTTTGACAATAAAAATTAAAAAAAAAAGTAGATCAAGAGTCAGATCAAATATTGCACTAAATTTTACAACAAAGATGTTTAAATTCTATGATATTTTGTGTGGTCCTGTAGTTCATGCTATCATGATAACATTTATAGGAATGAAGAAAAATACTAGAGTTGCAGGCATAATGAAGCAAATTGCTTATTCTTCGTCCTATATTAGTATCTTTTTACTCCACATTTAAATCCTAATTGTCCTTAATTATTCTAGTTTCTTTACCAAATACTTATGTCCCCAAGTGATTCAAATGTGACAATTTCTTGAAATAAGTAATGCAGTTTTGAGAACTTCAGAGGAAATCATCCAAGTTCTATTATGCAAGGGTCCTTTGACTGCTATTCAGTTGTTCTTTATTTGATATTGTTGGTAATTTTGTTCTTCTTACAAGGTCCATAAATGCAATTAATAAAAGTTTTAAGAATGTTAACATTGCAATTGTTGTTTGTATATATGTGTGATGATTTGCTTTACAAAATGCAAGGCAAGTATTGTAGTGTATCAACTTTTACCTCAAATAAGATACTAAAATCTGACCAAATAATGTACATTAAGAATCACACCAGCATGTTATGTGACTCATTGTTTTTCTTAAAACAAGTATTATGTGTATGACAATGTTTCCTTGCGTCTGTCCTATCGCCTGCTATGTGTCTTTTTCTGGGTATATGAAAACAGAAGAAAGAGTAATATTTTTTTCCTGATTTACTATTAGTTGTGGTTAAAAATGTTTTTTTCATTCTATTTGATAAGTGAAAATTATAGGTTCTTTTCAATTTCTTGCTTACCTGCTATTTATATTTAAAGAAATACTTGGATTGTTTTTATAGAAAATAGAATGGAATTTATCTCCTTCATCAACTACATTAGATATAGCTTGAAGGAAGTAGAGAATGAAATAGAGAAAATACATATCTATCATTGGAGAAAAGACTACTTAAATAACCTTATTTTCAAACAATCTTTACTGAAGCTAAGAGAAAAGACAGGAGTTTGATTAAAAAAAAATGTCCTTTTATCTAAGTTTAGGACACAATTGAGACACAATTGCCACTATTCCTTCAACAAATTTAAGCTACACAGATAGCAGTAGTTTCTGTGTCACCTGTGACATGAGTTGCCCTCATTTTCTAGGCTATACAACCAGATTATGTTCCTCAGTTAACATCACCTTTTCTGAGAAGCAAATAATGAAATTATATAAGAGAAATTCATTGGAAGTCTGAAGATAAAAGATTCACATCTATGTGGATTGGACATAATACCTAATGTGGAAATGTCTCCTTTTATTTCACAAGCTATTGGCTCATACTCTTAGACTCTTGAACTATTAAGAAACAAGGATGTGATTTCACATGGTATGTTGAAAATAACAACAATGATAAAACATAACTTGGAGCTCATTTCGCTAAGCATCATCTTATGTGTTCATATATACATAGCTATTGGGCTATTGTGATCTTCTGTTAGGACTATACAAGACATGTACTAAATATTACCAATGAGGGAAAACATTGCAATTATGCCTTTTTCTTTTTTCTTTCTTCCCCTGATGTCACTGTAACTAACTTGGTACCCTGGGAATTACATATACATTTTCTAAAACTCGGGAAGGGAAGGGGAGCATCGAAGTTAGAGAAAAAGGGAAAAGGCATAACAATGCAACAGTAATACTTAGACATCAATATGCTGCAAACCAACTGTATAACACAAGGAGGGAAGGGAATTGAGGAGTGGGGGGGAGGTGAGAAAAATGAGAGAAGAGGTAACAAGTTTGATAAGAAATGCCTTACATATGAAATGGTAACCCCTCTATACATCAATTGACAATAAATAAATTAATTTTTAAAAAAAGAACCAAGGGTAGAGGAATTGGTAATGTTGCTTTACAACTCCATGATTCATTTACACCATCTTTAATTTTTGCAGAGATTGCTCTTTTATTAATTTACTTTATGGTTAGTATAGAGGTGATAAACAGAAGGGTTATACTTACATGTGGTAAGTAGTAAGTACGTTTAATTTCACACAATCTGATCTGTTCCCTCATTGTCTGAAAGTCACTCCTTTCCATTTCTACCCACAAGTTGGGTAGTTCAAGTTCAACAATATTCAGTGAGTTCCATTGCTGCACTTTTTTCATCCTTGTTTCTCCTATTCTATGCTCTCCCCTACCTTCCCACAAATATGCATGTGAATACACAATATAATGACAAAAATCATCAGAAAAGGAAAAAATTAAACAAAAAAATCTTATTTCCTTGTCTTTGGAGTTTGTTTCAATATGTATATTATTTTATATAAATATGAAGATATACATAGGCATTTTACCTTTGTGATTCTCTCCTAAGTCTATCCTCTTTTGGTCTCACTGTATGGGAGTAATTATTATGAAATTATGTATTAAATTGAGACACAGTCTAAAATATGTAAAGCTCTCAATATTTCCATCATGTTCCTCCCTAGTGCATTTTAAATTATATTGTTTGGATGCTGTGCTTTGTTGTATGTCTTTTGTTGTATGCTTGTTACCACAATACAGGTTATCCTTGTAATCTCCCTCTCCTACGACTACTTTCTTGGTTCCAAAGAAAAAGACTGAAGGTAAATAACTCTGAAAGAATCTTGTTATCTTAAAAGTGTAAAATAACAGATTTTCATCGGTTGTATCAAAGTAAGTTAAAATAATGTAATTCTGGAACGAGGAAGGGAAATTAAGTAAAATATCTTACAATTAAGTAGAACCAAACAAATTTCTACTCTCATATATTTAAACAATTTTACTTAAGTTTTCTAAATTCTTGATATTTTTCATTTATTTTTCCTCTATTGGAACATAAAATGCATTTAAATATTTGAAGTTTTGAAAATTTATACATTGAGAACATTGAAAGTGTGCTAATTGAAGAAGGTTATCTCTGAATATGACCATTGACATTATTCCTCAGGATAAAAGTAGAAATGCAAAGTTGTGTGCCCAGGAAGTGTGGAGTCTCTTTTTCTTTCTTGCATTATTTCTGTTATTGTCAGTATTTTTTAAAAAAGCATCTAGCCAAGTCATGGGGTCTCTGTATATATTTTTAACTACTAGAGGACTCAACACATGTAAACAAATTATTTTCTTGTTTAGAAGGATCCAGTCTCCCACTGTTTCATTTTGCAGTTTCAATTTCTTTATCCTTAAATCCTTTCCAAGAACATGTTGGGGGCTGTGTCCTTGGTCACACTGTCCAGGCCATTGGCATTTTCTGTTATAATGATTCTTGTAACCCAAGTGCTGGACACCACCAGGTTCTCAGCATGAATAATGGATACCATGTTAATTTTGTTCCAGTTCAAACTTAAATTCTCTGCTAGAATTCAGGATTTAATTATATTATGTCTACATTCATTATGGATTAAAGAAGTTTTACTGCATTCCCTATTGTTAAAATTGTTAGCATTTCCCCTCGCCTTAGGTCCCCAACTCCCCCCATTAAACCCCAGATCCACCTATACCTAAACTCCCTGCCCTAGAACTATAATGTGCCACTCCTACTCACCATTAAGACTTACCTACTTCCCCTTTAGCCTCAGAGAAGCTACCACCAGGATAAGGTGCAGGTGCCAGCAGCCATGTTGCTTCCTCTCCCTTAGAAGCTAAGGCCCCACTAATAAACCTCCTTTGAAACCTTCTTCTGTCTGTGACTATCTCCACATGGTCCCCTGGGATGGCTGGAACAGATCCTTTAAAAAATAAGTCAAAAACTCAGGTATTCCTTCAACCCACATGACTGCTTGGCAGAACTGGCTTTGAGAAACACCATAGTAGGAAGGCTCACAAAAAGTGATGGCATAGTTTTGACATATCTATCTACACAGTCATATTCTTTTGTGAATCTATTTTTAACTTATATATTTTGAAGTATTGTATTGCTTCTAATGGGGCTTTTCAAGAATAGATATTGAACTGGGCTGGGGATATAGCCTAGTGGCAAGAGTGCCTGCCTCGGATACACGAGGCCCTAGGTTCGATTCCCCAGCACCACATATACAGAAAACGGCCAGAAGTGGCCCTGTGGCTCAAGTGGCAGAGTGCTAGCCTTGAGCGGGAAGAAGCCAGGGACAGTGCTCAGGCCCTGAGTCCAAGGCCCAGGACTGGCCAAAAAAAAAAAAAAAAAAAGAATAGATATTGAACTGAAATCTGAATACAGATTATTTACTTACAAAATAATCTTAAAAATGTTTCTCATATCCTCAACAACAAAAGAAAAAAAAGAGGGTCATGATTTCAAGAATAAAAGTCAATGAAACCACAAAATATTCATTGATTATTTGTTATTGTAACCAATTGTAGGTCAATAATTTCTGAAGCAATTTGGGGAACATAGCCCATATCCAAATTACCTTACAGAGCAATGGGATGCATTAATGTAAAGTCATTTTCCTCAGTGAAAAGTTATTCTGGCCCTATCTTCTCCATCTGTTCTGTATTTATTCTCTGATACCAATTCCTGTGGTATCAGAAAAAGATAATCTTTGCCAGAAGACATATCTCCAGCTGAAGTATCATGGTAGCACAAGATGGGGAATTAGGGGATTAGTAGGCAGGAACACTCAGCCCTCCTCATGCCTTACAATGAAAATACTCTGCTGCTTGAAAAAAAAAAAAAAAAAAACAACCAACAAAAAACAACAACAAAGAAACCAATCTCTAAATAAACTGTAAAATGCCAAGTCAGTGGCTCAGTCTGTGATCTATCTTTGCACCAAATCTTCAGTCTATAAGTAGTGTGTTTTTTTTCCCCCTCATCTTTTCCATATGTTCTAGGTTACTTGCATTCATGTGGGTTTTAGTCTCAGTAGTTTGCCTGGTAAGAGGAAGCTTTGGTTGAATGTAATGAAGCTTGGATTCACTGAAGTTATTGTTTCTATAAAAGCTTTTTATTTTTAACTATCATTGCTTGGCATGTGTCACTGGTGTCCCTTGGTCCCATATGAAGCATCAACCTTATTTATTTTTTAAAAATCTATTTATTTATTGTCAAAGTTATAAACAGAGGGGTTACTACTTCATATATATAAAGCAGTGTGTTCATTTCTTACCAAACTTTTTACCTCCTCCCTCATTTTTCTCCCACCTTTAACTTCCCCAATGCCCTCCCCTCCAAAGTTGTACAGTTAGTTTACAGCATATTGTCTTCTAAGCATTGCTGTTGCATTGGTTCACCCTTTCTCTCCATTGTGATGGTCCCCTTCCTTAGTTCCAATAAACATATATATAATACCCAGGGTATTGTATCAGTTACAGTGATATGAGAGGAAAAACTTTGGGGAAGAAAGACAAAAGAATATGGCATAATTTCACATGGTATATTTAAAGTAACAACAAACATGATAAACTGCTTATTTCCATAACTTGGAGTTCATTTCACTGAGCATCATCTTATGTGTTCCTATGTACATAGCTATTGAGCTACTGTAATCTTCTGTTAGGACTATACTAGACATGTACTAATTATTACAAATGAGGGAAACCATAGAGCCTATGTTTCTTTGGGTCTGACTCACTTCACTTAGTATGCTTCTTTTCGAAGCTTTTCCATTTCCTTATGAATGGGCCATTGTCATTCTTTCTGACAGAAACATAGAATTCCATTGTGTGAATGTACCATATTTTCTTGATCCATCCATCTACTGAGTGGCATCTGGGTTGGTTCCATATTTTAGCTATAGTAAATTGTGCTGCAATGAACAGAGTTGTGCCAGTAGCTTTAGTGTGGTCTTGCTTGTAATCCTTTGGGTAAATGCCCACAAGTGGGATTGTTGGGTCATAGGAGAGCTCTATGTTTAGCCTTTTGAAGAAACTCCACACTGCTTTCCAGAGTGCTTGAACAAGTTTTCACTCCCATCTACAGTGTAATAGTTAACCATATTTATTTATGGTTGTAAATAATTATCTTCTATTGACTTAGACTGTATTTTGAATATCATGTTTTGTCAAACTGTGGTCCATAGGACAAATAAAGTTTACCATGTATTTTTTAAATAATGTTTATTTGGATACAGAAAGATAATTATTTTACATGGGTCCATAAGCAAAATTTGTTTTCAGTGGGCCCCTCTATATATCTATACCAAAAGGAAAATCATAGGAATCTTTGTTTCAGCTAAGGTTTTCTGTCCAAAGACTCTAAAAACTAGACAATTCTTTCTTCCTATGTCTGTTACTCTTAAATAGATACAATTGGGAATATAATTTGTGTATGTAATTGTGGTAGAATTTTATTGCTTTCATTCAGTACACCTCAGTTTCTCACTTAGTTGTGGGAACTAATTCAATTCTGGAAACTGGAGAATTTTATTTTCATTTTATCTCATGAGGTTTAATTTCAAACATTTGCAGATGAAATGTCCTTTTATGTCTATTGTTAAATTGAATGCAGCATCTTCATTTATCCAACTACATTTCCCTTAAGAGCATCTTGTTCTATATATCAGTGGATAGATTCTTCAGAGCTATAGTGCTCAAATCTTCTTAGTTGTGACTACTTATTACTACAATTAAAGGTCTTATTTTCCTTTAGATCTTACCTTTCTTCTGCTCTCCTACTGAATCTTCACTGGTAGTCACACCAAAGAGCTCATGTTTACGACATTTCCATTTTTTTGTTGTTTATTTGTTTATTTATTTATTTTATTGTTACTGTAAAGGTTATGTAGAGAGGCATTACAGTCAAAAATCAGGTAATAGTACATTTATTCTTGAGCAGTGTTACTCATTCCCAGCTTTTCTCCTAGGTTTTCCCTCCTGGTCCTCCTCCCCTTCAAAATAGGTAGTTTATTTTCAACATAGTGTCTAGTGGGTATCAGTGATGCATTTGTTCATCCTTTGTCCTACTATTTTGTGCTCCTCCTTATGCTTCCCCCAACAGATAAACTTTTGTTCAAAACCGAAAGACAGAAAGTTCAGAAATCAGAAACAGTGACAAAGTGAAAAAAAAAAAAAAAACAAGGACACTGTGGTCTTTTGGGATCCCAAGGCCAAGGCATCTGCCAGGATGGCAGAGGAAGGGCTGAAGCTTCCACTAGCCTCTCTGGGGCTCAGTTTCCTTACCTGTAAAGTGGGATGATGTACTTCCTTCGTGTGGGGAATTAAGTCAAATGAAGTTTGCAATGTTTTAGCCACTCACTAATCCTTTAGTCATTAGAATCTGCATTGCTTAAAGCTTAGCTGTCCTACAAGATTCCAACAGATCTGGATCTGGATTTGAATTCATAGTTTTCTGAGCATTGGTTTTCAGTCTTTTGTTGTTTTTTTGGTTGGCCGTTGGGTTTGAACTCTGGTGCTGGGAGCTGTACCTGAGCTCTTCAGCTCAAAGCTATTGCTCTACGAGTTGACCCACAGCACCATTTCTTGTTTTCTGGGTTTACTGGAGATTGGAGTCTCATGGACTTCTCTGCCGGGGCTTGCTTTGAGCCATTATCCTCAGATCTCAGCCTCCTGTGTAGCTAGCATTACAGGTGTGAACCACCAATGCCTGGGCCGGTTTTCAGTCTTTAAGATGGGAAGGAGGGCTTGTGGCTCAGTTTATGGACATGATGTACTTTTGCTGCTGTTCTCGGAGGAGATGCTGGTGAAGGGAGGGCATCGGTTCCTTCCTACACAGAAAAGGCAGCCATCATGTTTGCAGTGGTAGCCCTTTCACCCAGTTGTGTGCCCAGCGATGGACGAGGGGATGCATGAGGAGCTTAGAGCACAATGCCATCCCTCTGTTTGGCCAGGACAGCATGGTTGATTACTGCTATATTTTACAGATGAGAAAACTGAGGCTTTTGAGGAATCCACATACTGCTTTCCAGAGTAATTGGACAAGTCCACATTCCCACCAAAAGTGTAGTAGCATTCCCTTTTGGATACATCCCTAGCAGCCTCTGAAATTGTTAGTTTCCTTAATAATGGCCATTCCAGTGAAAGGATAGCCACTCAGCTAGAAGATTTGAGATAGAGCACTGAGAACCACATTGATGAAGTAAAGAAGTCCATATAAGATCTGAAAGAAAGCTATAGCAGAAAGATGGAAGCCATTAAAAATGACCAACTAGAAGGAAGGGTGATAAAGAACAAAGTAGAAATTCTAGATGGCATATTAGATATGCAGAGGATTAAATTCTAGAATTGAAGATAGTATAGATTTGATGGAAAGAGCAAAAAAAGTATTTAAAATGAATTTTTTTAAATGAGACAGTTTGCTTCAGGAGCTCCAAGATATAACCAGGAAGCTTAATTTAAGTCTAATGGATATTGAGGAGGGGAACCTGGAGAAGGAGGTTAATGGAATTGGAATTTTTTAACAGAATACTAGCAGAGAACTTTCCAAATATCCAGAAGGATAAATCCATCCAGATACAAGTAGCTTTTAGAACCCCAAAAATACCATAGCAGAGAAGGACATCCCACTAAAAACTTGTAATCCATACAGAATCAACAGAGACCAATGAAATTATCCTTAAATCTTCCAGGGAGAAGAGAACAATCATATAAAGGAGAACCAAATGGATTTACTGCAGATATCTCAGCAAAGACCATGAAAGCAAGCAGAGCCTGGATTCTAGTATGCCACACCCTAAAGAAAAGTAACTACCAACCAAGAATACTGTACCCAGCCAAGCTCTCATTGATAGCTGAGGGTTTATTACATTTCACAGAGTTCATCCTTTCTGCAGAGTGTGCACTATTCCCTCAGTCATCTCTCTGTTTATCTTTTGATCATTTTCTTGTCTTCTGCAGTGAAGGGCATGTCCAGAGAACAGAATCAGCTAGTATAGCCTCTGGTACCTAATAATAAACCCAGTAAAACATGGACACATGTCTAAGCTTTCTGATTTCAATTTCATTAATATCATAAGGTGGTTCAACATCTCCACGTAATTTACTGCAGGCAACTGTGCTATCCAAGATTCTGGAAAGCATTTCAGCAATCTGTTGAAACAGGCTTCAGAAGTCTCTCCCAGGAAATTAAATACTGATATACTAGAGACTCGGGAGAATGCCCCCAAATCAGCTATTCTTCCCAGATCCAAACTCTTTCCCACCACCCCTGACTTATTCCCTGGTAGGACCCCTTGCTTCTGCCATTATATGGTTTCCATGCTGTGAAATTTTCATGATGAATGAGCTAATTTTCCCAGTACAGCATTAGGGGAAAGCTTGAGAAAGACAAATATTATTATAAGGGATGATTCTCATGTGGAACTTTTGTTTAAAATCTAGGCAGTGCAAACACTGTCTCTACCAACACCAAGGAATGATGATTGATCATGGCATCCTGATGGGCTTTGATACAACAAAATTCACACTTTTTTACATTCAACTGATTTCTCCCATGCTATATTTACAGTTCTCTTCTCTCTCTCTCTCTCTCTCTCTCTCTCTCTCTCTCTCTCTCCCCCTCTGGTATCGGGGCCCAGACTTGAGTACAAAGGCCTTTCTGACCCTATGTATTCAGTTATTCGGTCATCTTTTTGCCACAAACATCTGTAATGTGGGATTCTAGATTGAATATGATCAATCATCCCAATGCATCAAATTTCTCAAGAAGGAAATATCTGAAAATATATGAGGATAACCAAAGGCCTCAAATCTATCATCCTTTTCTGAAAAGAACTCAATGTCAGATAACTCTATAATTTTTATAACTTTCTTTGCATTGTGAAGATCTGAACTCTTTTTTTTTTTTTTTTTTTTTTTTTGCCAGCCCTGAAGCTTGCCTCAGGGCCTGAGCACTACCCCTGGCTTCTTTTTGCTCAAGGCTAACACTCTGCCACTTGAGCCATAGCACCACTTCTGGCTGTTTCCTATATATGTGGTGCTGGAGAATCAAACCCAGGGCTTCATGTATACCAGGCAAGCACTCTTGCCACTATGCCATATTCCCAGCCCAAGATCTGCACTCTTAACCTTAGTGAGCACTGCTCCTTCCCTTCTACCCACCCAATTCACCAGAAATAATTTTTTTTCTAATTATATTGGCACACAATACCAGGCCTTAACATCATCTCCCAAGAAATGTGGTCTCCACCACCATCTACCTAACATGTGAAACACTGTGAATAACAATTCTTTCTTTAGAAGAGCCTGAAATAAGAGCTTGAAAATGGTTGTTATATATGGAGTGTGACCCCAGCATGTATAAGTGAAGAAGTAGGAAGAGAAGTCAAAAATTGGAAAGGCTAAATGTGATATGTTGTTACCATTGAAGGAAATGAGTTCAATCTACCAAAAGCATCAAAGAAACATGCATTGTATTTGTCCCACCAATGCTGACTAGGTGAGAAGGCCAAAGAATGTGCCAGGCAATGACTTCCTACCAATCTAAAGAATAGCAATCTACTGTGGTATTAGAGAAATAAAGCAATAAGGCAGAGAAAGAAGAGGCATTCACTGTAACTTGAGCAACTGTCAAAGTCGTGAAAATCAGAGTAACAGATAAACTTGCCAAGGATAAAGTTACATGAGGTAAGACAATTGTTTAAATGCTGCTGCAAATTTTAAATGCTACTACCATTCACATCCTTTGGAAAATAATTGACAGTCTCAATCACCATATAGTTTTTAAAATGAGCTGTGCTCAAGTGACAAAAAGACCTAGTTCAGACAAAGATAAATCAATTCAGTATGCCAAAATTAAGAGCTAACTGCAATAATTGATAGACTTTTTCTTGTGTACAAGTTTGACTGAAAAGACATCTAGCAACTACATTTAAAAATAGTTTTGTGTTTTTTTTTTTTTTTTTTTTTTGCCAGTCCTGGGCCTTGGACTCAGGGCCTGAGCACTGTCCCTGGCTTCTCCCCGCTCAAGGCTACCACTCCACCACTTGAGCCACAGCGCCGCTTCTGGCTGTTTTCTGTATATGTGGTGCTGGGGAATCGAACCTAGGGCCTTGTGTATCCGAGGCAGGCACTCTTGCCACTAGGCCATATCCTCAGCCCTAAAAATAGTTTTAATATGTTGCTACAAAGGTGAGGTAATGGGCACATTTCTTTTTGAACAGTGTCATCTCTTCTCTTATTTTCTCCCATGTTTTCCTCTCCTGACTCCCACCCAACAAATTATATAGTTCATTTTGATCATAGTGTCTAGTGAGTATCACTGCTGAATTAGTTCACCCTTTGTCCCACCATTTCTGTGCTTCCCCCTCCCTCAAACATATAAACTAACACACAAGAAACAACGTACAAAAATCGCTGGTTTAAAATGACCAAGTGATGAGTTTTATCATCATCATTTTTTTCATTTTGATGAGGATTTTTCTTAGGATTTTTTTAACTCACTTTTCTTCTTTTGAGTTACTATGTTTCCTACTCCTAAGTGTTTAAGTTGAAAGTTCATAAATTAAACTTATCTTTCTAGCTTGATTTTCATTTATGAGGTGGCCTCTAAAATACAATATGAATAAAAAATGGAAACTCGTTTTTTAGAATGTTTCTTAATTATAAGAAAGTGAAATAAGAAACTGGGACATGTCAGATAGTGAAAACATGTATGAATATAGTTAAAGTCCTCACAAGTCAAGTAAACATAAATCTGTTTTTCTGATGCTAATTAGTTTATTCAGCATTTCAATTTTGTCAATTTTCAAGCCACATACAACTAGCCCATGCTAGGAATCTTACACACTTGGGAGGCAGAAATTGGATGGTCTTAGTTCCAACACAAGCAGGGAAGGGAAGTTTATATGACTATATCTCCAAAACATCGAAAAAATGCTGGACTAGAAACATGACTCAAGTGATAGGGCTCCAGACAAACAGACATGAGGGTCCTAATTCAAATGTGTACTGGGGAAAATAAGAGAACTACAAATTTATACATATCCAGTTTTTGCATTCACAGTGCTAAACTTTTTTATTATTAATTTCTCTTTCACAGTGCTCTATTATTGAAAGATTGAGAAGTATAGCATTGTAATGATTTCTTTCTCTTAAAATGTTAGTACCTAAAAATATAGTGCCTGGAGTTACTTCTCTAGGATATAGGTTTTATGACTATCGATATTCTACCAGCGTCTCTATCTTCCGTAATTTCTTACCTAAATACACTGTTACAAATTTCCTTGACCGTTTACATGATCTCTGTAAAACAACAAGAAACTACTTCAAAGTATCTTCATGTTAGGAACCAATTTGACTTCTGTTTTTTTACCTCTTTCTTTTCCTATAAATCTATAACACACACTCAGACATACCCACAAGCACACACATTTCCAAGTCTTCTAATATCAAAGTGTTTATCAAAAAATGTTACTATGTTTTATCAGCTGATAAACTGTTAAGGCTTAGAGTTTTACAAAATTTTATGTGCTAAATCTATCTGATAGAAATTTTAAAATGGTATTCGGATTCTAGCTTGGTTTTTCTTCTTAACTTTTCATTGTGCCACTTTGGCAAATTTACCTCCCACTGACAATGTCTTGTTTCCTTTCCTTCCTACTTTTTCTGATTTTATATACTGTAAATACTTTAAAAATACAGAAAAAGTGCTCTGGTTTCTGTAGGAAGTATTCAAAAATGAAGTCATTTTGTGGAGATCTGGTCATTACCTAAACTTAAAGCTTTTGTAAATAGCTTCCTAATATCATCTCTGTAGCTACCTTGGATTTTTCTTCTTCTCTTGTACTACCCAATGTTCAAGTCTGAAAACACGAGTCAAAATATTTGACAAACATGCATTTAATCCCCAATGTGATGCAGTAGTTTATATACCTTTTTTGTTACCTTTTTTTTTTCTTTTTTGTGGTATTAAGGTTTGAATGCCAGCTTCTTTGTGCCTCAGGTTTTTTTTTCTTTTTTATTTAGTTCAGCTCTTACTTTATGCTTAGGTTGTGATCCTTCTTAAGATTTCTCTGTCTCTCTGGAGAAGATAGGTATGGACTAGTGTGCTTAGAAATGGGTTGAGATGGACTGTTAATTTTTATGCACAAGCTGACCTAGAACCATGATTGCCAGATCACTGATTCTGGAGTAGCTATAAAAATACAGACTTGAGGGGTTGGGAATATGGCCTAGTGGTAAAGTTCTTGCTTTGCATTCATGAAGCCCTGGGTTTGATTCCTCAGCACCACATATATAGAAAAAACTGGAAAAGGTTCTGGGGCTCAAGTTGTAGAGTGCCAGCCTTGAGCAAAATGAAGTCAGGGACAGTGCTCAGGCCCCGAATTCTTTCATATTGATCTTGTATGCATTTTGTTAGGTTGATATCTAAGCGTATTTCTCTAAGAAACTGTCTTGTAGTTTTTGTTTCAAACACTAATTGTGAAGAGTCAGGCACTTATGTCTCACTCCTATAAGCCAGTGACCCAGACCTGAGGTTCCAGTTCAATCACAGCATGTGCAGGAAAAAGCCAGAAACAGAGGTATAACTCAATTGGTATAGTACAAACCTTGAGTAAAAAGCTAAGCAGACATACTTAGATCCTGAGTCCAAACTGTACCACACACACACACACACACACACACACACACACACACACACACACACCAAATTTTTCATTTGTGGTATATTAAGAAATGATTCACTTGTATGTACAAACCTTGTGATTTCTACCCTGATGTATGTCCTTATCGGTTTCATAGGATTTTTGTTACTTTCTCAAGATTATAGGCTATTAAAATACCTTTTTATTTCTTACTCTTCATTTTTCACCAATTGTTGTGCTCTTCTTGTCTTACTACTTAAAAAGGCCTTCCAACATAATATTGTTACAGTGATGAGAATGAACATTTTTGTTTTGTTCTTCATCCTAGAATTAAACATTCCATTGCTCACCACTAAGTGTGAATTCTGTAGTTTGTCTATAACAAGTTCAATTTTCTGTTGATTTTGCTAGTAATAATAGCAGCAAACACCAATATAAATGTAGTTATTTTTCTTGATGAGAAATAACAGATTTTTCTTGATGAGAATAACAGAAAATGGTGTAAGCTTTATTTATTTATTTATTACATTTCTCAGATGGAAAATAAAATGTCATAGCAAATGGAATAAATGTTACCCTGTCTGGCCTTTGTATTTCTCTCATCTGCATCATCATTAGAAATGAGAGTCTACTTGTGGACAATTCACAGTTGCACCTGTAAATGTGATCATTGTTGTTGAAAATGAAATAGGAGAATAAAACCACACAGAGATGTGACACATAGACTTCCACAAGGGAGAAATGAACAGCTATGTCTGTGTATTTTTTCTACCAGCACAATCAACCTCAATAGATGATTTATATAAATCTGAGTTAGATTAAATATAATTGTACCATTGTAATAAGACACAATTTTATACATACAAATTTTTAAAAAATTAGAATTTACCCTCTTACGGGTGTTTGAGTTTTGTGAACTGATTATAAGAATCCTGTGAGTGATCAGTTTGTGTTAAGATATGATTTCTGTATCACAGCTCTATGATTTTCATCCAACCACTGCACCTGACTGTCCTACAATGTGCTATGTCCTGTGTATTTGATGTGCAAAATCTGATACCATAATATTATTCTGTTCTTCTTGCCACTCTGAGCACCAGGTATCAATGCCATTAATTCTCTACATCTGTATTTCTCTATATTATATTATTACCTTGTTTTCTTACTGGGTGGTTTGGGGATTTCTATAAATGAATTTAACAAAATGTTCTTAAAAGAGTAATTATTTGAGCTGGGAATGTGCCTTAGTGGTAGAGTGCTTGCCTAGGGTTCAATTGCTGGGTTGCCTGGGTTCAATTCCTCAACTCCATGTAAACAAACATAAAGGCTGGAAGTGGTAGTGTTGCTCAAGAGGTAAAATGATGGCCTTGAGCAAAAAGAAACCAGGGATAATGTTGATTCCCTGAGTTCCAGCCCCAGGACTGGAAAAAAAGAAAAAGAGTAAGTATTTTAATCTATGAAAAGGAGCACACGCTGCCCTGTACTGCCAAGTATCAATTTTTCTGCTAAAAGGAAAAAATTTAGTAAAAGTATGACTAGCTAATAAAACTTAACTAATAGGGTCTTGTGAATGCCTTTTATTTTGGTAAAGGCCTAGATTTTGAAATGATCTACATTGCTCAACAGTTTGGAATAAGAAAAATATGTGTTTTGGAGGAGTGTAATTTTTTTAGTTCTGCATATATTTTAGATACGAGGCTTTGGCCATTGTACGGCCGGTAAAGATCTTTGACCAATCTGTGGGCCTTCTGTTTATCTTGCGAGCTATGTCCTTTGCCCTGCAGAGGCTCTGCAGTTTGATGCAGTCCCATTTGTCCAACCTTTCTTTGATTTGTAGCATTTCTGGGTCTTCGTTAAGGAAGTTCCATCCTGTGCCAAGGAGCCCAAGTGTTTCTCCTGCTCTTTCCTTTAGTGTTTTCAGGGTATCTCTTTTAATTTCGAGGTCTTTGGTCCTTTTGAAATTGATTTTGGTGCAGGGTGATATATAAGGAACTAGTTTTAGTTTGTTGCATGTGTTGAACCAGTTTTGCCAGCACCATTTGTTAAAGAGGCTATCTTTCTTTTAGACTATCTTTTAACTCCTTCATCAAAGATTAAGTAGGCATAGTTTTGTAGGTTCATTTCTGGGTCTTTAATTCTGTTCCATTGGTCTTCAGGCCTGTTCTGGTGCCAATACAAAGCTGTTTTTATTAATATAGCTTTATAATACAGTTTAAAGTTTGGTATTTTTATTCCTCCAGCACTGTTCTTTCTGCTTAGGATTGTTTTTGCTATTCTGGCTCTTTTATTGTTCCATATGAATTTCTGGATTGCTTCCTCTATTTCATTAAAAAATGGTGTTGGGATCGTCCCCTCAATAAGTGGGCTAAAGACTTAAAAAGAGACTTCTCTGATGAGGAAATGAGAATGGCCAAGAGACATATGAAAAAGTGCTCTACATCACTGGCCATAAAAGAGATGCAAATCAAAACAACATTGATGTTCCACCTCACCCCACTAATCATGTCCTATATCAAGAAAACTAACAATAACAAATGTTGGAGGGGATGTGGCCAAAATGGAACCCTATTTCATTGTTAGTGGGAGTATAAACTGGTTCAGCCACTCTAGAGAGCAGTATGGAGATTCCTCAAAAGGCTAAATATAGAACTCCCCTATGACCCAGCAGCCCCACTTTGGGCATCTACCCAAAAGACCACAAACAAGAACACACTAAAGCCACCAGCACAACAATGTTTATCGCAGCACAATTTGTCATAGCTAGAATATGGAACCAACCCAGATGCCCCTCAGTAGATGAATGGATCAGGGAAATGTGGTACATATACACAATGGAATTTTATGCCTCTATCAGAAAGAATGACATTGCTTCTTTCGTAAGGAAATGGAAGGACTTGGAAAAAATTACACTAAGTGATGTGAGCCAGACCCAAAGAAACATGGACTCTATGGTCTCCCTCATAGGGAATAGTTAGCACAGGTATAGGCAAATCACAGCAGAGGATCACAAGAAAAAATGAACCTTTCTTTTATTAAAAGTGTTAAGTCTATATTTCAGCAGTTTTTGCTTATTCACATATTTAAATTAAAAATGAGCTACATGATTCTACCTTTGATATTGAGCCAGACCCAAAGAAACATGGACTCTATTGTCTCCCTCATAGGGAATAATTAGAACAGGTTTAGGCTAGTCACAGCAGAGGATCACAAGAGCCCAATAGCTATACCCTTATGAATACCTACGATGATGCTAAGTGAAATGAACTCCATGTTACGGAAATGATTGTTATATCACTGTTTTAACTACTCTCAACGTGCTATGTGTAATCGTAGCTTCTATTATTGATGAACTTCTTGTATCCCCTTCCTATGGTGTAACTGCACTGTAGTTTTAATTGTACTAAAGTCTTCTGTTTCAGGAAGGACTTATGTTCATTTTTGTCTTTTCCCTGCACTCTAGACTTCAAAATAGGCTCCATAGATTTACTTTATTGAGAAATAATTCATATATTATATCATTCATATAGCTAAAGAGTATATTCAAAGAGATTTTAGTGTATTCAGAGTTGTACAATTAGCAACTCTCTCACTACATATGTATATGTTTCTATTTATACACATATATATCTATATATGTGCATATGTGCATATATACATTTTATATCCATGTTACATACTACAAAAATATGTTTTAAATATTTTAGATGCAAACTTTTCAATGATGATGGTAGATCATAAGATAATTGCATTTTTTCTTTTGAAGATTTGCCAGATTTTTTTCAGTGACTGTGCAAAATCTTACATATCTATCTGCAGGGCAGGAGAATTCCAAACTCTACATTCTTGCCATCACTGATATTTTGCAATAGTTTCTTTTCTTCCCAAAATATAGTCTCGTTTTATGATAGTCTCCATATTTTAATAGGAGACTATAATTTATCTTTTTTCTGTTTCATATATCAGATCTTGACTTAAGGCTACTTCCTCAGGAATTTGTCCCTGATGTCTTCAAGTATCTTTGTATTACCATTTGCTACGGAATTATACATCTATAATAAAGTAGTGTAGCTAATAATACAATAGTTTCTCTTTGCAGTCACATTATTATCTTGGCAAAGCACTATGACTTATTTTCAGTAAATCTGAGCTCCTAATGCTTGCCTAGGGTATTAACTGAACGATTCAGTGAAAAACAATTTGACTCCACAATCCTTTTTCTATCTAATGTTTAACAACTATTAAATTTTTTATATGATCTGTCCCTGAGTCTTTTATTTTTCCTTCAACAATGCTCCACTCACAAATTCCCATTTCCATCTTTTGGCTTCATTTACCTTTATAATCCAACGTATGACCTATTTGAAAAAAAAATTGATAAACACTTACATATGATGATGTCTGCCTTCTCCTCATGGATCTGAAAGTTCCTCCTTGGTTTCCCTCTCTGCATTATTATGCTTAATATCAAACTGTCTAAGTGCTATCATGTGAGAATCTCGGAAATATGTTTTGTATAACTCTAAGATAATGATGCTTATGTCTGCATTATAATATCTAGGGAATATTTGGGACAAGTTTTAAATAGCACTTTATATTAGCATTGTATAGTGGATTTTCATGATACTCTATCAATTAGTTTTGAATATCTTTTCTAAATAGATTACAGATGAAAATACAATTAACTTGCAATCAGAAAGACATGCTTAACAGTGATGTACATGTATCCCCTAATAGCTTGTGTCTTTATATTTTATTGCTATTTCCAGGCCTTGTACCTATAACAACCATCTAAAATCTGCAGGTAGATGTCTGTTTCCATCAGTTTTCCTTGGTGCCTCAGTTTCCGAAGCCTTATTATTCTCTTGGTAAGATTAATATATAATAGTTTTCATTTTTATTTGGTGTTAGGGATACTGAAACTTTTATGATGGAAATAAATTACAATTGCTTCAAAATGTATATAGTAAGCCATAAGAACAGATTGTTGTACAAAATAGTTCACTGATAAAAGAAGAAAGACACAAAACATTGATCATAACCCCATCAATTGCAAAGACAGTTATTTCTCCAATATTGACTCTACGTGTGATCAAGGGCGCTGTGAAAAGCCAGTGAATTTGAATGAAAATAAAATACATAAGTTTTATTCATTATTTGTAATACTTCTTACTATATTTTATGTTTAAATGGACTTACTCTGAGAAAAAAATGAACCTTTCTTTTATTAAAAGTGTTGTCTATTTTTTCAGCAGTTTTTGCTTATTCACATATTTAAATTAAAAATGAACTACATGATTCTACCTTTGATATTGTCTAAGGTATAATTACCTTATTTTCTAAAAATGTTCTTAAAATTAATTCTACTTTTCCATTAGTAACCCTTCAGTGGGATTTAATTCATTTAATAGGCTCAAGTACTTTTGACCTGTGTGTAAGAATTCCATGATAAGCTGAATTAGTAGCTGTATAAAGAAAATTTTAGACGATGTTGGATCAGATCCATAAGTTTATAAATTTGAAATTCTAACTAAAATTTTCATACAAAGTTGTCATCACTACTTATAATGGTTCATAAATATCTTGAGCTATAAAAATTAAACTGAAATTAAGATTCTACATGAAGGAGATAGGGACTATGTGTGTGGCAAAGGCAAATCTTGGCTGGTACTCTCTGCTGGTCCATCTATCTCTTCATCTGCTACATTTGTCTTCAAAGGAAAGCATGGGAGCAAAGTTTATTATTAAAAGTTTGAATAACTTAATTATTTTCCTAGTTATTAAACTATCAGTCTCTTTTATTCCAAGCCTTATGGCCTTGATCATATTTTGTCCGTCCTTGTCCACAAATCAAAAAACAAAATCCTTTTGTATTCCTTAAGTGCCTATTGAAGTGGATAGAAAGGCAAAGCTAAATCCATTCACAATCCTTGGCTTTGATAAATTTGAAATGCTAAGGGTTGTTCAAAGTTTGTTCCCATAGCAATGACCAGACATTTGCCTCAGGTAGGAAAAGAATTGAAGAACTGAAAGTAAATGCTATCAGGGTCTCGTCTTTAGAGCTGCATTCGTCCTAAAATCCTAGCCTTATTCCCTTTGTAGATCATTACAGTTTCTAAGTAGACATGGCTGCAAAAATATTGGTATCTTCCTGCACCCTCCTCATTTGCTCTTTGTCTCTTGAGCATAACTTTAAAATGCCTCATGTAATTTTTATGAGAGAATTTGCAGCTTGAGACAGAAGTAACATGCAAACCTTAATGTTATTTACCTTCTCACTTTGACACATTTTTTAACTGCCAAGCAAAGGTGTGGGTGACATTTGAAGTTCTGTTAAATGATTTGGAAGAAGCTTTATTTTTTACATTGTTTAGAGGCTTTAAAATGTATGAGTGGGCTTTGCATAGCAGGTGTTGAATGACAGCTTTTTGAGCAGAATATGAATGAGAATATCAAACACCTCCACATTATATCTCAGAAAAAAAAATCTGTTGAGTCTGATAACCAAATACATGTGGAATTATCTATTGTTTTATTTTCTTTTACGACACCCTAGTTAAAATTCTAACATTTTAATTTTAGATAAATCTAAGGGTATTTGAATATAAATAACAGTCATTTTTTCCATTCTTTAATAAACCTGTACATCAATAGAAGGTTTTAACTTTAGATGTTTTAGTTCAGCATATATTTCAAAACAGAAATAGAGCAGGATTTTGGATGTTCTTACCATAAAGAAGTGGTGAGGGTTGAGAGGGTAACTGTGCTAATTACTCTAATTTTTCATTATAAAATGTATGTTTATTGAAATACTATATTGTACTCTACAAATATGTATAATAATTTAGTCAATAACAATTAAAGTGAAACAACTAAAAGGAAATATCAAATGGAACATTCTTTTTTGTTTTTTTTTTCAAATTTTTATTAGCAAACTGATGTACAGAGAGGTTCCAGTTTCATACATTAGGCACTGGATACATTACTTGTATTGTTTGTTACCTCTTCCCTCATACTCCCCTTCTTCCTCCCCCTTTCCCTTTCCCCCCATGAGGTGTTCAGTTCACTTAGATCAAACAATTTTGCAAGTATTGCTTCTGTAGTTGTTTTTTTTTTCTTTCATTTTTTATCCTGTGTCTCTCAATTTTGGTATTCCCTTTCAATTTCCTAGTTCCAATACCAGTATAGACAGTTTCCAATATAATCAGATAAGATTACAGAGATAGTGTAGGTACAAACACAGGAAGGTAATACAAGAACATCATCAATAATAGAAGCTACAGATACACATGGGACGTTGAAAGTAGTTACAACTGTGATATAACAATTGTTTCCGTAAGATGGAGTTCATTTCACTTAGCATCATCTTATGTGTTCATAAGAGTATAGCTATTGGGTTCTTGTAATCCACTGCTGTGATTTGCCTAAACCTGTACTAATTATTCCCAATAAGGGAGACCACAGAGTCCATGTTTCTTTGGGTCTGGCTCACTTCACTTAGTATAATTTTTTCCAAGTCCTTCCATTTCCTTACAAATAGGGCAACATCATTTTTTCTGGTAGAGACATAATATTCTATTGTGTATATGTACCACATTTTCCTGATCCATTCGTCTACTGAGGGGCATCTGGGTTGGTTCCAGATTCTTACTATGACAAATTGCATTGTGATGAACATTGTTGTACTGGTGGCATTACTGTGATTTTGTTTGTGTTCTTTTGGGTAGATGCCCAAAGTGGGGCTGCTGGGTCGTAGGGGAGTTCTATATTTAGCCTTTTGAGGAATCTCCATACTGCTTGCCAGAGTGGCTGAACCAGTTTACATTCCCACCAACAATGAAGTAGGGTTCCCTTTTGGCCACATCCCCTCCAACATTTGTCATTGTTAGTTTTCTTGATATATGCCATTCTTACATGGGTGAGATGGAATCTCCATGTTGTTCTGATTTGCATTTCTTTTATGGCCTGTGATGCAGAGCACATTTCATATGTCTCTTGGCCATTCTCATTTCCTCATCAGAGAAGTCTCTTTGTAAGTCTTTAGCCCACTTGATGAGGGGGCTATTGGATCTTTGCTGTTTTGTTCTGGAGGAAGGTAATTTTTTTTAGTTCAGCATATATTTTTAGATATGAGGCCTTTGTCCGTTGAATGGCCGGTAAAGATTTTTTCCCAGTCTGTGGGCTTTCTGTTTATCTTGCGAGCTATGTCCTTTGCCATGCAGAAGCTCTGCAGTTTGATGTAGTCTCATTTGTCCAACCTTTCTTCAATTTGTAGCTTTTCTGGGTCTTTGTTAAGGAAATTCCGTCCTGCGCCAAGGAGCACAAGTGTTTCTCCTACTCCTTCCTTTAGTGTTTTCAAGGTGTCTGTTTTGATTTCGAGGTCTTTAATCCATTTGGAGTTGATTTTGGTGCAGGGTGATATATAAGAATCTAGTTTTAGTTTGTTGCATGTGTTGAACCAGCTTTGCCAGCAAAATTTGTTAAAGAGGCTATCTTTCTTCTAAGCTATTGTTTTAGCTCCTTTGTCAAAGATTAAGTAGGCATAGTTCTGTGGGTTCATTTCTCGGTCTTCAGTTCTGTTCCATTGGTCTTCAGGTCTGTTTCGGTGCCAATGCCAAGCTGTTTTTATTACTATAGCTTTATAATATAGATTGAAGTTGGGTATTGTAATTCTCCACCACTGGTCTTTCTGCTTAGGATTGTTTTTGCTATTCTAGGTCTTTTATTGATCTATATGAATTTCTGGATTGTTTCCTCTATTTCATTAAAAAATGGTGTTGGGATATTAATGGGTATTGCATTGAATTTGTAGATAGCCTTTGACAATATTGCCATTTTGATTATATTAATACTCCCAATCCAGGAGCATGGGAAGTTTTTCCATTTCCTTCGTTCTGACTTAATTTCATTTTTCAAGCTTTTAAAATTCTCATCAAAGAGTTCTTTCACTTCTTTGATTGTGGTTATTCCTAGGTATTTTATGTTTTGGGGGCTATTGCAAAAGGAGCTGCTTTCCTGATTTCCGCCTCGGTCTTTGGGTCATTAGCATAGAGAACGGCCGTTGAGTTTTGAGGGTTTATTTTATATCCTTCAACTTTGCTAAAGTTTTGGATCAGCTCTATCAGCTTGGGGGTAGAGTCTATGGGATTCTTTAGGTATAGGATCATGTCATCTGCGAAGAGAGAAAGTTTTACTTCATCTTTTCCTATTTGGATCCCCTTTATTTTTGGTCTTGCCTAATTGCTCTGGCTAGGAATTCCAGTACTATGTTGAAGAGCAGGGGTGAGAGTGGACATCCCTGCCTTGTTCCTGATTTTAAAGGGAATGGCTTTACTTTTTCACCATTTAGAGTTATGCTTGCTGTTGGTTTGTCATAAACTGCCTTGATTATATTCAGGAATGTTCCCTGGAATCCCAGTTTTTCCAGGGCTTTTAGCATAAATGGATGCTGGATTTTGTCGAATGATTTTTCCGCATCCAGAGATAAAACCATGTGGTTCTTTACCTTGCTCCGGTTGATGTGGTGGATTAGATTAATTGACTTGTGTATATTAAACCAAGTTTGCATCCCTGGGATGAATCCAATTTGATCGTGGTGTATGATTTTTTTTGATGACCTGTTGAAGTCGATTGGCCAGAGTTTTGTTGAGAATTTTTGCGTCTATGTTCATCAAGGAAATCGGTCTATAGTCATCTTTCTGTGATGAGTACTTGCCGGGTTTGGGGATGAGGGTTATGCTGGGTTCATAGAATGTGTCTGGTAGTGAAAGTTCCCTTTCAATTTCCTTGAAGAGTTTGAGAAATATTGGTGTGAGTTCTGTTTTGAAGTCCTTGTAGAATTCTGCCATGAATCCATCTGGACCTGGGCTTTTCTTCGATGGGAGATCATTTATTGCCGTTTCTATTTTAATACTAGATATGGGTCTGTTTAGAAGGTTTAAATCTTCATGGTTGAGTTTGGGGATATGAATTTTTTCTAGGAAATCATCCATTTCTTCCAAGTTCTCAAATTTGATGGCAGAAAGATTTGCAAAATAGTCCCTTATTTTTTTCTGAATTTCGGTTATTTCTGTGGTGATATTACCTGTTTCATCTCTTATCTTGTTTATTTGAGTGTGCTGCCTTCGTTTTTTGGACAGGTTTGCCAGGGGTCTGTCTATCTTGTTGATTTTTTCAAAGAACCAACTCTTTGTTTTGTTGATGCTTTTGATTTTTTTCATCTCTAATTGATTTAATTCTGATTTGATTTTAAGTATTTGCTTCCATCTATTGACATGGGGTTTGGCTTGTTGTTCTCCTTCTAGGAGATTAAGGTGCTTCCTTAAATTACTGAGTTGCTGTTTCTCCAGTTTTTTGTTGTATGCGCTCAGAGATATAAATTTTCCTGAGGACTGCCTTTGCTGTGTCCCAAAGAAGCTGGTACTTTGTATCCTCATCTTGGTTGAATTCCATAAACATTTGAATTTCCGTTTTAATTTCTTCGATGACCCACTGATGGTTCAGCAGTGTATTGTTTAGTCTCCATTAATTGTGGAATTTTCTGTGATGTCTGAGTTGAGCTCTAATTTTATTCCATTGTGGTCTGAGAGAATGCAGGGAATGGTTTTGATACTTCTGAATTTGTACACATTTTCTTTGTGTCCTAAGATGTGATCTATTTTGGAGAATGTTCCATGTGCTATGGAGAAAACTGTGTAGTCTGTTGTTGCTGGGTGGGATATTCTGTAGCTGTCGGTTAAGTCTAGTTGGTCTATGCAATTATTTAGTTCTGTGGTTTCTTTGTTCAGTTTTTGGCGTGTTGATCTGTCCATAGGTGATAGTGGAGTGTTAAAGTCCCCAACTATCAATGTGTTTGGGTCTATGAGTGTATTTAGAGTCAGTAGTGTTTGTTTGATGAAGTTGGGTGCTCCTGCATTTGGTGTGTAGATATTTAGAATGGTTATATCTTCCTGTAGCAGATATTCCTTTACCAGTATGTAGTAACCTTCTTTGTCTCTTCTTACCTTTTTAAATTTGAAGTCAATTTTGTCTGATACGAGGATTGCAACTCCAGCCTGCTTATAGGGGCCATTTGCTTGATAGATTTGATTCCAGCCTTTCACTTTTAGAAGATGTTTTCTTTTGCTGGTTAGCTGTGTCTCTTGGAGGCAGCAGAAAGATGGATCTTGAATTTTGATCCAGCTTATGAGCCTATGTCGTTTGATTGGAGAATTAAGTCCATTAATGTTGAGAGTTAGGATTGAGCGATGATCATTTGTTCCTTTCGTTGTCACTATCTTGTTAAAAGATGTGTCTTCCCATTTCTTGATCTGATGTTTACTATTTAGGGTTCATTTCTCTGTCTGTATTGGGATCTTGATTATTTTTCCTGTATAGTACATCTTTAAGGATTTTTTGCAAAGCTGGTTTGGTGGAGATTTATTGTTTCAGTTTTTCCTTACTATGGAAGACTTTTATTTGACCTTCGGCTATGAATGAGAGTTTGGCAGGGTACACTATTCTTGGTTGGTAGTTATTTTTATTATTATTTGATATACCTCATTCCAGGCTCTCCTTGCTTTCATGGTCTCTGCTGAGAAGTCTGGGGTAATTCTGATTGCTTTTCTTTTATATGTGATTGTTTTCTTCTCCCTAACAGCTTTAAGGATTCTTTCCTTGTACTCTACTGATCCTGTTTTGATCACTATGTGTTGGTGGGATGTCCTATTCTGGTCTGTTTGGTTTGGGGTTCTAAATGATTCTTGTATCTGTGTAGGCCTTTTCTTCTGGATATTTGGGAAGTTCTCAGCTAATATTCTGTTAAGTAGGTTGTCTATCCCATTAACCTCTTTCTCCAAGTTTTCCTCAATACCTATTGTTCTTAAATTGGGCTTCCTGATCGTGTCTTGAATCTCCTGTAGTGATCTGTTTTGTTGATTGGATTGGACTTATATTGATTTTTTATCTTTCTCCATAGATTCTAGGGAATCTTCATCTCCTGAGATTCGATCCTCTGCTTTGGATAGTTGGGACTGTAGGCTATCCACTTGATTTCAAATCTCTTTTCCTTCTGATTGGTCTTTCCTGATGATTTCCAAGTCATTTCTTTGGTCCTGTATGGACTTCTTTACTTCCTTAACTTCATTAATTTGGTTTTGAGTGTTGTCTCTCAAATCTTTAAGCTGGGTAGCTATCTTTTCATTTGACTCTTGAAGTTCATTTATCTTTCTATTTGTGAATGCCATGAAATTCTCCATTACTTTTTGCTTTGCCTCCTCACACTCTAGAATAATTGACTGAAGAGATTCAAACTTTTCATTTATCATGTTTATCAGTAGACTTTGTAGAGCATTTTGGGGGTTCTCTTCTATGTCTTTGATTGACTACTCTGCTTCCTGCTTGTTTTCAGTTGGGGGATAAGACTTCATTGTTTGCCATCTTTCTTGTGTTCCTTCTGCCCATTTGGATGGGGAAGGCCAGTCTACCAGCACCTGTGAACACCGTTTAAGACCCAAAGGAGACCTTAGCAGGTATTGTTGTGTAAATCTTAAAATTTCACAATTAAATACACATACCTGTGTATAAAATTAGATTTGGTGTTCCTAAAGAATACAATTTCATTTTAACAACCAATCCTGAGCCCTGTATTCAGTAGTTACTTATTTACGGTTACAATTGAGCAATTCTTGTTCTTATATTAAGTTCCTTTTGGACTGGCTTTCTCTATGAACCCCTTTGTTTCACTTGATTTAAGTGGGGATACCCTCTATCCAATAACCAGGCATCAATGGGATCTGGAGGACCTAGTAGTAAGTCAGGAGGTTAAGTTAGAGGTAATAAAGAAACTAGAGTAAAATGTATGGAGGGGTGATGATTTTGGTTTAGTTTCAGTGACGTGGAAATGTGGAGGAGAGTAGAATCAGTAGAAACAACAAGGTTAAAATGATAAACAGTGGAGAGTTAGAAGTAAAGAGTGGAGATATTATTCATAGGAAAGTAATTTTTAAAGAAATAGAATACATAGAGAGAATACTGGAAGACAGATGCACATAACCGAGAAAAGTTATTTAAAAAAAAATGAAATAGAAAGGAAAAACAGAAAAAACCAGAAAAATGAAAAAGAAAAAAAAAATGATCAACTACAACAACAACAAAAAAAACAACAACAACAAAAAAGTTAGAACCAACAGGTGAAAATGGGAAACAAAAACAAACCAATGATGTTTCAGAAATGAAAATATAAAAAAAAAAAATGAAAGCTTGAAAATCTTTTGAGACAAAAACCAAAGTCTTCCTTGTTTGGATGGACTTTCTACAGTCTCTGGTTTCCTTGTGATGGTCTTCAGTCTATTCTGCCACTTGGCTGGTTTGACGTGCCTTCAGTTTGCAGGGGTGGATCTGTTCTGACCCTCCTTCCCTGTTGGTGCAATCGTGGGTCTCTGTGGTTCCCACAGCTTGCAGGTAAGAGTTGGGTGTGCTCTGTAGGTGGGGACTTGAGCAGTCTCAGGAGCCATGGCTCCTCCTGTCTGCTGTGGGGCTGCTGCCTTTAACACCTAGCTTTCAATAGGCTAGCTTTTCAATAGGACTCAGCAGGGTGGGGCAACTCTGGCTTGGTTTACCAGGCTGAGTCCCTTGCCTTGGGGAAGTTCCACCCTCCTGGGAGGGGTGGCCTTCTAGGCAGGGCTGGGTATGGAATTCAGCTCTGTTTCAGGCTGGGAATTAGGCATCTTAATGGGACCGTTTATCTGTCTCAGGAAGTTTGTTCTCCCGTTTGGCAGTTCCGTGCAGCCGATAGCTGCTTGCCGCTTTCGCTTTTTAATTTAGGAATTCCGGTGAGCAGGGCGGGCACCTCTAGCCGGGCTGAGGCCCAGGACATGCCTCCCACCTGGGCAGGGGGCGTTCTCATGGGTGGAGCTGGCTCTCACTAATTGGTCCCTCTTGCCCTTCTCAAAGATGGCCACTTTGTCCTCGCTTTCCCCAGGTGGGCTTTAGCTCCAGTCTGGTCTGACGCTTTGCCAGTGTCAAAAATGGCGCTTTGCTCTCATGGTTGGGGGACGAGCTGCTCTTTGGGAGTGAATGAGACTGTCTTTTGTGGGAGTACTGAGACTGTCTCTAAGACTTCAGCCTATCCTTGCTGTGATCTGTATGTACGTTGCCATCTGGAGGATTTCTCCCTGGTCCCCACTGAGCTGTGCGGGTGTGCAGCGCCATGCCGGCACCAGCAGTGGAGTAGCGTCAGACCATTTAAGTTGATTTTTCCTTCCTGGCTGGAATCCCTATACTGTTAGAACTTATTTGAGCTGTCTATCTAGCAGTAAAAGTTTCTCTGGGGTGGGAAAACTGCTCTGTTGGAGGGAGCTCAGCTAGGGCACTGTTGCTCTTCTGCCATCTTCTCCCAATCTTGCCTGAGCCAAATGGAACATTCTTAGAACCAAAATTGTATAATTTTCCTATAGTTTTATAATAAAGTATTGGGTGTAAGTGGGCAGAAGTATTAAAATTGAAAAATGTAAGAATTTGAAAACTAGGCCTGACATCTGATCCATTTCGACTACTAAACCCTTAAAGAATTCTCAAAGAATAGTATGCATGAAAATCTTAGACTAAAGTAGTCTGAGTTTGTGCAAAGCAATAAGAATATTTAATTCAAAAGCAGAAATTTTAGGAGAAAATATTCTGAGATAGGATTGGTAATAAGAGGAGGATTCTAAATGCATAAGAAAGACAAAAATCAAATGATGAGGAAGGTGCTAGCCAATGAAAAAAAACTGATAGTAAATATAAAATAAAATCTTTATTTGTACTGATATTGTCTCATTTTTTCCTCTCTAAGATCTTGATCTTAGGCCTTGTACTTGCTCTGTTTGATTACATCCATAGAGCTTTGATACTTGAGCCATTCCTCCAGGTATGATTTTTGCTCTTTGTTTTTGTGTTGTTGTTGTTGTTGTTGTTTGCTGGTTGATTGAAAAGGGAGTCTGCTCAGCCTATTCCAAACTGTGCTTCTCAAATCTGAATCTGGGCTGGCTTTGTACCACAGTCCTTATAATTCTGGCCTCCTGAGTAAGTAAATTACAGATTTTAGCCATCAGCGCCCAGCTTCTATTATAAGCATACTGAGCTTTACAACTTCAGGCAGATAGGGGGAAGGGAAAATTGGAGAAAAAATGAGGGAGGCGATAATGTTTGACAAGAAATGTACTTAGTACCTAATGTATGTAACTGTAACCCCTCTATACATCATCTTGACAATAAAATTAATTTTAAAAAAAGTCTTTGATAAATACTAGTTGAGTAAGTGTGTCATCACATTTAATTCCCTAATAAAATGGATGTAGTGTAAATAAATATTTTCATATTACAGAGGGGGAAACTGATATGTAAAAGGCAATCACCAAGCATCCTGTATTCAGGAGGCTGGGATGGAGAGGTTTGTGGCTTAAGTCCTGCTGGAGCAAAAAAAAAACAAACATCCATGAAACTCCGTCTTCAAAGTAACTATCAGAAAGACAGAATGGAAGCCAGGCAGTGGTGGCTTGCAACTGTAATACTAGTTATTCAGGAGGCTGAGACCTGAGGATCATGGTTTAAAGCCAACCCTGGCAGGAAAGTCCATGAGACTCTTATCTCCAATGAACTACTCAGAGAAAGCCAAAAGTAGTGCTGTGGCTCAAGTAGTACAGCACTAGCCTTGAACACAGAGAGGCTCAGGGGCACAGCCCAGGCCTTGAGGTCAAGCCCCAAGATGGGCAAACAAGAAACAGTTTAAAAAGAGAGAATGGCATCATGGCTTAAGTGATAGTGCACCAATAAATAAATAAAATAAATAAATAAGTAAACAAATACAACATGGAGATACCTATGTACCTCAAAAGTTGTACAACTAAGATTTAAAGGCATACACTACTTTCAAGTTCTTAGGATTATAATTACTATAATATTTCTCTTTCCTCTAGGTAGTGAATTCGATTAGTGTAACATTTACAGGGCAAAACTGTAATTGTCACTAGATAGTACAGTCCAAAGCAAAGGAACCAACTAAATGAAACCATGTATAAAGTCAGTATCCATCTACTACAGGAATGACTTAGTTCAGAATTATAATTCATTGACATAAACTATCCTACCTTTTATTTCCAGCTTTATCCTATGATATAGATAGCAAAGTATATGGACAACTAGCATAACTATGACCATTACAAAAATTACATTGTCATCATTAAACACGTTAGTATGCATTAAATTCAAAGCTGAAGGTGTTATTCTACTCTGTAAAGTCTTTTTTTCCAAACTGGCCTATGCAAATTACTCCTGACCAATCTATTTGAATTAATCTAGTGTAAATGAATATCACTCAGGATTTTCAAAAGGCAGTGTAAGCATGAATTGAAATGAGAAATGAGTGATAGATGTATTTTGATATTAAAAACAACTAGATGTTGTCATTTTAAAAGTTTCTTGTAAATACAAGGCAGGCACTGGCGACTCCTGTATGTAATCCTAGCTAATCAGGATGCTGAGAATTGAGTTGTGTGGATTTGAAGCCAGCCAGGAACAAAAATTCATGATTTTATCTATAATTAATCTGAAACAAAGGCCAAAAGTGAAGATGGCAGTTAAGAGGTAGAATGTCAACTATGAGTCAAAATGCTAAGGGACAGTGCCCACTACAGGTAAATAAATAAATAATAATTTTTGAAGAGTTCAACATACATACATACATATATGCAATATATAATAGAACTGAAATATTCTGGGAAGACGGCGGAGGAGAAGCAGAGCCCTAGCTGAGCTCCCTCCGACATCGCAGTTTTTTCACCCCATAGAAACTTTTACTCCTAGAAAGACAGCCAAAGTAAGTTCTAACAGTACAGGGATTCTGGCCAGGAAGGAAAAATCGGCTTTGCTGGTCTGAAAACACAGATTTGAGCTCCAGGCGGCGTCCTGCCCCCGCGCCAGTGCCAGCGCCGGCACAGCTCCCGGCAGAACAACTGCACTCCACGCGGCTAAAGCACACAGCGTATACCAGCGAGAAATCCTCCAGACAGCGGCTGAGCACGGATGACCTGAAATCACAGAGAAAGCGTGAGTACCCCACGAAAGATAATTCTCACTCGCGCCCACAGAGCAGCTTCCAGAAGGCAGCCCTTCCCCCACCGCCAGAGCAAAGCGCCATATTTGCCACTGGCATAGGGTCAGACCAGATAGGAACTGAAGCGGGCCTGGGGAAAGCGAGGTCAAAGTAGCCATCTTTGAAAAGGGCAGGAGGGACCCAACAGTGAGAGCCAACTCCACCCAGGAGAACGCCCCCTGCCCTGGCAGAAGGTGAGTCCTGGGCAGGGGCTTATCCAGAGGTTCCCCGTCCTGCCCGCCGGATGTTCTAAATTTAAAGCAAAAGTTGCGAGCAGCTACCGGCGGCACGGAAACACCAGACAGCGGAGGAACAAACAGTTCCTGGGACAGATAAACGGTGCCATCACAGAGGAAGCCCAATTCCCAGCCCAAAACGGAGCTGCATTCCATAGCCACCTCTGCCAAGGAGGCTGCCTCACCCAGGCAAGCAAATCTCAGCCGAGCAAAACAGGCCAGAGGCGCCCCGCCCTGCTGAGTCCACAGCCTATTCAAATCCAGGCATCAAAGGCAGCAGCCCCACAGTAGACAGAGGAGCCACAGTTCCTGAGACTGCTCACGTCCCCATCTACAGAGGACGCCAAGGCCCACCTGCAAGCTGTGTGAACCTCAGAGACCCAGGATTGCACCAACAGGGGAGAAGGGTCAGAACAGACCACCCCTTGCATACTGAAATCAAGTCAAACCAGCCAATCAGAAAAATAGACTGAAGACTATTGCAAGGAAACCAGAGACTGGGGAAAGACCACCCAAACAAGGAGGACTCCATTTTTTTTTCTTTTCAAACATTTTTTAAACTTTTTAAAAAAATTTTTTCTTTTTAATTTTTTCACATCTGAAACATCGTTGGTTGTTTTTTATTTGTTTGTTTGTTTTCCATTTTTACCGGTTTTATCAAGTTTTTTGTTTGTTTGTTTGTTTGGGTTGTTCCTTCTCTGTTTTTTTTTTCTTTTTTATTTATTTTTTCTTCTTTTTTAAATAACTAGGAAACTTCTTAACTCAGAATATCTAAGTAAAATTAAATGCTAGAAAAAATCTGTATTCAATCCATTATCCTTCCGTTGCTACAAGAAAACAACAGTTTTCCAAATATTGTATTTATTTACACAATCAATGTTCACTTATTGACAATGACTCTGGCACTGTAGAAGGTTTTCCGATATACAAATGTGTTCCTCCAGAAGGAACCTCACAAGAGATAACAGAAGATGTGCTCCCAGAAAATTGTATTGCCTAGTGACATTATACTTAACTTAGTTGTGAAAATACACAGTTAACCGAGTTTACACAGTAAAGAAATTGTCTTACAGTGAAGTTACCTAAATCTGTCCACCATTATCATAAAGTATTGTATTCTCAACTTTCACTATCCACTAAAGTTAGTAGGTCACAATGTGGTCACATGTGACTGTGTGATCACAGAGTATTGCATGGGCACATAACAAATTCTTGGACAATGTGGTGAAGCATAAGATCTGTAGAAGCATTATGTGTGGGAAAAAGCGTGCTAGCAGTTGCCTAGAAGGAAGTTCTTTGTATCTTTCTATTCTCTCCTTCTTTCTAATGAGCAGAGACTTCATGCCTGAATTTGCTGCGGTATCTGGTATCTTGTAATTATTCTTGTCTATCTTTTATTTTATTTATTTATTTTTTTTTGGCCAGTCCTGGGCCTTGGACTCAGGGCCTAAGCACTGTCCCTGGCTTCTTCCCGCTCAAGGCTAGCACTCTGCCACTTGAGCCACAGCGCCGCTTCTGGCCGTTTTCTGTATATGTGGTGCTGGGGAATCGAACCTAGGGCCTCGGGTATACCAAGGCAGGCACTCTTGCCACTAGGCTATATCCCCAGCCCAACTATCTTTTAAAGACCAAAAGGAAAATGAAACAATACAATAAAAAGAACCTAGGACACTAAAGTCATGATGAATTACTAGTGAAGGTCTGCTTTTTGTGTGACAAAAATGAAGTCAATGTTTGTTTGTTGAGCAGGGACTTGAATTTATCACCTCCTGCTTTCACATACATGGTTTCTGCTTCATAGTTTATGCTCTGCCACTTAAGCTAAGCTGTCTCTTTCAAATTTCTGCTGGTTAATTGAAGATAAAAAGCTTTTGGAAATTTTTCTTCTACTGTCTTAGAACCTTGATTTCAGAAGCTGAGTCCTGAGTAGATGGGACTAGTTTCATCAGCCACTGGGCCCTTGTTAAACCTGTTATTTTTTATAAGCCACTGTTACATTTTGACTGCCAAGTTTATTATGTAGCTAGAACATGAAGGTTAAGATAAAACATATGGCCATATGAGGGACCATAAAGCTATTCCATATTTTAATAAACTTTTTGGTTTCATGACCTTAAGAAACTCAGATTTCATGGAGAAATAAGCAAATGAATGGCCAAATTAACAGAGCATAGGACAACATTACTATAATTACTATACATGTAATCACAAGTATGCTCTTTTATATGTGACTCTTTTGGTGAAACTTCTGTATTTGGGAAGGTTATCTGGGTAGAATTTATTTGCCATTCTATTGCCATCTCTCTTCACTCCTTTTTTTTTTTTTACAGTGTATCAACTACAGGTGAGAAAATATGGTCTCAAAATGAAGAAGAAATTATGTTTAATGAAGTTAGGGAAAATAGGCTATCTTGATGTCAGTGGCTCCTGCTTATGATCCTAGTTACTAAGGAGGCTGAGATCTGATGATTAGAGTTTGAAGGAATCTTGACCAGAAAATTCTTAGATTTCTATCTGTTTATATTTTTCTGGAGAGGTGCTAGACTTAGAATCATATACATGAAACAGTTGTTCATAAATTCAAATTCTGTCATGCATGCTGCTTATCTAAGTTTACTGTGTATCAATCCACAAATCACAGTGCTAATAGATGTTTTGTTTGTTTGGTTTTGTTTTTTTGCCAGTCCTGGGGATTGAACTCAGGGCCTGAGCACTGTCTCTAGCTTCTTTTTGCTCAAGGCTAACACTCTTCCACTTGAGCCACAGCACCACTTCTGGCATTTTCTATATGTGTGCTGCTGAGGAAACGAACCCAGAGCTTCATCTATACGAGACTAGCACTTTACCACTAGGCCATATTCCCAGCCCTGCTAACAGATGTTTTTAGAAATGTCAATGGCTTTTGGGTTTAGAATCAATTCATAGCACCTAACTTAGTAGCTTTTAATTGACATTTTACTTCAGGCTAAACACAGATTGTAGTGTATATGTGTGACACGAAGAACAACTGTTTTACCAAAGTTATTTAAAAAAAAAAAAACTACTCATGATAAGTTTGCTTTACCCTTTGTGTATGGATTTTCTTTTTCTATCCTAACTAAAACTCAGGGGGTTTTACTTCTTAGCTAGTCTTTAATTACAGCAGAAAGCAGCTGGGAATATGTTTAGTATAGCAATTGTCTCTTTTGAAGATACACAAGAATCAGCAGTTAAGCAATAATCAAATGATTAGGTTAATCATAAGTACTCTGGCATCTGTCTCTTGAAATTCTGTATTAACCATTAAAGCTAGGGTCTAAAATAAGATTGTATTTTAACTTACTATAACGCTGAAAATGATGACATCATAATCACGAACATTCCAAAAACTTGCTGAAGTTTGGATTTAAGGAACATTAAATGAAACGTGATATTTTAATTTATTTTAAACACTATTCACTGCTTACCATGATCCAAAATATAGAAAGATATTTGATCTGACACAATAACAGAAAATCAAGGCTTTTAATTTTTTTTAAAAATAGAACACTGACTATATAATTGGATGAAGGTGTGGGTGTCAGACCATTACAAAAGCTTTGTAAATTTGCACTTGTAATGCACTCTTCCTTCTAGAGACTTACTGAGTCTTAAACATCTTTGTTCTATTTTATGGTAAGTGTGAAAAATAAGACAAATTTCCTTTCTAAAAATGTCACATTGTGAAAGGAATTTTGTATGTGGGAATAAATGACCTAATATTGAATAAATAACAAAAAATTCTATTCTTACCTTGGTCTGTCTCAAAGTATATGGTCAAATCAATACTTCCATTGAACTTTGCACTTTGCACAGGTCTGAAATTATGTGATGTATTTGATCAATTTTGAGCATAATATTCCAAAACGGAGTTGTCAAATATGTTTGTTTTATACAAATTTCACAAAAGGTATAATTATTCTCAAATTGTTGTGCAATAACTTCAGATTTGGATTCTAGGAAGGGATAAAATGTGTTCTCTGATGATCATTTCACCAGGATAAAGTTAAGGACACAGAACACCAAAGTATCAGCTGGGGCTCTGTGACAATTACAGTAAATATTCCATCACAGTTGTTGTATAATATACTCTACCCAAGGGGAAACACAGGAATGACCAAAGGGTATTCACATGTTTCATCCACACTCAACAGCATATGCTTATATAAGGTCTAGAAAGCAAGGAGTAAGAGTATTGAGAAAGTTGAAATTAACATTAAAACTCTGTTATCCACAAGAAATAGGAACACAGATACACTGACATAGACTCAGCACCCCCCCCCCCCACACACACACATACACAGAATACAAGTGAGATGTCACTTGGAATTCCTTAATGTTCCTTGCTGTTATCTTCTATTATAGGAAGGAAAAGAAGAGAAGAAGAGGATTGAAAATTTCTTTCTTTCAGTAGGTCAATTGCAAAAATTTGACCTATTTATTAAGCAATAGCTAACATGTATGGAATGAAGATGATATACCATTATTTACCATAGCTAAAATATGGAACCAGCCCAGTTTCTCCTCAGAAGATAAATGGATCAAGAAAATGTGGTGTGTAGACACAATGGAATTCTATGCTGCCATCAGAAAGAATGGTATTGCCTAATTTATAAGGAAATGGAAAGACTTGGACAAAATCATATTAAGTCAATTGAGTCAAACTTAAAGAAACATAGATTTCATGGTTTCCCTTATTGGTAGTATTTAGTATATGTCTAGTATAGTCCTACCAGAGTAACATAGTAGCTCAATAACTATGTGCATATCAGCCATATAAGATGATTCTAAGTGAAACAAATGCTATGTTATGCAAATGAGAGGCTTTTCTTTTGTTGTTTTTAGTATAGCATGTGAAATTATTTCTTTTTTCTTTCATTTTTATTTCTTATGGTTGCTGTATTTGATTTTGGTAGACTGGGTATGCTATTTGTTTATATCTGAATTAGGTAAGGGAAGGAGAATATCAAAATGGTGAGACAAAGGAAAACCCGGGGGGGGGGGTACGTGGGAAGGGAAATGGGAGCAAAATTAGGGAGGGAGTAACAAGTATGATAAGAAATGTACTCACTATGTATGTAACTGTAACCCCTCTGTACATCACCTTGACAACAAAGTTAAAATTTTAAAAAGGAAAAAAAAAAGATAATTACATGCAATCACTTCCATTTCTTTTTTTTTTGGTTGGGGGAAAGTATTTGAACTCAGTGGCTGGGGTGCTGTCCCTCAGCTTCTTCAGGCTCATGGCTAGCACTCCACTACTTGAGCCATAATGCCACATTTATTTTTGTTTTGATTTCCTTCTTTATTGTCAAAGTGAAGTACAGAGGGGTTACAGTTTCATTTGTAAGGCTGAAAGTACATTTATTATCCGACTTGTTACCTCCTCCCTCATTTTCCCCTGCCTTCCTCCATCCCATTTCCCTCTTCCCTGCCCCATGAATTGTACAGTTGTTTTACACTAAATGGTTTTGTAAGTATTGCTTTTGGAATAGTTTGTCTTTTTATCTCTCGATTTTGATAATCCTTTTCCCTTCCCTAGTTCCAACACATGTATATACAGTATCCAGGGTACTAAGATCAGATACAATGATAGCAGGGGTAAAACTATAGGAAGGGAATACGAGAGGGCAAAACAGGGTAGGATTTCACATGGCATGTTGAAAATAATTGCAACAATAATATACCATTTGTTCCCCTAACTTGGAGTCCATTTCGCTAAGCATCATCTTATGTGCTCACACGGGCTTAGCTATCGGGCAATTGTGATCTTCGGCTGACTATCCTAAGCATGTACTAATTATACCCTATGAGGGAAACCATAGAGTCCATGTTTCTTTGGGTCAGGCTTACTTCTCTTATTATGATTTTTTTCCATGTCCTTCTATTCCCTTCCGAATGGGGCAATGCCATTCTTTCTGACAGAGGCATAAATTCCATTGAGTATATGTACCACATTTTCCTGATCCACTCATCTACCTTGGGACATCTGGGTTGGTTCCATATTTTAGCAATGACAAATTGATGCAACGAACATAGTTGTACAATGCCACTTCTGTCTTTTTATGAATAGCTTATTGGAGATAAGAGTCTAACAGGCTTTTCAGCCTGAGCTTACTTCAAATTTCAATACTGAGATCTTAGTCTTCTGAGTATGTAGGAGTACAGGCTTAAGCCACCTGTGCCCTACTTTATTCTACAAACAACTGAAGATAGTGCAATATCATTATTCTTTTTGGTAGCTTAAAATGTTAGAAACAAAATATTAGTTGTTTGATCATGAGAAAATGACAGTAGAAAGATGGTACATTCAACATATTTTACAATCAGCAAGTTCAATTCAATTGTTCTCTAGAATCATTAGAAAAAGAAATAGTGTAGAAAATCTATGTATTCACATATTTGTTTAGCTAGCACTGTTGCTAGTTTGTGTTAAAATCCCTCTATGATTTTACAGAGGAGCATGAAGGCAAACTGAGAAAGAACTAGTTGAAAGGAACTTCTGAAATGTACAGCTTTGTGCAACTCAACTTCTCAGTGTCCTGGTAAAACACAAAAGTAAAAAAGAAGACAAATTGCTATCATGATCAACAAAAGTAAATCAGAGTGGCAATCAGCATTGAATGTAATCTTGACTATTTGATAAAGTGAAAAAAAAAAGTAAAAAATTTTCAGGTGAGTTTTCATTGCCTGGGCACAACTGGGCTTTGACCTTAGGAAAAGGACGGCAAAAAAGTGATGCAAAAGGTGGGTTTGCACCTATCAATTTTAAGATGCCTGTCCTCTACTCCCTACTACCTGTTTGAGAGGTGGGTGGCTACAGTACTGTGTTTTGTCTTTCTGATGCCTTTCTTGTATCTTTGTTTCCAAGTACTTTTTTTCTTTCCAATATAAATTTTCACCTATGCAGAAACTACAAAGCTCAAACAGGAGCATAGTGTATGTTGCAATTACATTAGGTTTGAAGGTGACTGTATAAGGAAAGAGGAATCTACACCCAGAAAAGTAGTGTGAGAAATGTAATACTGAAAATTCAGATGATTCCAGAAAAAATCTGGGAAAAAGTTTATTGTTCACATGTAAAAGAAAGTGAGACAAGTCAAGAAATGGGGTCATCTTCTCAAATTAATATTTTATATGACGCAAATATAAAATTTTAGAAAAATTATTGCATGGTCAAAGGATACAAAGATATATAAGTTATCACTAAGTAATATACAGAATTCTTAGTTATTGTGACACATAATGAACAGGACAGGAATGGCTCACCAATCATGACTGAGACTGTAGTACCATTACTTTTACTGAGATAATTTATTTTAATATAAACAATACATAAGGAGATGTCTGCTGCACTTATGAATAAGAATGAAATTTAAAATGTGTTCAAATATATTAAACATTTGACATTGGGTCATGGTGAAAAAAACACTAGTATAAACTGATGAGATGCAAAGCAATAATCATCATAGAGAGATAAAAATAGGCACATATATGTATAAGCATATACATATATACTTGTATACATACATATATACATATATATATGGCTTGAAACTACCTAATTAATAGAAATGCATAAAGAGCTATGTAATTGCTAAACCTTATATTGATAAATATATTCTAAAACCTAAGAATGCATGAATGAAATAATAACAGGATTGCTAATTACTCATTTTTATACTGTAAATCTGTTTCATCTCTCACTGGAAATCATATTAGTTGTCATCAAGTAAATTATTTGTTGCAATAGTTGAACCATTTTCCTATAATAATTTTTAATCTATAAGGTTGGTTTGAAAGAATGAATTATGAATATTTCATTGCATATTATTTTCATATTCCATGTGCATATTTCATGGAAATCTACTTTCATATAGCCTCTCGCTAACCTTTACTTCATTGAAGGAAATTATAAATTTCCTTCATCTTAGGAAAATCTTCAGAAAATAAATTCTTTACTTTTTGAGTCTTTGTAATATATAGTGATACCTAAAGCTACATAACTGGTAAAATATTGAAGTATTACAAGTTTTCTTTTCAGTATTTTTTTTTTTTTTGCCAGTCCTGGGCTTGGACTCAGGGCCTGAGCACTGTCCCTGGCTTCTTTTTGCTCAAGGCAATCACTCTGCCACTTGAGCCACAGCGCCAATTCTGGCCGTTTTCTTTATATGTGGTGCTGGGGAATCGAACTCAGGGTTTCATGTATGTGAGGCAAGCACTCTTGCCACTAGGCCATATTCCCAGCCCCAAGTTTTCTTTTCAGGATGACAATGAAATTCTAATTTTTTAAATTCTACACTAGAGAACTGAGAAACTACTAACGCAATTATCTGTTAATATTTTCAAAATATAATGCACCTTAGCATAATATATACTGTAATGTTTAACATTTTTCTTTTTTCTTTTTTTTCAAAATAATAATTATTTATTGTCGATGTGATGTACAGAGGGGTACATTTTCATAAGTTAGGCCATGGGTTTATTTCTTGTACTATTTGTTACCTCCTCGCTCAATATCTCCTCTACCCTCCTCCTTCCCCTCTCCTCCTCCATGAGTTGTTCAGTTGGTTTACACCACATAGTTTTGCAGTTGGTTTACACCAAATATTATTGCTTTTGGAGTCGTTGGTCGTTTTGTCCTTTGTCTCTCCATTTTGATATTCCCTTTCACTTCCCTAGATTTAATACCAGTATATACATTATCCAGGGTACACAGATGACATACAGTGATAGTATGGGAACAACCACAAGAAGGGGATACAAGAGGATCATCAACAAAACAAAAGTATGGTTTCAGATGGCATGTTGAAAGTGATTACAACAGTGATAAAACACTCATTTCCATAACATGGAGTTCATTTCACTTAGCATACCTTATGTGTTCATAAGGGTATAGCTATTGGGCTCTTGTGATCCTCGGCTGTGGCTAACGTAAACCTGTGCTAATTATTCCCTGTGAGGGAAACCATAGATTCCATGTTTCTTTGGGTCTGGCTCACTTCACTTAGTATACGTTTTTCCAAGTTCTTCCATTTCCTTATGAATGGGGCAATGTCATTGTTTCTGAATGAGGCATAAAATTCCATTGTGTATACGTACCACATTTTCCTGATCCATTTGTCTACTGAGGGGCATCTGGGTTGGTTCCATATTTTAGCAATGGCAAATTTACTGTGATGAACATTGTTGTGCTGGTGGCTTTAGGCTGTTCTTTTTTTTTTTTCTTTTCAAATTTTTATTATCAAACTGATGTTCAGAAAAGTTACAGTTTCATACGTTAGGCACTGGATACATTTCTTTTTTTTTTTTCTCAAATTTTTATTATCAAACTGATGTACAGAGAGGTTACAGTATCATACGTTGGGCATTGGATACATTTCTTGTACAGTTTGTTACCTTGTTCCTCATACCCCCCTTCCTCCTCCCTTTTTCCCTCCCCCCCCTCGGAGGTGTTCAGTTCACTTACACCAAACAGTTTTGCAAGTATTGCTTTTGTAGTTGTTTGTCTTTTTTTACCCTGTGTCTCTCAAATTTAGTATTCCCTTTGAATTTCCTATTTCCAATACCAGTATATACGGTTTCCAATATACTCAGATAAGATTACAGAGATAGTGTAGGTACAACCACAGGAAGGTGATACAAGAACATCATCAATAATAGAAGCTACAGATACACATAGAATGTTGAAAGTAGTTACAACTGTTTCCATAACATGGAGTTCATTTCACTTAGCATCATCTTAGGTGTTCATAAGGGTATAGCAATTGGGCCTTGTGATGCTCTGCTATGACTTGCCTAAACCTGTACTCATTATTCCCAATAAGGGAGACTATAGGCTGTTCTTGTTTGTAGTCTTTTGGGTAGATGCCCAAAAGTGGGGTTGCTAGGTCATAGGGGAGCTCTATGTTTAGCCTTCTGAGGATTTTCCACACCGCTTGCCAGAGTGGCTGAACAAGTTTACATTCCCACCAACGGTGAATTAGTGTCTCCTTTTGGCCACATCCCCTCCAACTTTTATTATTGATAGTTTTCTTGATAATGGACATTCTTACTGGGATGAGATGGAATCTCAATGTTGATTTGATTTGCATTTCTTTTATGGCCAGTGATGTACAGCACTTTTTCATATGTCTCTTGGCCATTCTCATTTTCTCATCAGAGAAATCTCTTAAGTCTTTATCCCACTTGTTGAGGGGGCTATTGGTTCTTTGCAGTTTTGTTTTGGATGAGTGTAAATTTTTTTGTTCTAAATATATTTTAGATATGAGGCCTTTGTCCGTTATATGGCCGGTAAAGATCTTTTCCCAATCTGTCTGCTTTCTGTTTATTTTGCGAGCTATGTCCTTTGCTTTGCAGAAGCTCTGCAATTTGATGCAGTCCCATTTCTCCAACCTTTCTTTGATTTGTTGCAATTCTGGGCCTTTATTAAGGAAGTTAGTCCTGTGTCAAGGAGCCCAATTGTTTCTCTTACTCCAACTTGTAGTGTTTTCATGGTATCTGTTAAAATTTCGAGGTCTTTGATCCATTTGCAATTGATTTTGGTGTAGGGTGCTATATAAGGATCTTGTTTTAGTTTGTTGCAGGTATTGAACCAGTTTTGCCTGTACCATTTGTTAAAGAGGTAACAGTGTAGTGTTACCGTCTCCAACAATCAATGTGTTTGGGTCTATGAGTGTTTTTAGAGTCAGCAGTGTTTGTTTAATGAAGTTGGGTGCTCCTGTATTTGGGGTTTAGATATGTAGTATGGTTATATTCTCGTGTAGGAGAGATCCCTTTATTAGTATGCAGTAACCTTTTTTGTCTCTTCTTATTGTTTTTAAGTTCAAGTCATTTTTATCTGATGTTAGGATTGCAACCCCAGCCTGCTTATTGGGGCCATTTGCTTGGTAGATTTTATTCCAGTGTTTCACTTTTAGAAGATATTTGCTTTTGCTGGATAGATGTGTCTCTTCGAGGCAGCAGAAAGATGAATCTTGATTTTTGATCCAACTTATGAGCCTACCTTGTTTAATTGGAGAATTATTTCCATTAATGTTGAGTGTTTGGATTGTGAGATGATTGTTTGATCCTTTCATTATTGCTATCTTGTTAAAAGCTGTGCCTTGGGCTGGGATATAGCCTAGTGGCAAGAGTGCCTGCCTCGGATACACGAGGCCCTAGGTTCGATTCCCCAGCACCACATATACAGAAAACGGCCAGAAGCGGCGCTGTGGCTCAAGTGGCAGAGTGCTAGCCTTGAGCGGGAAGAAGCCAGGGACGGTGCTCAGGCCCTGAGTCCAAGGCCCAGGACTGGCCAAAAAAAAAAAAAAAAAAAAGCTGTGTCTTCCCAATTCTTGATCTAATATTCTGGTTTTCTATTTAGGGTTCATTTATCTGTCTGTATTGTGATCTTGATTATTTTCCATGTGTAGTACATCCTTTTGGATTTTTTGCAAAGCTGGTTTGGTTAAGATATATTGTTTCAATTTTTCCTTACTGTGGAAGACTTAAATTTGACCTTCGGCTATGAATGACAGTTTAGTTGGGTACAGTATTCTTGGTTGATGCTTATTTTTCTTTGGGGTGTGGCATGCCTCATTCCAGGTTCTCATTGCTTTCATGGTCTCTGCTGAGAAGTCTGGGGTAAATCTGATTGGTTTTATTTTATATGTGATTACTTTCTTCTACCTAGCAGCTTTAAGGATTCTCTCCTTGGACTCTGTTGATCCTTTTTTTTATCACAATGTGTGGGTCGAATGTCCTATTCTGGCCTGGTCAGTTTGGTGTTCTGAATGCTTCTTGTATTTGGATAAGCCTATCCTTCTGGATTTGGGGGTAGTTCTCAGCTAATATTCTGTTAAATAAGTAGCCTCTTCCATTGACTTCTTTCTCCAGGTTTTCCTCCACACCTATTAGCCTTAAATTGGGCTTTCTTATTGTATATTGGAGCTCCTGGAGTGATCTGTTTTGCCGATTGGATTGGTTTTGTATTTTTTTTTTTTTTTGGTCTTTTTCCATAGATTCTAGGGAATCTTCATCTCCTAAGATTTGATCCTCTGTTTCATCTAGTTTGCTCTATAGGCTATCTACTTGATTTTGAATCTCCCATCTGACTGGTCTTTCTTGATGGTTTCAATGTCTTTACTATAATTTTCTCAGATCCTGTATGGACTTCTTTACTTCATTAATTTGGTTCTGAGTGCTGTCTCTCAAATCTTTTAGCTGGGTAGCTATCTTTTCACTGGACTCTTGAAGTTCAATTATCTTTCTATTTGTGGAGGCCGTGAAATCCTCTCCTAATTTTTGGTTTGCCTCCTCACACCGTACAATAGTTGTCTGAAGAGATTTAAACTTTTCATTTAACATTTTTATCAGTAGAGTTTGTAGTGCATTTTGAGGGTTCTCTTCTAGGTTGACTGTTCTGCTTCCCACTTTTGAGTGGGAGATGAGATTCCCTGGCTTGACATCTTTCTTGTGCTTTTTCTGCCCATTTAGATTGGAAATGGAAAACTACAAGCACCTGTGAGCACCGATTAAGACCAAAAGCAGACCTTACCAAGCATTGTTATATAAATCTTAGAAATTCACAATTATATACAGATAATATAAAATCAAATTTGGTGTCCCCAATCAATGCAATTTTAATATAACAACAAACCCTGAGCCCTCTATTCAGTAGTTATTATTTACTGTTATAACCCTATAAGAAATTTTTCCTCTTATATTTAGTTCTTCTTGGACTGGTGGGATTTCTCTATGAACCCCTTTGGCTCACTCGGATTGAATAGGGATACCCTCAATCAGATAACCAGGGGCTCACTGGAGTCTGGAGGTCCTGGAAGTAAATTTGGGAGGGTAAGTTAGGGGTAGAGAGAAAAATAGAGTAAAATGAATAGGGAATGATTTTGGTTTAGTTTCATTGAAGTGAAAAGGTGGAGAAGATTAGAATTGGTCAAAAGAACAAGGATAAAATGATAGAAAATGGAGAGTCAACAGAAAAGAGTAAAGGTGTTAGTCAAAGGAATGTAATTTTAAAGAAAGAAAATGTGAAAAGACAAAGAAATTATAAAGGAAAACAAACACACTTAACAAAAAAAAATTACCAAAAAAATTCCCAATAAAACAAATAAAAAACAGAAAACAAACAACAACTCAAAAATGAAAAATAAAAAGTTTTAAAAAATGTTTTAAAAAACGGAGTTTTCCTTGTTTGGGTGGGCTCTTTCCAGTCTCTGGTTTCCTTGCGATGTCTACAGTCTACCTTCCTGCTTCTTGGCTGGTTTGATTTGCTTTCACCTTGTAGGGGGTTGATCTGCTCTGACCCTCCTCCCCTGTTAGTTAAATCCTGTGGCTCCGTGGTTTGCACAGCTTGCAGGTAGGACTTGGGTGTCCTCTGTAGTTGGGGGGATGCTAAACAGTCTGTGGAACCGTGGCTCCTCCCATCTGCTGTCAGGCCTCTGCCTTTAATGCCTGGCTCTGAATAGGCTGTGGGCTCAGCAGGGCCGGGAACCTCAGACATGGTTTACCTGGCTGAGAGCTGCTTGCCCCAGGGGAGGTTCCTCCCTCCTGTGTAGGGTGACCTTCTCCTGGATAGAGCTGTCTGTGGAATTCAGCTTTGTTTGGTGGTGGGGGTTGGGATTTGGGTGTCCTCTGTAAAGGGTCTGTTTATGTCTTGGGAACTGTTTATTCTCCCTTCTTATTGTTCCCTGCGGCTGGAAGCTGTTCACTGCTTTCAGTTTGATTTTAGAATTTCTGGCTGCTAGAGAGTCCACAGCGGTCGTGTTGGTGGGGCAAAGCAAGGCGGGGTACCTCTGGCTGAGTTTATCTCAGTCTGTGAGCCCTGGGCTGGGGGTGAGCTTCCTGCATGTGTGGTGGGACATTGTCCTAGGTGGAGCAGGCTCTCACCGTTCAGTCACTCTTGCCCTTTTCAAAGATGACTCCTTCATCCTTGCTTTCCCCTGGCCTCCTTTATAGTTCAGTCTGGTCTGACTGGGTCTATGCCAGAATCAAAGATGGAGCTTTGCTCTGGCAGTGAAGGAAGGGCTGCCTTCCAGATGCTGCTCTGTTGGCATGAGTGAGAATGTCTTTCGTGGGGTACTCGTGCTTTCTCTGTGATTTCGGCCCATCCATGCTCAGCCTGCAATCTGCATCTGTCTGCTGATGTCTGGAGGATTTCTTCCTGGTCGCCACTGTGTGCTTTAGGTGTGTGGTGTGCCGGGTGCTGTACTGGTACCAGCACTGGTGTGGTGGCAAGATGCTGCCCAGTGCTCAAATCTGTGTTTTCAAGATAGCAAAATCAATTTTTCCTTTCTGGCCAGAATCCCTATATTGTTATAACTTACTTGGGCTGTTTTTCTATGAGTAAAAGTTTCTCTGGAGTGGTAAAAATGGGAGCTTATCTAGGGCTCTGCGGCTTCTCTGCCATCTTCCCAGAAGTCCTATTTAACATTTTTCTTAGGCTGTTTAACATCGGTGTGACACATATTATGGAAAATATATATTGGTTCTGTAGATTTGTGAAAAACCTCAGTTATATTCCTAATCATATATTCATATGTTGAGAAATAAAGACACTCGAAAAAACTAGGAATAAATTAGGGTAATATTTTGCATATAGTGGCAAGTAATGATCTATTTTCTCTTTTATCTGACAGTGCTTTAAGTTTTAAACCTGTGATGACATCTGAGAGAAAGATGGCTGCAAGTTTTGTATATTTCTGATTACAAAACTCAAGTGTGTACTAAAATGTACAGTCACCTTACAATACCTGAGAGCACTAACGTCATATGTACTAAAAGGAGGAAAAGGAATACCTTTGGGTTTCTCGCACATTGTATAAATTCATAGTGCATGTTAGTTTGCAAGCTCTGAAATCGTATTACAAGGATTAGACTTCCTTTATCTAAGAATACCAACTCAATTTTCATATTAAACTGTTTCCATTGTACCATTTTGCATGAAATCAGAAACAGGATTCTGATGTTTATTCTTCCACGCAGGAATATGTGTTCTTATGAGATAGGTTTAAAGGGACCAAACTGGAAAAGCAAAGATTTTATAATTTTCATAAAAATCTCAATAAAGCACTACTGATTGAGAAAGATGGAGTTTGAGAGATAAACTAAGCAAGTTCATGAAATAACATTGACATTGGATAGAAAGATTAAGTTTATTTGGATATTTTACATGCAGAATAAAATAAAGAAGTACATATGGAGTTCTGAAACTGTCAAGCTTGTTCATTTGAGGACTTGTTAAACAAAAATAACCAAGTATTAATGATTCAATAGTCACTGTGTTTTAAGTTATATGCAGCATAGTAAGGCTGGTATTCATTTCTTTCAAATCTGAAAAACTTTCGCATGTAATCTTTATTTTTCCAAAAACCCTTATACCCCAGTATTTCTGTAACATCCATCTTACCCCTGTAAGATTCATCGTTGGACACAATCATTGTTGGCTTCTATTCTATGCAGCATAATTTAAGTTTTAAATAAGAATATATTCCATAAAACTTGCAAATGTCTGATTATGAAGTTTTCTTCTACCTGAACGTTTGTTGCTGTTGCTGATTATCTGCTCTAAAATGGTAGTATCACTTTGAAAAGACCTCAGCAAACATCCCATTACAACTCAATATATAACTCAACTTCTCAGTGTCCTGGTAACACACAAAAGTAAAAAAGAAGACAAATTGCTATCATGATAATGAAAACTAAATCAGATGGTAATCAGCATTGCATGTAATCTCAATTGTATTTGACAAAGTGAGCGAAGGTAAAAAGTATTCAGTTGAATTTTCATTGAGTAGGCAAAACTGAGCTTTGACCTCAAGCAAAGGAAAACAAAGTTATACAATTAAAGTTATTTTTTCTAATATTTATTTTAGAGATAAACTAGATTCTAATTTTATTTGCCAATGTACAATTTGCACACATTCAGCTTGTTTGTTCATGATTGATGATTGTTCTTTTGTGGTACAATTCCTTCAGTTAGATAGGTAATCATTTGGATGTTTCTGCTAGAGATGGTTTTGAATCGTGATCCTCAAAAATATCACTCACCTAAGTATCAAGAATTTATGCCCAGCCAAATGACAATCTTGTGAGAAAATATCAATGCATATTTAAATAGCTAGATAAATAGATGACATATAACATGAAAGAGGAGCTATGAGGTAGATCATACAACAAAAGAATAAAATTCCTATCAATTTTATAAAATATATTTAACTAAACATCTAAAAATTAACATAGCTTAGATTTTAAAGTAACCCATTATTTTCATATATAAGATTTGTCTAGTGTAAAGTTCCAATACAACAGTACTTTAACCAAAATAGTTACCATTGAATGTCATCAATTGAATGTACAAATTCAATTTATTCCAATCACTTTGTATTCATATATAAAAATAGAGTATTGGAACCTGTTGAAATTGTTTTAAGAAAAGACTATGGGTGGTATGAGAGAATGAAGGAAGAAATAAGCACAATCAAAAAAAATTCAAGGTCATAATGTAAATTAATAAATATATGTTAATAAAATGTTCAAATATGAAATTAAATATATATAACAACAATATTAATTATTACATATTATTCATTGTGACTAATTTTCAAATACCATTTACAAATAAATCTTTTTCTTTTTCTTTTTCTTTTTTGCCAGTCTTGGTGCTTAAACTCAGGGACTGATCACTGTCCCTGGCTTCTTTTTGCTCAAGGCTAGCATTCTGCCAACTTGAGCCACAGCGCCACTTCTGGCCTTTTCCATATTTGTGGTGCTGAGGAATCGAACCTAGGGTTTCATGTACACAAGACAAGCACTTTACTACTAGGCCATATTCCCAACCCTTGTTTTTTAAAAATAAAACAAAATTATCTAAATTAGCTTGGGTCCTCAAACTACCATTTAATTAAATAGTAATACTCTAAGAATTTTTTATATAAAATTACATTCAACACAATTTTCTTTTTACAGTTTGATTTTTTGTCAAAATTATTCATGTGTATTTTTACTAACATATTTGCATAACACCCTTAGAAGGAAAGAATATTTAATTCTGATTATAGGTTTAGTTTCTACTAAGGCAAATATATTAATATTTGATGCAGATCAAAGTAGTTGATATGTTCTTAATATTTTGAGGATATATTAAAAGACAATTTTTATATTCCATATATCTTTTCATGTTTAATAATATAAGGTAATATTTTAGATGTGCTTTAAAGTATTCCAGATATGATTTCATTATGCTGACCTATAAAGAGTGGACTATGGGTGAATATCTCTATTTGGCTTCCATGGCTCATCATTAAGGGAGAAATAAACTTTAAGCAATCTGTAAGTTTTCAGGCATAAAGTGAATTTTCCTCATCAGAAGAGTGTCATGTTTGTTTAAAAAAATAAGAACTTGTAAATATTTGTTTACTCAAGAACACAAACAGTAGATAAATTTTTCAAATAAAACGCAAAAGTAAATCAAATAATCCAAAACACAATAACAAAAACTCACACTGTTATTTATTGCTTTGAACTTAATTTAGTCTTGCTATTGTTCAAACCTTTTACGTGTGGGATTTTTTCTGTGGGGGGGGGGCGTAAACTGTCTAGAATTGTCCTCAAGTAAATTGTCACTCGTCATTTGTGAAGAACAACTATATTTTCTTGGTGAGTCTCTTCTCTAGCTTATAGCGAGACCGCATGTTTTCTTTTTCTTTTTTTTGGGGGGGTAGGGGGCGGGAAGATACTTTTTATTATTATTTTTTTCTCCATTGCTGAATGCCCACAATGTGCTAAACAAATTAGACACAGTCCATGAACGGAAACCTCAAATGTAAAATATGACTGAAAGGAAGGTTGAGCTACACAGGATTGGATTTGGAACTTCATTTATCACTTGTCTCTTAATATTCTGATTTTTCAGATTTACATAAAAAACTAATTTCCAAAACCTCAATCATAAATAATTTTGTGGTAATAAAACCTAAATACACTTCCAAGAGTTCCTACATCAAGGGAAACCATATGAATCTCATATAAATTAGTGTAATTCTAACCCAGTGAGTTCAAGTTTCCAGAGACTGACATTTTCTCCCTCCCCTCTTTGGGACTAGGTTTTGTTGTCTTGTGTAGGACCAAACTCTGGATCCTTTGGTATTTACGTCTTGACAGCTGGGATTACAGAGGTGGATAGTTAACGCCAGCTCCAGAGATTGAGTTTGTAAAGGTTTTATTGAAAGTACATACTTAGGACTGATCCCTATAGCATAAAATACATGGGGCTGGCAAAAACAGTGGAGCATGAATCTGGTGTTTAGCTCTATTTCGTAGACTATCTTGCCCTTTTCTAGAAGGAAGGTTGCAGGGGCTGGGAATATGGACTAGTGGCAAGAGTGCTTGCCTCAATACATAAAGCCCTAGGTTCGATTAGTCAGCACCACATATATAGAAAATGACCAGAAGTAGCGCTGTGGCTCAAGTGGTAGAGTGCTGGCCTTGAGCAAAAAGAAGCCAGGGACAATACTCAGGCCCTGAGTTCAAGGCCCAGACCTGGCAAAAGAAAAAAAAATAAGAAAGAAAAGAAAGGAAGTCTGCATAGATGTGGATACTTAGCATATAATGATAAAATGACTGACTTCCGTATTCACTTATGTAAGTGTAACACTGAGTATAGTTGAGGGTACACAGAACCATTATAGTGATATTTTCATTTCTATATTCTGTAGAATGACTGAAGTAGATGTGAAAATTTTTACTGAAACTTTAGTGGATTGCATATGAACAAGTTTGGTATATGATATTCTCAACTGTAAGACATTAATTAATTATTCATTAAATGTTTTTTAAGTCACATACCCTTTACTATTATATACTGTTTCAATATTTTAACTTTATTTTTATTGTTAAAAACTCCAGATTATATAGATGAGCAAACTTTTGGAAAGTATATAATTATTTGTCTTTTAGATGTAATGAAATGCAAATGGGTTAAATATAAACAAATTTGTATGTCTCATCAATTCATTGTGTTAAAGTGAGCATAATTCCCTTAAATATAAGTATTTTGTAGTATATATCATCAATATACAATACTACTTCTTTATATTAATTACATACTACACTCATACACATGCACAACACAAGAGGCATATACAGCATATCTAATTCTGTTTCTATTCTAAAGGGCTCAACTGAAAACTAAAAGAAAAATGAGTAATTTAGTTTTTATCTTTGTATTTATAGAAACGGTTAACAATATTTGCTTTATTGTTTTTATTTTACAAATATATTTTTATTTACTTTGCTGTGCAAAGTCATAAAAGTTGTGATGAAACTAGTAGCCATCCTCATATTTTATTCACAAAATAAATAATTATTTAGGGAGTACATTTGCTTGATTTGCCACTAAGACATTACTGAATGGAATTATAATTAAAATGTGATGCTTCAATATAGCCAACCTTATAATGATTCTACTTCCATAGTAATGTCAATTACTCTATACTTATGATTTTGCAAACATTTAAAACTTGGAGGCATAATGATCCTGATAAAGTTTCATTCTAATATCACAAATTAAAAACAGAAGTCCAGAATAGTTATGTGTGTATCACCATAGCTAAATTGTTGACAGGGTCACAAGAACTTTTTCATAACTGGCCTTGAACCATGCAGGATCTTCCTATATTGCCTCCAGAACTGCTTGGACAAGCTTATGCATGTTAGCTAATATGCTTGCTTCTCATAACACTTATCTTGATTGCATTTCATGCGCCTATTACTTATTAAACTATTATTTTCTAAGAAAGTGACAGCTTTCCGACTGAATTTTCTTTATTCTCTTCAAATTCCCCAACTACCCATCTAGTAGATAAATTCTGTTTAATCTTCTAATATTTTAAAGATATTCAGTTATATACACTGGCCCAAAATAAACAATCTCAAGCTACATTTTCTGTGGTTTCTTTTGTTTTTTTTTCTTTTTAAATTTTTTATTGTCAAAGTGATGTACAGAGGGGTTACAGTTTCATATGTAGGATAGTATTATCTCCTCTCTAATTTTTCTTCCCCTATCCTCACTCCCCACTAACCCCCATGAGTTGTACAGTTGGTTTAAAGCATATAATTTTATAAATAATGTGGTTGCATTGGTTCATCTTTTATCCTTTTTCTCTCTGTTTTGATGTTCCCTTTCTCTTCCCTAGTTCTAATAAACATATATACAATTCACAGGGCATCAAAATCAGTTACATTGACATCAGGGGTAAACCATGGGGAAGAAAAACAATAAAAAAAAGCATAGTTTCACATGGCATGTTTAAAATAACAACAACAATGATAGTCCATTTTTTTCCATACTTGTAGTTCACTTCACTTACCATCATCTTATGTGTTCATATATACATAGCTGTAACAAATTAAAACTAGATCCTTATATATCACCCTGCACCAGAATCAATTCCAAATGGATCAAAGACCTCGAGGTAAAAGCAGATACCCTGAAAACATTGCAGGAAGGAAGAGGAGAAACACTTGGGCTCCTTAGAATGGTTTGAAACTTTCTTAATAAAGGCCCAGAAACACAGCAAATCAAAGAAAGGTTGGACAAATGGTATTCCATTAAACCGCAGAGCTTTTGCACAGCAAATAATATAGCTAAGAAGATAAATAGAAAGCCCTCAGACTCGGAGAAAATCTCTACTGGCCATATAACAGAAAAGTGCCTCATATGTAATATACACTTAGAACTCAAAAAATCAAGTTCCCCCAAAACAATTCTGAAAGAAGCAACTTCCCCCTTAACTAATGGGCTAAAGAACTTGAGAAGAGACTTCTCTGACAAGGAATTGAGAATCCCAAAGGGCATATGAAGAAGAGCAAAATCACTGGCACATGAAGAAGTGCAGAAATCACTGGCCATAAAGAAATACAGATTAAAACAAGAGTGAGATTCCACCTCCCTCCAGTAAGAATGTCCATTACCAAGAAAACAAACACCAGATGCTGGTGGGGATGTGGCCAAAAGGGAACCCTACTACAATGCTGGTAGGAGTGTAAAGTTGTTCAATCACTCTGGAAAGTAGTGTGAAGGTTCCTCAAAAGGCTAAACATAGAGCAGTTCTATGACCCAGCAACCCCTTTTGGGCATCTACCTGAAAGATTACAAGCAAAACCACACTAAAGTCACCAGCCCATCTATGTTCATCACAGCACAATTTGTCATTGCTAAAATATGGAACCAACCTAGATGCCCATCAGTAGATGAGTGGCTCAAGAAAATGTGGTAGATGTACACAATGGAATTATATGTCTCTATCAGAAAGAATGACATTGCCTCATTCGTAAGGAACTGGAAGAACTTGGAAAAAAAATCATACTAAGTGAAGTGAAGGAGACCCAAGGAAACATAGACTCTACCCTCATTGAGAATAATTAGTACATGTCAAGGATAATCCTAGCAGCTGATCTTAATAGCTCAACAACTATGTATATATTAACACATATATTGATGCTAAGTGAAATGAACTCCAAGTTCTGTTGTTTCTTTATAAAATTTCTTCTGAGTTTTTTATGAAATTGCATTCTACCATTACATGAGATTCCCATTAGTGTGTGTGTGTGTGTGTGTGTGTGTGTGTGTGTGTGTGTTTGTGTGTGTGTGTGTTTTCCCTCTCATTAATTTGCTTATTTTCTTAGTTTGGACACCAAATAGGAAGTGCTTTGGAAAATATGACAGCCTACTATGTAGGGAACATAAAGAGCACAAAGACACAGGGGTTACATAATTTTTATTTAAAAAAAAAAAAACATAGAAGGCAAGTATCTTTAAGTTTATGTGAATGTGTCAAGATTAGGCACCAAAGCAGAGATTCAGACATTGATCCCTATCTCAGATTTTGCTCTTTGTCATTCTTGGGATGAGTCTGGAACATATTAAATCTAAATATTATAGAAATACTGTCTGTCCATTTACTTTACTTGGCTTCTTTACTAGCCAAATTATTAATTATCTATTCTGTAGTTTTCTGAACATCATTTGTTTGGTTGTTTGTTTTGTTTTTTGCCAGTGCTGGGGCTTGACCTCACAAATGTAATTGCATCAAATGAGAACTATTACAGAATATGTTGGAAATATGTAGTATGTATTTTATTATAAAGGTTTTACTGCTCATTTTTATGCATATTATATATTTTAATTCTAAACATGTAATCCTTTCTTAACATAAAAGGTCGCATCTTACAAAAAGATGAGCAGATTTATCATCAAAATCATGGTTTTCCTAAAACCAAATGGAAATACCTGATTTTGCATCTTGGAATTCATTGTAGGTAAATGAATGTGATCGTCTCCTAAGATTTGTTGGTCTCGGGGGTCTTCCTTCTATCAAGTCTAAATAGACGTTAGATTTCAGGAAGTGTGTGTAACTGTCTTGCTCCATGAGCTGGTATACTCTACTATGGGCAGTGTTAAAGCAGTGATGCATAGGTTGGTTGATGGTCTTGGCAATGACTTATTTGGTGTAAAAATCAAGGTTAACCTAGACAAACCAAAAATCAAAACTGTATTAAGTCAATCTACTTAACAAACACTTTTTAGAAGCAATGTAAGACTCCTACAATGTTGGACTGGGTATGTATGTATTTATTTATTTATTTATTTTGGCATGATTGATTGTGTAGGGGTTATGCCTCTTCAGGATCTTTGGATCCAGTCATTTACCCTTGTTCTTTCATTGCCACATCTGCTTCTTCTACCTCTTACATTCCTGGTCCTTTGTAATTGACAACCCTGGAATCTTGTGGTTGTAAATATAAAACCACTATGTTTACTCACTAGTTTTCACAATATTGAACTATATATGGGTGCTTCATAAAGTTTTTATTTCCAGGAGCCAGGGTTTCATGCCATGTAATCCTACTACTCATGAAATTCTGATTGGAGGCTTGTGCTTTGAAGCCAACCCAGTCAGGATGGTCTATCATGAGACTATTATCTCCAACTAACCACCAAACCCTAGAAATGGAGCTGTGGCTCAAGAGATGGAGTACTAGCCTTGATCACCAAAGTTCAGAAAGAACATCCAGTCCCTGAATTTAAGTCCCAGGGTCAGCATATTAAAAATTAGAAAGAGAGGGAGAGAGAGAGAAAGAAAAAGAAAAGAGAGAGAACGAAAAAGGAAAAGAGAGAAAGAAAGGAAGGAAGGAAGGAAGGAAGGAAGGAAGGAAGGAAGGAAGGAAGGATGGAAGGAAGGAAGGAAAGTTGGGTGATTGGAAACAATGCACTTTGTTAATCTTGGAAACATGAATATGAGGTCTCTTTTTACAGTAAAGATTAGTTTGGCCCGGCTTTAGTAAAAGAAAATATATTATTGTTTGCATTAAGATACAAATTTCCCCGATAATTTTCTTCTACAAGTCCTGACTTATCTAGTTCTGATGGTGGTAAGATTTTTTTTTCCTCTGTTGAGTAACATGGTACATCTAGCTTCCTTTCTTCTATATTTGATAAATAGCTATGGATGACATAATACAGAAATAGCTACACATACTTATTCGCAAAGTGTTAGCCTAGGAGAGCGAGAACAATACACTAAATAAAAAGCAAATAGAAACATATAGAAAATAACCATAAATATTGTGCAATACCTACATGACCAATATTACTGCATGGGCAGGGCTATTGTTTAGGTCTTAAGTGTTGCTTAGCAACACTTGGTTTCTAGCCAGCGGCACTGGTGCCAGCTGAGGGAAACAATAGATCTAGAGAATGTGTGCCTAGTAGAAGAATGTTAGGTGATTGGATTGTGCCCTTGTGGCGATACTGGGATTCTGGGGCCTCTTTATGTGCTTTCTCTCCTTGCTTCCCATCCTTGCCATAGACCAATCAACCATTGACTGTAGTCTCTGAAAACATAAGCCAGAGTAAAGATTCCCTCCACTAGTTTGATTTATCTCAGATAATCATCACAGTGGCAGAAAACTTAATCATCCAGACAATATTAACTTAAACTAAAAAAATAAATTTCAAATGACAAACACATCAGTGCTAACACTTAAATTAAGAATTACTTTCAAATATATGAACAGAAGTAGAGAGACTCATTAATATTTAATGATACTCAAAGGATATTTTCTCGTCTGATAGCTATTTTAGAAATTACATCATAGTACTACCTTATATTTTCTTTACAATATGGGAAAATCCACATTGTTTCCAGTTAATCCAGGCTCTTGTTAGGTTTTTATCCTTTTTTTATTTTATTTTCCTTTTTTTTGTGCCAGTCGTGAGGCTTGAACTCAGGGCCTGAGGACTGTCCTTTGTTGTTGTTGTTGTTGTTGTTGTTGTTTTTCTTTTTCTCATTTATTGTCAAAGTTATGTACAGAGAGGTAACAGTTTCATATGTTAGGCATTGGATACATTTCTTTTTTTTTGATACATTTCTTGTACTGTTTGTTACCTCCTCCCTGATTTCCCCCTTCACCCTCCCCCTTTCCCTCTCCCCCCATGAGTTGTTCAGTTGGTTTACACCAAACAGTTTTACAACTATTGCTTTTGTAGTTGTTTGTCTTTTAATCCCGTGTCTCTCGATTTTGGTATTCCCTTTCAGTTTCCTAGTTCTAATGCCAGTATATACAATTTCCAATGTACTCAGATAAGATACAGTGATAGTGCAGGTACAACCACAGGAAGGGGATACAAGAGGATCATCAACAATAGAAGCTATGGTTTCACATGGCATGCTCAAGGCACACTAAACCACTTGAGCCACAGCACCTACTTCTGGGTTTTTCTTTGCATGTGGTGCTGAGGAATAGAACCCAGGTCTTCATGCATGCTAGGGGAGCATGCTACCACTAAGCCACATTCCCAGCCCCCATGTTAGATTTCTTCAGCTGTTAGGAAATTTCCTTTCATATATTAGAACAGAGAAATAGCTTTTGAGAAAGCAAAGGAGGATGGTGCATGGTAAACACTTTTTTTTTTTCCCCTCTTGCCTTAACCATTTCCAGAAATCTCTAGTTTCTCTGAGAGGTACTTGTGTTAAGGTGATTAATATGAATAAGAAGCCAAAATGTTATTTCAATTATATTGACTCATTCTAGATGAGAGTGATGAGAGGTATGCCTTTTCTCCCATCCTAATATCTTACACTACTCTTTGTTCATGTATAAATTTCTTTGTGAATAACCTATTTTTCTTTAACAACAAATTGAACTCTGGTAAAATGTATGGCAGGATCAATCTGATATGATGAAGGCACATTCTCGCAAAGTATTTTTTCAGGTATATACATATTTATAGTTGTGATTACTATACCTCTTGTGGAGCATCATTTTGTATGAATTTCTCATATATTGCTTTGGCTTTGAGTATTATTTGTTGAGGATCCTCACTTTTCTTGAAATCTTCACAGGCTACCCAAAATTCAATGTTTTCCTCACTAAATTCAGTTTTAAGAAATCTGGTAAAAGCATCCAGTTCATCTACCAAATAAAATGATATAACTGAAATATCAAATAAAACACATGATATTAAACATGATTATAAATATTCACCAAATGTTTTCGTCCCTGTAATGCAATATTGGTGTTCATATCTCACACAGTATGTAGGAGTACTACATGTAAGTTTGCTGTAATTTTTATAACTATGAAAATTACACGATTCTTGATGATATAAGGTTAATGTCACACATAGATGTAAATACCTCACTGAAAATGGGACCCTTACTGTAAACTTCAGTTATCATCTTTCATGTTCATGCTCCTTTCTGAGAGTGAGACTTTATTACACAGGGCATAATAACTTGTCATTTAGAGTCCATCCTTTCCATTTTCATGTCATATTTCTGGTTCTCAAGACCCTGGATTTTTCTGTGTAAAAGTGTTGTTTTTCAGGGTGTTAACATCCCTCTTTTCCCAAGTCCACCCATTAAATCATTGACATGTTGCTGTACATAATCTAAGTCCTATTTCTGGCATTACAAGTTAGGTATTACACAATGGACTTTTGGGAGTCACCTCTGGGCTTTTCACTAGGAAATATCTGAGAATATTGATCTTTGAAATATTTATGTTTATAGGATTCTAGGATATAATACCTCCAATTTTATATTGTTCACAATTTCATATTGTGTATGGTTCTGGGTACTGGTTATCCTTTTTCTGTTATACATGAAATAGATTTACTTCAGCCTTCCCTTTGCCCATCCATTGTCTCCTCTCTCTCTTCATCTTCCAATCTACTTTTCAGTCATTTTTTTCTGGAGTTCCTTTATCCCATATTCTGTCCTTTTTTGCACAATTTGTGCACCTGCATTCAAAGTACCAACTTTGGAAGATGATGTTTCACTAAATTACGTTTTGATAGCATTAAAGATTTATGCAGGGAGCAAGTAGGTCAGACCTGTAATCTTCACTACTTGGGATACTGAGATTAGGAAAATTACAGTTCCATGCTAACCATGCCGAAAAGTCTGTCAGACCCCATCTTTAAGGAGGGAAGCTAGTATAGAGGTTTATGCTTCCAATTCTAGAAATTACAGGAATACTCGAGTGGGCAGATCATCTTTTAGTAGTATTGTGTCGAACTAGCAAACTCAAGGCTCCAAATTCAATAAAAGGACAAAATTATTTCCATCTCATTATAAGAAATCATAAGAAGAAAACTCCCTTGACATGAAATATTTTCCAGCTAATGAAATATCTTTTCTATTTACTAATAGTCTTTGTTTCTACTTCACTGTTGGTGGGAATGTAAACTGGTTCAGCCACTTTGGCAAGCGGTATGGAGATTGCGCAGAAGGCTAAACATAGAGCTCCCCAATGACCCAGCAGCCCCACTTTTGGGTATCTATCCAAAAGACCACAAACAAAATCACACTAAAGCCATCAGCACAACAATTCTCATCGCAGCACAATTTGTCATAGCTAGAATCTGGAACCAACCCGGATGCTCCTCAGTAGACGAATGGATCAGGAAAATGTGCTACATATACACAATGGAATTTTATGCCTCTATCAGAAAGAATGACATTGCCCCATTTGTAAGGAAATGGAAGGACTTGGAAAAAATTATACTAAGTGAAGTGAACCAGACCCAAAGAAACATGGACTCTATGGTCCCCCTTATAGGGAATAATTAGCACAGGTTTAGGCAAATCACAGCAGAGGATCACAAGAGCCCAATAGCTATACCCTTATGAACACATAAGATGATGCTAAGTGAAATGAACTCCATGTTATGGAAATGATTGTTATATCACTGTTGTAACTACTTTCAACGTGCTATGTGTAACTGTAGCTTCTATTATTGATGATCTTCTTGTATCCCCTTCCTGTGGTTGTACCTACACTATCTCTTTATCTTATCTGAGTACATTGGAATCCGTGTATACCGGTATTAGAAGTAGGAAATTGAAAGGGAATACCAAAATCAAGAGGCACAGGGTAAAAAAAAGACAAACAAGTAGTACAAAAGCAATACTTGCAAAACTGTTTGGTGTAAATGAACTGAACAATTCATGGGGGGGGGGGAAGGGAAAGGGGGAGAAGGGAGGGGGGAATGAGGGACGAGGTAACAAACAGTACAAGAAATGAATGCAATGCCTATTGTATGAAACTGTAACCTCTCTCTACATCAGTTTGATAATAAAAATTAAAAAAAAATAAAAAAGTTGAAGATACAAACAATTTTTTTTTCTCCACTTGATGTCTTAATCACTTCTACCTTGTTTACTTCCCAACACACTAGACCAGGACTTGGATTAAACAACAGACTTAAAATAGTTTGCCAGATCAATTTATCATTCTAAGTGAATTTTTTTCACATTCCACACACCGTTTCTTTCTACCCTTGCCGCCATGGCACATCAGTCTGTAATTCTCTTCTATGGCACCTGCACTCCTCATTTTCCTGTTAGAACTCTCTGTGCATTTCCCCCTAATCCTTCTCTGTTTATTTCTGTTCATCCTCTCTTAAATTTTTGTTCCAGGAAAATCACCCAATATTCCAAAATAATATTTTGAGCATCTTCACAATCTACCAATGACATAAATCTCATGCCTCTTTCCTGAGCCACGAGATTATTTGGGGGGAACCCAAAAACATTTTGAATACCTCCTCCATTTAATTTCCTGAAAGACAGAAAATGGTTCATCTGGATGCAAAGATTCCATAGGTTTCCCATCCAATAATATTGTTCATTTAGGGACTTAATCTAAAATGAACTGTGACATTTATAATCAAGGTTGCCAAATTTCCCTCTTACCTCATTCATAGTGTGCAATCAAATTATATCATGTGTCCCTTTTTTGTTTCCTGCATTTGTCTCTTACTATTATGAAGTCTTGTACCCCTTGATTCAGAGCACAATTATCTCCTGCATATACTGTAAGAATGGCCTAGTCCATAATACCATTTCCAGGTGTTTCTTGCCTCTTTCCAGCTTCCTGGTTCATAACATATAGTTTAATTTCCTAAGCCATTATGCCAATTTCGATTTTAATTAGAAATCATCTTATTTGGAAATCACCAATTGTTCAAAAATGATCTAAGTATCACTTATATACTATGTCCTATTACTGTGGACAACATTTAAAATATCATACTGATCTTTCCTTTTATTTCCTCTACTACATTGTGAGGTTCATGAGACAAGACTCATTTTTAATTTGCCACTAAATCTCAATCCCCAGTATGAAGAAGCTATTCAATTATTATTTAACAAAGCAAAATGGTGGCTAAAACAAACAAAAAATTATTTTAACAAAAGCTTGTAATTTTACTAAAAACAAATTTAATCAAAATAGTAAAAATAACAAAACCTTTGCAGAAAATGTTTAATAATTTCAATGAAATAGCAGATCTATGATCTTTATCAGATAAATCAATAATTACTTCCCCTGCCCCAAAATCACCAGGCTCAAGAGATAACCCATAAAATGAAAAAATATTGTTCTCCAGCCAGTGAACAATTAACTTTTAACATTTAAAAGGGATAAAAATTAAAACGTAAAATGAATAATCTAATTAATAAATGGGAAAATTTTTACTTAGTTCTCCAAAGATCAAAATGCTAATAAATACATAAAGAAAACTTTCAGGCTGGGGATATGGCCTATTGGCAAGAGCGCTTGCCTTGTATACTTGAAGCCCTGGGTTCGATTCCCCAGCACCACATATACAGAAAATGGCCAGAAGTGGTGCTGTGACTCAAGTGGTAGAGTGCTAGCCTTGAGCAAAAAGAAGCCAGGGACAGTGCTCAGGCCCTGAGTCCAAGCCCCAGGACTAGAAAAAAGAAAAAAAAAAAAGAAAAAAAAGAAAAAGAAAACTTTTGTATTTATGAAACTAAGATCATTGTTTTATTACTTTCTCACTGGTTTGACTTTTATTCCTTTCATTTCCCCCCCAAATTTTACAATGATACTTGGCAAGAAATGGAACTTGGTATGTGGGCATATCTAATCTGTAAAAGCAAAACCACAATTAAAGTATTAATACATAAATCAATTGCTTGAACTTAAGTTTCTGCACTTAGCTCCAGCTCCACCGAGAACTTTTAAAACATCTTTTTGTACTTTGCCTATAGAGAATTTTTACTGTGATGAAAAGTGGCTCCCTGACACCCATATTTCCTTCCCCCTTTAAATTTCTAATATTTTTTTTATTTCCTCATATTAATATCCATTTTAATGGATTATTGTTCTAAATATTTTCTTTCTGTTTGTCTGCATAATAATTTTTAAAACTGATAAGTTCTTTGTATTTTCTAGGTGAATTCTCAATTTATTTTTATTTTCTCTTGAGTCCCTATCTTGCTATGTTTTAATTGGTAGTTTCAGTAAATTAGATTTCTTCAGAGAATTTTATAGCTGGATATTAGAAAATAATTGGATCCAAGACCACCAAAGATTATGAGAAATTTCAGATAGCATAATTTAAAAAAAAGCAACAAAGTTCACCTAGTTAATATACCTCTAAATCTTTTTTTGGTTTTTGGCATATTAGTATCTTTGATTTTTATTAAACAATATTTATTTATTACTGAGGTATTTGTATGTAAATTATACTTTCTTATGATTCATTTTTTAAAATTATGACTGTGTTTTAATATGCTTATCACTTAGTTTACCATTTGAGTACATTTAATTCATTTTTTTATTTCCTTTACAGAAGTATCACATACAGAATCTGAGAAGTGCACACATTTAGCCCAAATAAAATTATGTGACATTTGACAGGACTTGGTGATTCTCAAAACATGTGCATATAGGAGCTTTCTGTTTTAAATATATGTGTGTTGGTTCATTGACTTTCTTCTTTTACTTTCCTAGAGTTTAGTATATAGAAATGAATCGACTTTTACCACTGTAATCAAGATAATATTTTAGTTTATTGTAATACTTTATATAATTTTAAGAGTTTAGGTTCCTGATATTATTGTAAGAACAATAATTATTATATTACCAATGTAATAATAGCTATTACTATTATATTGAATGTGTGCTCATCCTGGGGCTTGAATTCAGGACATAAGAGATTTCCCTGAGCTTTTCACTCCACCACTTGAAAAACAACTGCATTTCCAGCTTATTGGTGGTTAATTGCAGATAAAAGTCTCATGGACTATCCTGCCCTGGCTGGCAACTTGAACTGCAGTCCTCCACTCTCACTTCCCAGAGTAGCTAGACCTACAAATGTGAGCCACAGTGCTCCACTTTAATTTTTACAATTACTTTAAACATTACTACTTCAATCAGCATTTCAATAAAAATAACTGATTCCACAAAGTAATACTAGTAGCATAACTTGTAAATCAACATTTTCCATTTAGAACTTTAATCATGAGATGTTATTAATGTCTCACTGAGACAGTAATTATTTTTTAATCCACATTACCCATTTTTATTTAAATTGTTAATCATTTACAGGTCTTTAATATTTCCACTGGTTGTGAAAAGGGAGAATGTCAGATTTAATTTAATCAATATGATTTTGGCTAATTGCAATTGTAAAAAAAAAAATTTACAGAATGCCAGGTGAAGGTATTTTGTAGGAATAATCACCTTGCTAAAACTTTCTTCACTTTAGATAATGAGCGTATGATAGAATCATTATGTGACAATTTATTAAATTAGAGTAATAAATCCAGGATATATATTGCTTTCCATTTTAATCTTTGCCATCTAACTTATGGTTATACAGTTTATAGCATATTCAAAGCAGGAAAAAGGTTTTTAGATTTAGTAATTATTATTTTTCATTACAGTAGTAACCACTGAACTTTGTGTAGTGTCTAACATTTATTGGTTTCTTTTCCATCATGCAATTTAGTCCTGATAAATCCATTTCTATAGGACCTAAAAGTCATTAACTCCATTTACACTGGAGGAAGTTGAAAGTCAGTGTGATTAGGACACTTAACTAACATTGCACATTTTTTATGCTGCAGAAGAAAAGAGATCTCCAATTTCAGAGGAATGCAGAAAGAACCTTTTCCCAAAAACAAATTTGCATTTCTTATGTGAGCACATAATACTTTGGAAGCTACATTTAAATTTCCACATATGAACAATATCATATTCTTTCTAATAAATCATTATCTGGTCCGGTTCCTTTTTCTCACTAACAAAAATTCTTGAGTAGTGCTGTAAATTAATTTTGGATAAGAGATCTTAAGGGATTAGAGATATGGCTTATGTGGTAAATTACATATGTAGTAAATCAATCCAGTGTACCACCAAGGAATAAAAAGAAAATTTGTTAAAAATGTAAATGAAATTATAGAGAAAAATATTATGTTTGAGTCTATGAATAACAACAAATCTGAGCCTGAAAAACCTTCTCATATCCAGAGAGTAGGTATGATTGTATTTTTTCTGTTCTCAATACCAAGAAATAAAAATAATCTGTGGATAGATAAATGAATAAGGAAAATGTGATATGTATATATCTATTGTATGTATAAAATGGAATACTGTACAGCACTAAAGTAGAAAATAATGATATAATTTATGGCACAGTCATAATGACAAATATTGCTTGATCTCTTTCATATGTAAATAGGTAAATAATTTACTTCATAGAGGCAGAGATTAGAAAAATGGTTTCCAGAGACTGGAAAATGTAGGAGGGTGAAGAAGATAGACAGAGGTTAATGATTATTTACAAAAAAAATAGTTACCTAGATGTATATTCTACTTTTCTATAGATCAATAGGGTGATTATAATTTTCCATAAATAAGCATAATTTAATGTTAATTTTAAGTTGCTAGAATGTTTCCATCCTATAAAAAATTAATGTTTGATATTATTAATATTCTAATTGATTTACTTTATATTCCAGTATCAAAATATCACATAATACCACAAAAAAGATATAAAACTATTTGTCAATCAATTAGTAAGAAGAAAGGTCACTATGGTATAGAGTTTACATATATTTTAAAAATTGACATATATTTGATTAATTCTTAAGTTATAAGATACCAAGAATGAAGAAGACAATTGGGGGACATTCCTTATCCTTTTCAATAGAAACAAGGAGTGATTATAACATTTTGGTGTAACAAGGTGGAAATAATAGTGATTTTTTTTCATCACTGACTTCCTTTCTGGTCCTTACTCTCCATTCTCACCCAGTGAACCTTTCCCTAAATTTAAGCCATTACATCTCTAACTATATTTTCTCTTTCTAAAACCATCACAATTCAAAAGAAGATGAAAACTTCTCATAGGTAGTGTGAAGACATATAGAGTCCTTACGTCAGTAAATTCAGGGTCTATAACCATGTCACCAAGATTTTACAGAGGGTACACAATTAAAGAATAATATAGAAAATGAGAGCAGACAGCATAAGTTGACGTTTCATTACAGAGAGCAAAATAGTTAAAGCTGAATTATAAAAATTATTTTCCTAGCTCCTTTGGTGACAGGAACCACACATCTTAAAGATGAAACACATGGAGTTTTGTTATACACAGAATTCAAAGTAATTTTTGGGGGAAGTATAAATATTCAGTTATAATAATATGCGGCTTTTTCAGGTGATGAGTTCACTAAAGAAAATAATAAAGCCTGTAGCATTCCATCACTTATTTAGTACAAATTTAAATAATACTCTGAACCAAAGTAACATTTTCTTGTCTGACACTAGGTAAATTAACTGAGTCAAGATTATCAATCCAGCTAATCTGTGTTCTACTTTTGTGCTGAAGAATTCAACCAGAATTTAATTTTACCCTCAACCTCCATCAGAAACATAAAACTCTACCTAAGCAAGATGTGATCATCAATTAACTTTTGTATAAAACTCTGCTTTATAATTAAAACATTGATAGGATATCTTCATGAATGTTTCTTGAATTTCTACAAAAAAACTGCATTAAGTTCGTAATTGCTTAAGAGTGAAATTAATGTGGATTATTTGTTAATCACAGATTTAATGAGACTGAAGTTCTCCTTCAAAAATCAGGAAAATCAAATGTGGTCATTAAAAACCATAAAAGAGATATGATTAACATTTTTCAATAATAAACAATTTTTAGTAAATTAAGATTTAAGTAGTATTTTCCCTTGGCTGACTGCTGTTCTTTAGTTTACCCTGGTTGACCTGCAATTCATGTTACTGTAAATTAGTCATCATGTAAACACTTTTATGACAGCTTGTTGTGCATACTTCGTTTAATTTTCCATTAAAGAATAAATTACTTGGTGAAAATATCACTAACCCCGATGGGAAAGCAGTTTATCAAATGATTCACCCCATTTCACTGCTTCTTCAGGAGACAATCTAAAAGACATAAAATGCAGCAAGTCTGGTATGAATCTGTCTGAACATATGCTGTCGGATTGCTCTTTATACTACACTTCCTGGAGCTTCTCTGGTTTTTTTCCACTTACTCTTTGTAGCGGTTGTGAGGCTAGAACAAGGGGACTTGGTGTTATCTTGGAGGATTTATTTATTTATTTATTTATTTTGCTCTAGGATTGCAACCACTTGAGCCACGTCTGCACTTCCAGGTCTTTAGTACTATTTGGGGATAAGATTCATACAGCCGATCTTGTCCTAGATGGTTTCCAACTACTATCCTCAGATTTCAACTTGGATCACAGACTTGAGCCACCATCACCTGGCTCTCTTTTAATTGGTATGCAATGAAACTTGCATATATATTACATCATCAAATTAAAAAAATATTTAAATTTGTTTTAGATTTTGTCTATTGTTAAAATAGCAATAATAATATGTGAAAATAACAATTTGGGTTTGAGAATTGTTTTATTTTTTAAGAGAACTAATTATGTATGAAGTTCAAAATAACACAAACATGTAAAAGGACATTATGACACTTATCTATTTAATTAAGTACATGAAATAAAATGAATTTCATAAGTGAATTAATTCAATTAAATGTAATCCACAACTAATCAAATTTCTTAGTTAAACTCCTATTTCTAAAATTGCAATTTTCTTGCCAGGTGCTGGTGGCTCACACCTGTAATGATAGCTACTCAGGAAGTGAAGATCTGAGGACTGAGTTTCCAAGCCACCCAGGACAGAAAAGTCTGTGAGATTCTTATCTCTGATTATCCACTTCTGTTTGAAGTGGCACAGTGACTAAAGTGGTAGAGCACTAGCCTTGAGCTAAAGAACTCAGCACCCCCAGAGTTCAAGCCCCACAACCGACAAAAATAAATAAATAAATGAATAAATAAATAAATGCAATTTTCTTGAAGCTGCACTTTATTTTGTACACAATCAGGAAATATGATTGATTAGATATCAAAAGAATAAGAAATACATTGTATTTTTATGAAAGTATATTAAAGATTTTGATAGTGTAGACAGTGAAATATTTCTCTAGATTTTTAATTGTGTTTTTTTAATTTGAATGACTTTGTGTTAAAATAATATACAAATGATTCTACTTTCTTTGATGTGAAGAAATGCTAAAGTTACTAAAACATCCTTTATTTGTTACCTTGCTGTTGTTTTTAGCTCATTTTTCCAAAATATACTTCTGAGAAAATAAGTGATTAACTTTTTAACGAAAGGATTTCAGTGGATAAAATTACTGATATGTCCCCATTTTGGGATGTTAACTGTTGATAGATATCAGTTATAAATGATTATGTTTAAATGTTTATGTAATTATTTCACTCAATTTGCTAACTTGATTTAGTTTTAGAAATATTTCAAGTTCCTTGAAATGCAATTTCTGCCATTTTTAGAGTGCTGTATATTTCTCAATGAATCAGAAGAGTCTAATTTTTTTTCATAATTATAGAATCTCCCATAGTAATGAAAACTATTTACCTTGTTTCTCTTGCCCAGAACCCAAATCTACTTGAGTGGTTTGCTTCGTGTAAGTCAGGTTTTTTAGGAGAAGACTTAAACAATTTCTTCTTTCATTAGTTCTATAATGATAATAATAATAATAATAATAATGGTTATCTTTAGAACAAGTTATGTAAATAACAAAATTTTTTATATGCCACTGAGATAATTTTGAAATCAGTGGTACTCCCATTCACCAATTCATAAATATACTTCAGTACACACATGAATCCTATGTATTATGTTTGCATAAAATTATGTTAGCATGAGTTGAATATGTTTCTCTTTTACCTCCATGACAGACAAGTACAGACAAGAATTTGAGGTGCTATTTCAGTAAAAATGTGTTCTGCTATTATTTTGTGGCTAAAAGTGCTACTTTTAAAAAAAAAATGAAAACATCTTTAGTTTAATAGTTATTTCCTCTAAATAAAAAAGAAAAAGCTCTCCCTCCCCCAAGGCACAGTGGTACAAACAGCACATTTTCCACCAGATATTTTAAAGTAAATGCTAGTAAATATGAATCAATCATGGTTTTAAAAGTAAGAGTACATAAATTTTTATTCTTTTACCTTGTTTTGGCTTCTTTGCTGGTTTCTTCTTTTCCTGGATCATGTATTAACTTGAAAAAAGTTTTTTCTTTAGATTCACACGTATTTAGTTGAGAAAAGAAAACCAATGATGCTTCCATTTTCCCCCTCAAAAATGAAGAGAGGTCACAGATCAATGCCTGTCCATGGGTATACATGGCAGAACACAATGCTGCTTCAACTTTTCCAGAAGTTCGTACAATAAATAAAAAATAAGAAGCAACAAAAAATAAGAATAAGAAGTCCAGAGCAATGTTTCTAACTCTGTAAACATGTAGAAAAGAGGAAGTTAAGAGGAATTAGGTCCTGAGCTACTTAGAGAAATGATACTAAGAATTTGCAAAGACACTTTTGGTTGCCCAGGTAAAGAACTGTCTTACTGCAGTGTAACTTCTCCTGAAAGTCTGTGCAACCAGAATAATATGTTAATAGACTCAAACAACATTGTCATTTCCCATAGGAACCTTGGGTAAGTCTTTAGCATGTATTCAATGCAGTGTACCAAAGCATTACATGGAATATTGGAAGATATTTCTGTCTGATGTTAAAAATTCAATTTTATTTATTTTTATTACATTAAGATAATTAAATCATAATTAATTCAAATAATGCATTGTACTTCTTAATTACATTTGCTTAATATACTGCATCAATATAGAACTACAGATCAAAGTTTTATGTTTAAAAATGAAAACAGAAAACAATTTATATTTCTATGATTAGTTACTTTAGCTTTTATTTATTTGCGTATTAATTGTGTTGGTTTTTATTCTTTTTTAAGTATTTATTATCAAACTGAATTTCAGGGAGGTTACAGTTTCATACATTACGCATTGGCTACATTTCTTGTACTGTTACCTCGTCCCTCATTTCCCCCTCCCCCCTTCCCTTTCCCTTCCCCCCCATGAGTTATTCAGTTCATTTAAACAAAACAGTTTTGCAAGTATTGATTTTGTACTTGTTTGTCTTTCTTTTTTATACCCTGTGTCTCTTGATTTTGGTATTCCCTTTAAATTTCCTAGTTCTACTACCAGTATGCATGGTTTCCAATATACTCAGATAAGATAAAGAGATAGTGTAGGTACAATCACAGTAGGGTAATACAAGATCATCAATAATTGAAGCTGCAGTTACACAATGCACGTTGAAAGTAGTTACAACTGTGATTGAGCCAGACCCAAAGAAAGATGGACTCTATGGTCTCCCATATAGGGAATAATTAGCACAGGTTTAGGCAAATCACAGCAGAGGATCACAAGAGCCAATTGCTATACCCTTATGAACACATAAGATGATGCTAAGTGAAATGAACTCCATGTTATGGAAAAGATTGTTATATCACAGGCGTTTTTATTCTTAACAATTCTGGTGTTTGTACTTGGGCCCTGGGCTTGCTAACAAGTGCTGTGAACCTTTAGATACATGTCCTCTCTATTTTGCTTTAGGTTTTTATTCTTGTTTTGTTTTAGATTGATTCTCGGGATTTCTCTAAATATTCCTTATTTGTAGCTGGAATTGGAAACATGTACCACATCCAATTTATTTATTGAAATGGCAACATTTCCCGTGGCATGGTCTCAACATATGATCCTCTCCCTCTCACACTCACACACTTCTACGGCTCTAAAAGCTGGTATGAACACAGTAGCTGCCTAAAACGTTGCTTTTTTATTTTATTTTTTATTTTTTTTCAAAATTTTATTATCAAACTGATGTACACAGAGGTTACAGTTTCATACGTTAGGCATTGGATACATTTCTTGTACTTTTTGTTACCTTGTCGCTCATACCCCCCTCCCTCCTCCCCCTTTCCCTTCCCCCCCGGAGGTGTTCAGTTCACTTGCACCAAACAGTTTTGCAAGTATTGCTTTTGTAGTTTGTATTTTTTTTAACCCTGTGTCTCTCAAATTTGGTATTCCCTTTCAATTTCCTACTTCCAATACCAGTATACATGGTTTCCAATATACTCAGATAAGATTACAAAGATAGTGTAGGTACAACCACAGGAAGGTGATACAAGAACATCATCAATAATAGAAGCTACAGATACACATAGGACATTGAAAGTAGTTACAACTGTGATAAAACAATCATTTCCATAACATTGAGTACATTTCACTTATCATCATCTTATGTGTTCATAAGGGTATAGCTATTGGGCTCTTGTGATGCTCTGCTATAACTTGCCTAAACCTGTACTAATTATTCCCAATAAGGGAGACCATAGAGTCCATGTTTCTTTGGGTCTGGCTCACTTCACTTGGTATAATCTTTTCCAAGTCCTTCCACTTCCTTACAAATGGGACAATGTCATTCTTTCTGATAGAGGCATAAAATTCCATTGAGTATATGTACCACATTTTCCTGATCCATTTGTCTACTGAGGGGCATCTGGGTTGGTTCCAGATTCTAGCCATGAAAAATTGTGCTGCGATGAACGTTGTTGTGCTGGTGGCATTACTGTGATTTTTTTTTTTTTGTGGTCTTTTGGATAGATACCCCAAAGTGGGGCTGCTGGGTCATAGGGGAGTTCTATATTTAGCCTTCTGAGGAATCTCCATACTGCTTGCCAGTGAGGCTGAACCAGTTTACATTACCACCAACAATGAGGTAGGGTTCCCTTTTGGCCACATCCCCTCCAAGAATTGTTATTGTTAGTTTTCTTGATATATGACATTCTTACTGGGGTGAGATGGAATCTCAATATAGTTCTGATTTGCATTTCTTTTATGGCCAGTGATGTAGAGCATTTTTTCATATTTCTCTTGGCCATTCTCATTTCCTCATAAGAGAAGTCTCTTTGTAAGTCTTTAGCCCACTTGATGAGGGGGCTATTGGTTCTTTGTGGTTTTGTTTTGGAAGAAGATAATTTTTCTAGTTCTGCATATATTTTAGATATGAGGCCTTTGTCTGTTGAATGTCCGGTAAAGATCTTCTCCCAGTCTGTGGGCTTTCTGTTTATCTTGAAAGCTATGTCCTTTGCCATGCAGAAGCTCTGCAGTTTGATGCAGTCCCATTTGTCCAACCATTCTTTGATTTGTAGCCTTTCTAGGTCTTTGTTAAGGAAGTTCCGTCCTGCACCAAGGAGACCAAGGATTTCTCCCACTTCTTCCTTTAGTGTTTTCAGGGTGTCCATTTTGATTTCGAGGTCTTTAATACATTTGGAATTGATTCTGGTGCAGGGTGATATATTAGGATCTAGTTTTAGTTAGTTGCATGTGTTGAGCCAGTTTTGCCAGCATCACTTGTTAAAGAGGCTATCGTTCTTCCATACTATTATTGTTTTAGCTCCTTTATCAAAGATTAAGTAGGCCTAGTTCTTTGGATTCATTTCTGGGTCTTTGATTCTGTTCCACTGGTCTTCAGGCCTGTTTCGGTGCTAATACCAACCTGTTTTTATTACTATAGCTTTATAATACAGCTTGAAGTTGGGTATTGTAATTCCTGCAGCACTGTTCTTTCTGCTTAGGATTGTTTTTGCTATTCTAGGTCTTTTATTGTTCCATATGAGTTTCTGGATTGCTTCCTCTATTTCATTAAAAAATGGTGTTGGGATATTAATGGGTATTGCATTGAATTTGTAGATAGCCTTTGGCAATATTGACATTTTGATTATATTAATCCTCCCAATCCAGGAGCATGGGAGGTTTTTCCATTTCCTTCGTTCTGATTTAATTTCGTTTTTCGAGCTTTTAAAGTTCTCATCAAAGAGGTCTTTCACTTCTTTGTTTAGGGTTATTCCTAGTATTTTTGTGTTTTGGGGGGCTATTGCAAAAGGAGTTGCTTTCCTGATATCAGCCTCGGTCTTCGGGTCATTAGCGTAGAGAAAGGCCGTTGATTTTTGAAGGTTTATTTTGTATCCTGCAACTTTGCCAAAGTTTTGGATCAGCTCTTGTAGCTTGGGGTAGAGTCTATGGGATTCTTTAGGTATAGGATCAGGTCATCTGCGAAGCGAGAAAGTTTAACTTCATCTTTTCCTATTTGGATCCCCTTTATTTTTTTCTTCTTGCCTAATTTCTCTGGCTAGGAATTCTAGTACTATGTTGAAGAGCAGGGGAGAGAGTGGACATCCCTGCCTTGTTCCTGATTTTAAATGGAATGGCTTTAGTTTTTCACCATTTAGAGTTAGGCTTGCTGTTGGATTGTCATGAACTGCCTTGATTATATTCATGAATGTTCCCTGGAATCCTAGTTTTTCCAGGGCTTTTAGTATAAATGGGTCCTGGATTTTATCGAATGCTTTTTCGGCATCCAGAGATAAAACCATGTGGTTCTTTAGCTTACTCCGGGTGATGTGGTGGATTACATTAATTGACTTGCGTATATTAAACCAACTTTGCATCCCTGGGATGAATTCGGTTTGATCGTGGTGTATGATTTTTTTGATGACCTGTTGAAGTCAATTGGCCAGAATTTTGTTGAGAATTTTTGCGTCTATGTTCATCAGGGAAATCGGTCTGTAGTCCTCTTTCCGTGACGAGTCCCTGCCTGGTTTTGGGATGAGGGTTATACTGGTTTCATGTAATGAGTCTGATAGTGAACGTTCTCTTTCAATTTTATTGAAGAGTTTGAGAAATATTGGTGTGAGTTCTGTTTTGAAGGCCTTGTAGAATTCTGCAGTGAATCCGTCTGGTCCTGGGCTTTTCTTGGATGGGAGATCATTTATTGCCATTTCTATTTCAATCCTGGATATGGGTCTGTTTAGAAGGTTTAAATCTTCATGGTTGAGTTTGGGGAAATGAATTTTTTCTAGGAAATCATCCATTTCTTCCAAGTTCTCGAATTTGTTGGCATAAATGTTTGCAAAATAGTCCCTTATTATTTTCTGAATTTCTCTTATTTCTATGTTTTATCTCTTATCTTGTTTATTTGTGTGTGCTGCCTTTGTTTTTTGGTCAGGTTTGCCAGGGGTCTGTCTATCTTGTTGATTTTTTTCAAAGAAACAACTCTTTGTTTTGGTGATTCTCTGGAAGGTTTTTTTCATCTCTAATTGATTTAATTCTGATTTGATTTTAATTATTTGCTTCCGTCTATTGACTTGGGGTTTGGCTTGTTGTTCTCTCTCAAGGAAATTAAGGTGCTTCTTTAAATTATTGAGTTGCTGTTTCTCCAGTTTGTTGATGTATGCACTCGGAGATATAAATTTTCCCCTGAGGACTGCCTTTGCTGTGTCCCAAAGAAGCTGGTACTTTGTGTCCTCAACTTGGTTGAATTCCATAAACATTTGAATTTCCGTTTTAATTTCTTCAATGAGCCTCTGATGGTTCAGCAGTGTGTTTTTTAGTCTCCATGAATTGTAGGATTTTCTGTGGTGGCTGATTGAGTTGAGCGCTAATTTTATTCCATTGTAGTCTGAGAGAATGCAGGGAATGGTTTTGATACTTCTGAATTTGTACAGATTTTCTTTGTACCCTAAGATGTGATCTATTTTGGAGAATGTTCCATGTGCTGCTGAAAAGAATGTGTATTCTGTTTTTGCTGGGTGGGATATTTTGTAGATGTCGGTTAAGTCTAGTTGGTCTATGCAATTATTTAGTTCTGTGGTTTCTTTGTTCAGTTTTTGGCGTGTTGATCTGTCCATAGGTGATAGTGGAGTGTTAAAGTCCCCAACTATCAATGTGTTTGGGTCTATGAGTGATTTGAGAGTCAGTAGTGTTTGTTTGATGAAGTTGGGTGCTCCTGCATTTGGTGTGTAGATATTTAGGATGGTTATATCTTCCTGTAGGAGAGATCCCTTTACTGGTATGTAGTAGCCTTCTTTGTCTCTTCTTACCTTTTTTAATTTGAAATCAATTTTGTCTGATACTAGGATTGCAACTCCAGCCTGCTTATGGGGGCCATTTGCTTGATAGATTTGTTTCCAGCCTTTCACTTTTAGAAGATGTTTACTTTTGGTGGATAGATGTGTCTCTTGGAGGCAGCAGAAAGATGGATCTTGATTTTTGATCCAACTTATGAGCCTATGTCGTTTGATTGGAGAATTAAGTCCATTAATGTTGAGAGTTAGGATTGAGAGATGATCGTTTGTTCCTTTCATTATCACTATCTTGCTTGAAGCTGTGTCTTTCCATTTCTTGATCTGTTGTTTACTATTTAGGGTTCATTTCTCTGTCTGTATTGGGATCTTGATTATTTTCCCTATATAGTACATCTTTGAAGATTTTCTGTAAAGCTGGTTTGCTGGAGATATATTGTTTCAGTTTTTCCTTACTGTGAAAGACTTTTATTTGACCTTCAGCTATTAATGAGTGTCTGGCTGGGTACAGAATTCTAGCTTGGTAATTATTTTTATTTAGTGTTTGGTATACTTCATTCCAGGCTCTCCTTGCTTTCATGGTCTCTGCTGAGAAGTCTGGGGTAATTCTGATTGCTTTTCCTTTATATGTGATTGTTTTCTTCTCCCTATCAGCGTTGAGTATATTTTCCTTGCACTCTACTGAATCTGTTTTGATCACTATAAGTTGGTGGGATGCCCTATTCTGGTGTGATCGGTTTGGGGTTCTAAATGCTTCTTGTATCTTTATAGGCCTTTCCTTCTGGATATTTGGGAAGTTCTCAGCTAATATTCTGTTAAATAGATTGCCTATCCCATTAACCTCTTTCTCCAAGTTTTCCTCAATACCTATGATCCTTAAATTGGGCTTCCTGATCATTTCTTGGATCTCCTGTAGTGATCTGTTTTGTTGATAGGACTGGATTTGTATTGATTTTTTATCTTTCTCCATAGAATCTAAGGAATCTTCAGCTCCTGAAATTCACTCTCTGCTTTAGTTAGTCGGGACTGTAGGCTAGCTACTTGATTTCGAATCTCTTTTCCTTCTGATTGGTCTTTCCTGATGATTTCCATGTCATTTCTTAGATCTTGTATGGACTTCTTTACTTCATTAACTTCATTACTTTGGTTTTGAGTGTTGTCTCTTAAATTTTTAAGTTGGTTAGCTATCTTTTTATTTGACTCTTGAAGTTCATCTATCTTTCTATTTGTGGATGCCATGAAATTCTCCATTAATTTTTGCTTTGCCCCCTCACACTCTAGAATAATTGACTGAAGAGATTCAAACTTTTCATTTATCATGTTTATCAGCAGACTTTGTAGAGCATTTTGGGGGTTCTCTTCTATGTCTTTGATTGACTGCTCTGCTTCCTGCTTGTTTTTAGTGGGGGATAAGACTTCATTGTTTGCCATCTTTCTTGTGTTCCTTCTGCCCATTTGGACTGGGAATGCCAATCTACAGGCACCTATGAGCACTGTTTAAGACCCAAAGCAGCCCTAACCAAGCACTGTTGTGTAAATTTTACAAGTTCACAGTTATATACAGATATCCTATATACCTGCCTATAAAATTAGATTTGTTGTTCCTAAAGAATACAATTTCAATATAGCAACCAATCCTGGGCCCTGTAATCAGTAGTTACTTATTTACTGTTACAACCCTATAAGCTATTCTTGTTTTTATATTAAGTTCTTTTAGGACTGGCTTTCTCTATGAACCCCTTTGATTCACTCAGATTAAGCTGGGATACCCTCTATCCAATAACCAGGAGTCACTGGAAACTGGAGGTCCAGGCAGTAAGTCAAGAGGGTAAGTTGGAGGTAGTAAGGAGTATAGAGTAAAATGTATTGGGGGGAGGGGGTGGTGATTTTGGTTTAGTTTCAGTGACGTGGAAATGTGGAGAAGAGTAGAATCAGTAGAAAGAACAAGGTTAATATGATTGACAATGGTGAGTTAGCAGAAAAGAGTGGAGGTGTTATTCATAAGAAAGTAATTTTTAAAGAAAGAGAACGCAAAGAGAGAAAAAAAGTAAAGATAGTGGAAGACAGATGCACAAAACAGAGAAAAATTATTTAAAAAAAAAAAAAAATAAAAAGGAAAATAAAAACAGAAAAGTAACAAGCCAAACAAACAGCAAAGAAAAAAACTTGATAAAACAAACAGGTAAAAATAGAAAACAAAACAAACAAACAAAAAAGACGACATTTCAGAAGTGTAAAAAAAAAAAAAAATGGAGTCCTTCTTTGGGTGGTCTTTCCCCAGTCTCTGGTTTCCTTGCGATGGTCTGCAGTCTATTTTGCTTCTTGGCTGTGTTTGACTTGATTTCAGTTTGCAGGTGGTGGTTCTGTTCTGATCCTTCACCCCTGTTGGTGCAATCCTGGGTCTCTGTGGTTTGCACAGCTTGTTGGCAGGCCTTGGCGTCCTCTGTAGATGGGGACTTGAGGAGTATCAGGAACTGTAGCTCCTCTGTCTGCTGTGGGGCCGCTGCCTTTAACGCCTGGCTATGAATAGGCTGTGGACTCAGCAGTGCGGGGCGCCTTTGGCCTGTTTTACCGAACTGAGAGTTGCTTGCCTGGGGGAGGCTACTCGCTCCTGGGCGGGGTGGCCTTCTTGGTGGAGGTGGCTATGGAATGCAGCTTTGGTTCTGGCTGGGAATTGGGCTTCCTCTGTGATGGGACCATTTAACTTTCTCAGGAACTGTTTGTTCCCCTGTCTGGTGTTTCCGTGCTGCCGGTAGCTTCTCGCTGCTTTCGCTTTAAATTTAGAAATTCCAGCGGGCAGGATGGGGGCACCTCTGGCTGAGCCGTGGCCAGGATAAACCTCCTGCCTTGGCAGGGGGCTTTCGCCTGGGCTGAGCTGGCTCTCACTGGTCGGTCCCTCTTGTCCTATTCAAAGATGGCTACTTTGACCTCACTTTCCCCAGGCCCGCTTTAGTTCCACTCTAGACTGACCCTATACCAGTGGCAAAGATGGCACTTTCTCTGGCTGTGGGGGCAGGGCTGCCTTCCAGAAGCTGCTCTGTGGGTGCGAGTGGGAATATCTTTCGTGGGGTACTCACTCTTTCTCTGCAATTTCAGGTCGTCCGTGCTCAGCCACCGTCTGGAGTATTTCTCCCTGGTCTATGCTGTGTGCTTTAGCTGCGCAGCGTGCGGGTTGCTGTGCTGGGCACTGTTCCGGCGCCCGCACTAGCGGGGTGGTAGGATGCCGCCTGAGCTCAAATCTGTGTTTTCAGATGAGCAAAGTCAATTTTTTCTTCCTGTCCAGAATCCCTGTACTGTTAGAACTTACTCTGGCTGTCTTTCTAGGCGCAAAAGTTTCTATGGGGTGAGAAAACTACGATGTCGGAGGGAGCGCAGCTAGTGCTCTGCAGCTCCTCCGCTGTCTTCTTGTGTTCCTCAAAACATTGTTTTTTTTTTTTTTATTGTGTGAACTTCTTTTTTTTTTTTTTATTTTGCCAGTCCTGGGGCTTGGACTCAGGGCCTGAGCACTGTCCCTGGCTTCTTTTTGCTCAAGGCTAGCACTCTGCCACTTGAGCCACAGTGCCACTTCTGGCCATTTTCTGTATATGTGGTTCTGGGGAATTGAACCCAGGGCCTCATGTATACGAGGCAAGCACTCTTGCCACTAGGCCATATCTCCAGCCCCGTTGTTTTTTTTTAAAAGGAACAGAAATTGTGTAAAAAGCACATTGAGTTTGATTAGGAAGTGACATTATTCATTACCCTTTACACTTTAAATTATATTATCTTGAAATAAAGTAATTCTTAAATTAGGCCCTTAATATACTTTCATAAAATTTTTAATTTTTATAAGAATGTGGAAATTGAAATGCATATCTTTTTAAAAGCCATCTTCTTTATTTTTAATATAAAGGATTTTTTATTTTGAGTAATTTAATTTTCTCATTTAAAAATTTTCCTAGCTTTTGTTGTAAAAATGCTCTTTAAAATGAAATGCTTTGGTGATTAGTTTACTTAATATACTTAGTACAAACAAAATGTTGATATTGTTAATTGGTTTAAATATCAATTCTTTATTTCACAAAAATAAAAATTGGAGATATACTGATCATAGTTCATAACCAAAATTTTATAGAAAAGCAGAGAAAAGGTCTCACATGATGGATTCATTCTTGCAGTACCAGACAGAGATTAATAAATAATCTTTAATGATCAGAGCCTTTGGTCAGCAGTTGGGAATACTTTGATTCATTTAGCAATGAATGTATTAAGCCAGTTATCTGTAGCTTACATCTATAATCCTAGCTATTAAGGAGGCTGAGAACTGAAAATGGTTCAAATCCAGCTAAGGAAAGAAAGTTCCTGGGATTCTTATCTCCGATAATCACCAAAAATCAAGAAGTGGAGATATTGCTCAAGTGGTAGAGTGCCAGCCTTGAGCAAAATGGCTAAAAGAGGAAACCTCAGGCTCTGAATTCAAGCTAAACTGTAGAGAAAAGTGATTATCCATTAATATACAAATTACACAAACCAAACGAAGGTAATTTATTTTCAATATTTGAATTAGTGATTTTGCAATGATAATAATTATCAAACATATCAGGAAGCAATTTAAATTTTTGTTGATATAAAACTAAAAAATACTTGGAACTGGGTGCCAGTAACTCAGGTTTGTAATCCTACATACTCAGAAAACTGAGATCCAAGGATGGCAGTTTGAAACCCAGCCTGGGCAGGAAAGTATGTGAGACTATTATCTCTAATAAACTACTCAGAAAATGCCAGGGTGGTTCTGTGGCACAAGTTTTCTAAGTAACAATGAGAAAGGCTTTGTTTGTATGCTGCCTTAAAAAAATATACTCCAACATGGACACCTATTATGACCATGTATAAGAGAGTGCTGCTGTCAAAACCGAGAAAGGAATTTGGTGCTGTGTATCAACTGGTAGAGTACTAGCCTTGAGCAAAACAAAAACCCAGGGACAGAGCTCAGGCCCTGAGTCTAAGCCCCAGGACTGGCCAAAAAAAAAAAAAAGTGGTTTGGTGCTGGTGACTCAAACCTAAAACCTCAGCAACTCAAAAGACTGAGATCTGTGGGTGGCAACTAGAAGGTAGTTTCTGCACTAAAGTCCACAAGGTTATTGTCTCTAATTAAGCACCAAAAATCCTGAAGTAGAGGTGTGTCTCAAGTGATGTAACACCAATATTGCTTAAAGAAGGGAAAGGATAGCACCCAGACCTTAACATCAAGCCCTACCATTGCCATACAAAAACAATGTAGTATGAAGAGGAGAGAGAGAAAAGACAGAGAAGAGAGAGACATACAGAAAGACACAGAGACAGACACACTGAGGATAGAAGAAAGAAGAGAGAAATGTATTACATATAAAATGATTTATAATTGGTTCCATATTTTAGTGATGGTAAATTGTGCCACGATAAACATAGTTGTGCTGGTGGGTTCAGTGTGATCTTAATGGATCAAGAAAATGTCGTACATATACACAGTGGAATTCTCTGCTTCTATTAGAAAGAATGACTTGGCCCCATTGCTGAGGAAATGGAAAGACTTGGAAACAATCATACTAAGTGAAGTGAGCCAGACTCAAAGAAACATTGACTCTATGGCTTCATTCATTGGAAACAATTAGTACTTATCTAGGATAGTCCTAGGAGAGGAACACAATAGCTCAGTAGCAATAGATGATGCTAAGCAAAATTAACTATAAGATTTGGAAATAAGTGGTTTACTTTGTTGTTGTTATTTGCAACAGATCATATGAAATTATGCCTTTTTCTTCAATCTTTCTTCCCCATGGCTTTCCCCTGATGTTACTATAACTGAGTTTGGTACCCTGTGTATTGTATGTACATTTATCAGAACTAGGGAAGGGGACACCAAAATGGAAATACAAAGGGTAAAAGGCGAACCAATGCAACAGCAATACTTGCAAGACAGTATGCTGTAAACCAGAGAACTGCAGAGGGGGGAAGTTGGGAGAAAACGAAGAAGGAGGTAACATTTGATAAGAAATGTACTCACTGGACAAAGGATAAAAACACAAAAGACTACAAAAGCAATACTTGCAAAAATCATTTGGTGTAAACCAACTGAAAAACTCATGGGGGGAGAGGGAAACGGGGAAGAGGGAGGGGGGATTGATTGAGGGAGGAGGTAACAAACAGTACAAGAAATTTACCCAAGGTCTAACATATGAAACTGTAACCTCTCTGTACATCACTTTGACAATTAATAAGAAAAAGAAAAAAGGAAAAGGAAAAGAAAAGAATGTACTCACTGCCTTCTGTATACTTATAATTGGATTATTAATAAAGATAAAAGATCTCTTACTTGCTGGTGATTGAGACTTATCTCTAGGACAGAAATGAGTCTAAAAAATATCTATTATCTACATCTACATCTAAGATATAGATAATCAGTACTGTTTTGTGTTTTAAACCTTTTCATAACTTTGTATTTAGGTATTTTGTGTGAAGGTCATAAAAATGATTTACCTACTAAAATTTAACATCTTTTTCTGTCTCAGTTCCACAAATTGAGAGCAATAGTATTTCAAATGACATTAGTATTCAGCTCACCTGAAAGTTAGATTTAGATTTTGAATAAGGATAATTCATCAAGCTTCTCCATGATCTGAATAAAATATTTTTAAGGTCTGTGTGTTCATTCCAACAGTACCCCAATGAGAAATACGGATACCTAATCCCTTCACAGTGATATTAAAAGGTAGAATATTTTAGAAAGTGATCAGCTATCAGGGACTACCCTCACACATGTATTAGTGTCTCCTAAGACGGCTTCAGGGGAGGTTTTTGAAGTCTCCTTGAGTCTAATCAACCAACACACTGTGAAAATTAAGTTTAAAACAAAATGTCTGTGTCCTGGAAGTAAAGTTTTCCTGATTCCTTGAGAAGTCCAGTATGAGCTACCAATTAACTTTCCTCCATGCAGCCTCTCTAGTCCTGAAACAGTGTTTGTGATAATCCCCAGAGAGACATAATGAAAGAAAAAAATCATATGGTAACCATTTTTTATGTCTCAATGTTTTTTTTCTTAATAACAAAATTAGAATTAGAGAATATACTGTAATTGTCAGAATATTTTTTTCCTAACTCAGAGCTCCTTCTAAGGAGTTTTTTTCTAAAGCAGTCTAAAATTCTCCATAAATTATTCACATTTTTAGAAGTCATGTGTTTTCATTCCGTTTTCCTGCTCTGGGCTTCAAAGGCCAGGTGGTCCACAATAACCCTCAATTCAACATACTGTGTAGGTACTTCTGCACACCACTAGCAGTTCTATGCACACACTTCTGCTCCCTTCCTATTAGCTAACCAAATCTCTGAGGTAAAGCAGTGTATTTCTCCACAAGAGCGTACATGTTTATCAGACACTACCTCCTTTGTAATTACAAATATGTAATTACATATTTGTGCCATTGCAAATTACCAAAATCTCACTGTCTTAAACTTATCTTGTTATAGTTCTGGAGAGTGGAAGTCCAAGATGTGCCTCAATAATTAAGCTAAAGCCTGGATATAGGCAGGAATATATGCCTTTCTAATAGTTCTAGGGAGTATGTATGTATGTATGTACATATTTATTTATTTATTTGGGAATTTTTTTTAGGATTCTAGAAGATGCCTACAGGGAATCCCTTGGCTCATGGCCTTCTCCCATACAAAGCCTCCAAATCTTGAGTTTTCCCTCCATTGTATTACTTTATCACTGACTTTTCTTCCTCTTTCATCATGTTTTTGAAACCTCATGATCACATGGGTGGTGCCCTTATAATCCATGTTACTGTCATAATTTAAGATCAGCAAACTCCATAGCCTCACCTCGATAATGATGCAAAATAAAGCCTCATGAGCAAGCCAACGTGTCGAAAGATGGCCAGCTCTCATATTCTAATGACCCCTTTTCCGCTTCTCTTGGGAAAATTTTTCATAAGATTTCTCAAAGTTATGAGACCTCCAGACAAGTTGGTGCCCCAGTTGTCCCTTACTTCAGAAAGTAGTCTGTTTCAGAAAAATGGGCTGGAGACATCTGCTCTTCTTTGCATAGGTCAGAAGGGTTGTAGTCAAGTGAATCTAACAAACACTTAAATGATTGAAGTTTCTTTATTGACTAAATGCTTTATGTATAGATTTTGTGGGGACAGCATTTCTGGCAAGCATCCTTCCAGATGTGACCTCTTCCTCTAAATGAGACCAAAGATTAAGCAGTGATCTGAAAGCAGAATTTACATACACCTTAGTAATAGCTGCCTTGAATTTTCAGTTAATTCATAAAAAGTTAATGTTAGGTCTGCCGAGAAAAATGACTTTTTCTCTCCTTGACAATCTGCATGTAGACTTCCCCTAGCCTTGTTTTCTATGCAGGACCCCATGTGTCTTTCCTTAGAAATCTCTGCCCAGCATTTTCTGTGACTGGCACACCTAGGAGCAGTGGGAAGTCCCCTGAGGTCCCATGCTGGACAAGGCAGTCACATCTCCTTAGGACATGGGAGGTTTCCAGGCTCCAAGATCACTTCTGCATCCACTGAGTTCACTCTTCCTTCCCACATTCACCCCGCATTAACCCAGGCTTTCTGTGCATTGGCTTCTCTATACAGGTAAACCTTGCATTGGCTGGCAGACCAGATAACTCTAATAAAATCTTTTCTGCTTTGAATGACCCTGTGCCAGTTTCCCCTCGGCCTAACCTTACAGTTGAATTTCAGTGGGCACATAATGGGGCAGCTAATGCTTAAGAAATAGAGCTGATAGGAGCAAAGAGATGCTTCTGAGTACTACATCCTGATTAAGAGTGGGATCTCTATTTTCAAGTAGCCATCACTTGAGTCGTCAGCACTTGAGAGACTGAGACAGGAGCATTACAAATTTGAGGCCAGTCTGGGATGGATATATAATGAATTACAGGCCAGCTTGACCTATATAACAATACTCTGTGTATAGCAAACAAATAATTATAATCTTGATAACTGAGGGACTGTTTACATGACAATGTTTCATGTCTTTGGTGAAACTGATTTTTCTATCAACATATATGCTTTTTTTTTTCAAACAGTTGTTTGCTATGGTCTCTGATTGGTGCATAAATTTTCAGCTCAAATTACTAATGAATTTGTAATTTGGGGAAGAGAGGAAATTTTGTTTTCGGTTTACAAATCCACTTATGTCTTTTGTCTCCTTAGCCCTTGCAAAAATTGAGTGCTTCTTTTAATGCAATGTCACATTAAATTGTTCTCTGAGTCATAGTCAAAGGAATGATAAATAGTCTGCAATAGAAAATATGAATAACTTTTCCATCAGTGGTTAGCCTTCCAGAGCAGTGCTTCTCAAGTGTTTTGAACACAATGTGTTTGGGGAATATAAACATGCTTTATACTATGAGAGCTAGAATATTTCCCCATCCACAGACTGAGAAGCACATCATAGCAAAAACTACAGATTTTACTAATGTATTTAAGTAGTCTGTACATTATTCACCAGGACACATGTTTCAGAGAAAGAATTAGATTTGTGTGTGATACAATACTACCCATTTAATACTTGTTCTACATACACAATTATGAATGAAAATACTCTGTTTCTTAAAATTTTTTGAAAACTCTGAATGCTACAATCTGCAATAAGCCCAATTTAAAGGACTTCTTAAAGGTCTTCTCAATGTCTCTCTCTAAACCAGTAATGGCAATTAACTTGCTCAAAAATGTAGTTACAGTTTTTCAATGACTCCAATGCAACTGGATTTTTTTTCCAAATTGAATATCTGGAGTAGTCCTTCAGGAGGAATAAAGGCTATACATGGTGGGTTATTAATTATTGAGTGAGGCGATAGGTTTAGTTTAAAAGTCCATGGGTGAAGATTAAAATTATCTTGCTAGCAAGAACCCATCCACACAGCTCAGTTGTACAGAGAGTGGCTTTTGTAATAAAAGAGTACACCCAGGCAACTGGTATCCATACATTTGTAGTTGTTTTATTTATTTGTGTTTGAAATGAAACTTTGCCTAGAAGATACAGTAATAAGAAAGAATTGTGTGAAGAAAATGTCTTTTCTTTTTTCTTTTTTTTATTGTCAAACTGATATGCAGAGCGGTTACAGTTTCATACGTTAGGCATTGGATACATTTCTTGTACTGTTTGTTACCTCCTCACTCATTCCCCCCTTCCACTCCCCCTTTCCCATTCACCGCATGATGTTCAGTAGATTTACAGTAAACAGTTTTGCAAGTATTGCTTTTGTAATCATTTGTCATTTTTACCCTGTGTCTCTCAACTTTGGTATTCCCTTTCAGTTTCCTAGTTCTAATACTTGTATACATGGTTTCCAATGTACTCAGATAAGGTACAGAGATAGTGCAGGTACAACCACAGAAAGAGGATACAGAGGATCATCAACAATAGAAGCTACGGTTTCACATCGCATGTTGAAAATAATTACAACAGTGATATAACAGTCTTTTCCATAACATGGAGCTCATTTCACTTAGCATCATCTTTTTTGTTCATAAGGGTATAGCAATTGGTCTCTTATGATCCCCTGCTGTGACTAGCCTAAACCTGTACTAACTATTCCCTATGAGGGAGGCCATAGAGTCCATGACTCTTTGGGTATGGATCACATCACATAGTATAATTTTTTCCAAGTCCTTCCATTTCCTTACAAATGGGGAAATGTCATTCTTTCTGATAGAGGCATAAAATTCCATTGTGTATATGTTCCACATTTTCCTGATCCATTCGTCTACTGGGGGGCATCTGTGTTGGTTCCAGATTCTGGCTATGACAAATTGTGCTGCGATGAACACTGTTGTGCTGGTGGCTTTAGTGTGTACTTGTTTACAATGAACTAGGGTTCCATTTTAGCCACATCCCCTCCAACATTTGTCATTGTTATTTTTCTTGATATAGGACATTCTTTCTGGGGTGAGATGGAATCTCAATTTTGTTTTGATTTGCATTTCTTTTATGGCCAGTGATGTAGAGCACTTTTTCATATGTCTCTTGGCCATTCTAATTTCCTCATCAGAGAAGTCTCTTTTTAAGTCTTTAGCCCACTTTTTGAGGGGGCTATTGGTTCTTGGTGGTTTTGTTTTGGAAGAATGTAATTTTTTTTTAGTTCTGCATATATTTTAGATATGAGGCCTTTGTTCATTGTATGGTCATAAAGATCTTTTCCCAATCTGTGAGCTTTCTGCTTATCTTGCTAGCAATGTCCTTTGCCCTGCAGAAGATCTGCATATTGATACAGTCCCATTTGTCCATCCTTTCTTTGATATGTCACATTTCTGGGTCTTTGTTAAGGAAGATCTGTCCTGTGCCAAGAAGCTGAATTGTTTCTCCAATCCTTCTTTTAGTGTTTTCAGGGTATCTGTTTTAATTTCGAGGTCTATGGTCCATTTGGAGTTGATTATGGTGCAGAGTGATATATAAGGATCTAGTTTTAGTTGTTGCTGGTGTTGAACCAGTTTTACCAGCACCATTTGTTAAAGAGACTGTCTTTCTTCCATCCTATTTTTTTAGTTCCTTTATCAAAGATTAAGTAGACATAGTTCTGTGGGTTCATTTCTGGGTCTTCAATTCTGTTCCATTGGTCTTCAGGCCTGTTCCAGTGTCAATGCCAAGCTGTTTTTATTACTGTATTGCTTGATAGATTTGATTACAGCCTTTCACTTTTAGATTATGTTTACTTTTGCTGGATAGATGTGTCTGTTGGAGGCAGCAGAAAGATGGATCATGATTTTTGATCCAACTTATGAGCCTGTCTTTTGAATGGAGAATTAAGTCCATTAATGTTGTTGAGAGTTAGGACTGAGAGATGATCGTTTGTTCTTTTCATTATATCTCTCTTGTTAAAAGCTGTGTCTTCCCATTTCTTGATCTTATATTCTGGTTTTTATTTAGGGTTCATTTCTCTGTCTGTATTGGGATGTTGATTATTTTAGCTGTATAAGTGATTTTTTTCTTCTCCCTAACAACTTTAAGGATTCTTTCCTTGGACTCTATTGATCCTGTTTTGATCACAATGTATTGGTGGGATGTCCTATTCTGGTCTGTTTGGTTTGGGGTTCTAAATGATTCTTGTATCTGTGTAGGCCTATCCTTTTGGATATTTGGGAAGTTCTCAGCTAATATTCTGTTAAATAGGTTGCCTATTCCATTAATTTCTTTGTCCAAGTTTTCCTCAATACCTATTGCCCTTAAATTGGGCTTCCTGATTGTGTCTTGAAGCTCCTGGAGTGATCTGTTTTGACAATTGGATTGGTTTTGCATTGATTTTTTATCTTTCACCATTGATTCTAGGGAATCTTCAGCTCCTGAGATTCGATCCTCTGCTTCAGTTAGTCGGGACTTTAGTCTAGCTACGTGATTTCAAACCTCTTTTCCTTCTGACTAGACTTTCCTGATGGTTTCCATATCCTTGCTATACTTATCTCTTAGGTCCTGCATGGACTTCTTTACTTCATTAACTTCATTACTTTGGTTTTGAGTGCTGTCTCTCAAATCTTTTAGCTGGGTAGTTATCTTTCTATTGTGGAAGCTATGAAATTGTCCATTAATTTTTGCTTTGCCTCCTCATGCTCTAGAATAGTTGACTGAAGAAATTCAAACTTTTCATTTATCATTTTTATCAGTAGACTTTGTAGAGCATTTTGAGGGTTCTCTTCTATGTCTTTGATTGACCACAGTGCTTCCTGTTTGTTTTGAATGGGAGATGAGACTCCATTTTTTGCTCTCTTTCTTGTGTTTCTTCTGCCCATTTGGATTGGGAATGACAATCTACAAGCACTTTGGAGTACCGTTTAAGACCCAAATCAGACCTTACCAAGCACTGTTGTGTAAATCTTAGAAGTTCACAATTATATACAGATACCTTGTATACCTGTATATAAAATTAGATTTGGTGTTCGTAAAGAATAAAACTTTGATATAACAACCTATCCTGAGCCTTATATTCAGTAGTTACTTATTTACTTTTACAACCCTATGAGCAATTTTTGTTCTTATATTAAGTTCTTTTTGGATTGGCTGCCTTTCTCTTTGAACCCCTTTGATTCACTAGAATTGAGCAGGGATACCCTCTATCCAATAAGTACAGTCAATGGAATCTGGAGGTCCTGGAAGTAAGTCAGGAGGGTAAGTTAGAGATAGTAAAGAGAATAAAGTGTATGGGGGGGGGGTGATGATTTGGTTTAGTTTTAGTGACGTGGAAATGTGTAGAAGAGTAGAATCAGTAGAAAGAACAAATTTAAAATGATAGAGAATAGAGTGTTTGCAGAAAAGAGTAGAGGTGTTATTCATAGGGAAGAAAATTTTTAAAGGAAAAGAATGTGAAGTGAGAAATAAAGAAAAAATACTGGAAGACAAATGCACAAAACAGAAATATTATTTTAAAAAAGAAAAGAAACACTAAAATGAACAACCAGAAAAAAAAAAAACTTGATAAAACAAACAGGTAAAAATGGAGAACCAAAAAACCAATGATGTTTCAGAAATGAAAAAAAAAAAAAAAAAAAAAAAAAAAAGCTTTAAAAAATATTTTGAAAAGAAAAAAAAATGGAGTCTTCTTTGTTTCGGTGCTCTTTTAACAGTCTCTGGTTTCCTTGCGATGGTCTCCAGTCTATTTTGCTGCTTGGCTGGTTTGACTTGCTTTCAGTTTTCAGGGGGTGGATCTGTTCTGACTCTCCTCCCCTGTTAGTGAAATTCTGGGGCTCTGTGGTTCACACAACTTGCAGGTAGGCCTTGGGCCAACTGTAGATGGGGCAGGTGAACAGTCTTGGGAACCGTGGCTCCTCCTGTGTGCTGTGGGGGACTGCCTTTAATACCTGGCTTTGAATAGGCTGTGGACTCAGCAGGGCAGGGTGTCTCTGGCCTGGTTTACTTGGCTGAGAGACGCTTGCCTGGGGGAGGTTCCTCCCTCCTGGGTGGGGCGGCCTCCTGGGTAGAGCTGTCTATGGAATTCAACTCTGTTTCTGGCTGGGAATTGGGCTTCCTCTGTGACAGGACCATTTATCTGTCTCGGGAACTGTTTGTTCTCCCGTCTTGTTGTTCTGTGCTGCCGGTAGCTGCTTGCTGCTTTAGGTTTTAATTTAGAAATTCTGGAGGGCAGGGTGGGGCACCTCTGGCTGAGTTTACAGGAGTGTGTGGGCTGCAGCCCAGTACAAGCTTCCTGCCTGGGCAGGGGGCATTCTCCTGGGAGGAGCTGGCTCTCACTGATTGGTCCCTCTTGCCCTTTTCAAAGATGGCTCCTTTGTCTTCCCTTTCCCCAGTCCTGCTTTAGTTCCAGTCTGGTCTGACCCTATGCCAGTGTCAAAGATGGCACTTTGCTCTGGCAGTAGGGGAAGGGCTACCTTTAAGGAGCTGCTCTGTGGGTATGAGTGAGAATGTCTTTTGGGGGGTATTCATGCTTTCTCTGTGATTGGGGCCCGTCTGTGCTCAGCCTGTGATCTGCCTGTGTCTGCTGCGGTCTGAAAGATTTCTCCCTGGTAGCCGCTGGTGTGCTTTAGGTGCGCGGAGTGCGGTGTGCTGTGCTAGTGCTGGCACTAGTGAGGTGGTGGGTCACCGCCCAGAGCTCAAATCTGTGTTTTCAGTCCAGCAAAGTCCATTTTTCCTTCCTGGCCAGAATCCCTGTACTGTTACAACTTACTTGGGCTGTCTTTGTAGGAGTAAAAGCATCTCTGGAATGGGATAACTGCGATGTCGGAGGGAGCTCAGCTAGGGTTCTGCTGCTCCTCCGCCTTCTTCCTGAGTGGCTGGAAATGTCTTTTCTTGCAAAAGGATATGGTGACTATCTGAGACTTCAAGGTATGTCTCATATAGTATATCCCATAAAATAGCTCCGAAAGGCAAACAACAGAATAGAATATTGAAGTTGGGATCTGAGATGGATCTGACTTTGAGTCTCACTCCAAATGAAGTTAAGGATTGCCTGACTACTATAATGAGGAGGGCTTGAAGAATCCAGAATTTTACAGAATCTACATAGTCATGTTTAAAGTAAGTTAGATTTTGTTGAGTTTTTTCATACTTATTTCTACATGGTTTAATGGACTGATTTTTTTAAAGTACATCTACAAATCTTATTTCCAGATCTTATTTCCAGATCTTTGTTAAGTATTAAATAGCACAACCACGAACCAGAAATCTATATGAAAAAAAAATTTCAAAATTATATGGAAGAAATCTGTAATTGTATAGAAGCATGGAAATAATCTATAATTTTATAGAAGTAAAACATGGAATAAGGCTGAAGTGAGATTGTTGAAAATACAAGTTAGTAAAAATGTAAAGGCCAAATAATTAGTTTGCATAGCAAATTTAATCCCTTCACATTGTCTCAAACATTGAGAACTTTAATTTTTCACTTAAATTCCAGTCTAAAGTCTTTAGATTTTAACATTTGTTCCTCAAGTTAGTGCATGTAAACTTATTTTATTTTCAACATGGTGTCTAGTGAGTACTAATTTGGTCACCTTTGGTCCAACCTTTTCTGTGTCCCTCCATCTTTCTGTGCACGCTCCCCTCCCCCCCGTACTATCCCAATTGCAAATGAACAAACAAGAAAAGAAGAAAAGGAAAAACCAACAAAGAAAAAAAAACACCTCTTGTTTCCGTTTCCTAGATTTTATTTTGATAAATATTATTTTATATGATCCGATATTCATAGTTATTGCACCTTTTTTTCCTCTTCTAAGTGTATTCTCCTTTGATCTCAGTCTGTGTGAACGCCTAGAGTATGTTATATGTTGAAAATGAACTATATAAGTGGTAGGTGGGAACAACAGAGAAAAACTAGTAGAAAGAAAGAGAAGGGGTGACACCATTCACAAAGAAATGTAATCTTTATTTGACTTATGTAACTGTAAACCCTGTGTACATCACATTTACAATAACAATGACAGGAAAAATATAAACTTGATTCATTTAGATACATATTAGGAGTGTTCTATTGCTTTTTCCTCACAATTTTAACAATTATTTTTATTAGGGGGTTTCATTTTGTCATATCCATTCATACATATGATGCACCTTGACAAGGCACACTCCTCTATTGCCCTCCCCTCATTTCTTCTTCCCAAACCTCAGAAAACTTTTCTGTTTCATTTTTTTCATGTGAAAACAGAATTTTGACTGTATGTCCATTCCTTTCTCCTCTTTGATTTTCCCTTATCTCCCATATCTGCTTTTTTAATGAAATGATTATGAGAAAATTACTTTTGAAAAAAATTTCATTTTTGAATATAAGATTGCTATAGAAATGTGCAAATGGTAGTAATAAATTGGGATTCTATAACATTTAAAATTACTTCAACTCTCAAGAAGAATCAAGACTATATATAAGAGAAAGAAGTTGGGATATTTCCAGTGCTAGGGGCTAAGGACACAGAACATTTACAGAATAAATAGTGTATAAATTTTAGCTTATGTGACTAATGCAGCCATCATGAGAGGAAACAGGATGTACACAATGTGAGGCCTGCTATCCAGCATCCATAGAGGCCCATTCTCTGAAATTAAGTTTATAGGCATTATTTAAATGATATATTGAAAATTTAGTATTTACCTGTTGCCTTTCATAAATAATCATTGACTCACATCTTCCAAAAATATTAATTTCTAGAATCAGAGGATCTTAATTTCCATGGGGTTTTATATTTTTAGGGTCATTTCCAACATGTCAGAAAATCTGCACTGGAGACTTACAAATCCTAAAATAGGATTGTAATGAAAGTATTATATTGCCAGAGCTTAATAATACTTAATTACGTTAATATTTAGTGGGTGATGTGAGACTTTCTTCCATTGAAAACAATATATAAACATAAACCAGTTTGATCTACATTAGTTATCTAAATGATAAAAAAAATGAGTTTGAATTTGTTAGGTGTTGATTACTATTTAATTCAACCAAGTAATGGTGAATCTTGCTACTTGGGGGTTAGAGATAAGGGATAGTGATTCAGTGCCAATAGTGGCAAAAACAAAAATAGGTTCCCAAGACTCCATCTCCATCTGGGCACAGTTGTGTTTACCTGCCATCCCTTAGCAACACAAGGAATCCCTTAGAAGAATTAAAACTTAAACCTTCCTAGAAATAAATCAAGACCCATCTTAAAAATAACCATTGGAAAAATGGACTGCAGGCCTGACTCAAATTGTAAACCATCTGCCTAGAAAGTACAAGTTCTTGAGTTTAATTCTTAGTCCAATCAAAAAATAGTACCTAACTTAAGAAATACAACTTTCACCAATATTAATCCTCCCAATCCAGGAGCATGGGAGGTTTGTCCATTTCCTTATTTCTGCCTTAATTTTGTTTTTCATGCTTTTAAAGTTCTCATCATAGAGGTCTTTCACTTCTTTGGTTAAGGTTATTCCTAGGTATATTATATTTTGAGGCTATTTCAGAAGGCCTGATTGGTCTTCAAGTCATTAGCATGTAAAAAGCCTGTTGATTTGGGGAGGTTTATTTTATATCCTGCTACTTTGCCAGTTTTGGATAAGCTCTAGTCGCTTGGGAGTATAGTCTATGGGGTTCTTTAGGTATAGGATCATGTCATCTGCGAAGAGGGAAAGTTTAACTTCATCTTTTCCTATTTGGATCCCTTTTATGTTTTCTTCTTGCCTAATTGTTCTGGTTAGGAATTCTAGTACTATGTTGAAGAGCAGGGGAGAGAGCTGACATCCCTGTGTAGCTCCTGATTTTAAAGGGAATAGCTTTAGCTTCTCACTGTTTAGAATTATGTTTGCTGTTGGTGTGTTATAGACTGCCTTTATTGTACTCACGAGTGTTCCCTGCAATGCTAATCTTTCCAGGACTGTTATGATAAATGGGTGCTGGATTTTATTGAACGCCTTTTCCGCATCCAAGGTTATGAACATGAGATTTTTTACCTTGCTCCAGTTAATGTGGTAGATTACATTAATTAACTTGCATATATTGAACCAACTTTCCATCCCTGGGATGAATCCATTTTGATCATTGTGTATGGTTTTTTTGATGACCTGTTGAAGTCAATTGGCCAGAATTTTGTTGAGAATTTTTGCATCAATGTTCATCAGGTAAATTGGTCTGTAGTTCTCTTTCTGTGATGAGTCCCTGCATGGTTTTGGGATGCGGGTTATTCTGACTTCATAGAATGTGTTTGGCAGTGAGCTTTCTATTTCAATTTCATTGAAGAGTTTTAGAAATATTGGTGTGAGTTCTGTTTTGAAGGGCTTATAGAATTCTGCTGTGAATCCATCTGGACCTGGGCTTTTCAATTTAATACCCATTAATATTCCAATACCATTTTTTAAGGAAATAGAAGAAGCAATCCAAAAATTCATATGGAACAATAAAAGACCACAAACAGAAAAAAACAATCTGAAGGAGAAAGAACACTGCTGGAGGAATTAGAATACTAAACTTCAAGCTGTATTATAAACCTGTAGTAATAAAAACAGCTGGGTATTGGCACCAGAAAAGGCCTGAGGACATGGAACAGAATTAAAGACCCAGAAATGAACCCACAGAACTATGCCTTCTTAATCTTTGATAAAAGAGCTAACAAAGTAGTCTGGAAGAAAGATAGCCTCTTTAACAAATGGTGCTGGCAAAACTGGTTCAACACATGCAACAAAATAAAACTAGATCCTTATATATCACCCTGCACCAAAATCAATTCCAAATGGACCAAAGACCTCAAAATAAAATCAGATACCCTGAAAACGCTACAAGAAGGAGTAGGAGAAACACTTGGGCTCCTTGGCACAGGATGGAACTTCCTTAACAAAGACACATAAATGCTACAAATCAAAGAAAAGATGGACAAATGGGACTGCATCAAACTGCAGAGCTTCTGCAGGGCAACGGACATAGCATGCAAGATAAACAGAAAGCCCACAGATTGGGAAAAGATCTTAACTGGCCATACAATGAACAATGGCCTCATTACTAAAACATATGCAGAACTAAAATAATTAAATTCCTCCAAAACAAAACCGCAAAGAACCAATAGCCCCTCAACAAGTGGAATAAAGACTTAAAAAGAGATTTCTATGATGAGGAAATGAGAATGGCCAAGATATGAAAAAGTGCTTTACATCACTAGCCATAAAAGGAATGCAAATCAAAACAACATTGAGATTCCACCTCACCGCACTATGAATGTCCTTTATCAAGAAAACTAACAATAATAAATGTTGGAGGGGATGTGGGCAAAATGGAACCCTACTGCATTAGTGGTAGGAATGTAAACTGGTTCAGCCACTCTGGAAAGCAGTATGAAGATTCCTCAGAAGGTGAAACATAGAACTACCCTGTGACCCAGCAGCCCCACACTTGGGCATCTACCTAAAAGACCACAAACAAGAACAGACTAAAGCCACCAGCACTGCAATGTTCATTGCAGTACAATTTGTCATAGCTAAAATATGGAACCAACCCAGATACCCCTCAGTAGACGAATGGATCAGGAAAATGTGGTACATATACACAATAGAATTTTATGCCTCTATCAGAAAGAATGACATTGCCCCATTGGTAAGGAAATGGAAGGACTTGGAAAAAATTATACTAAGTGAAGTGAGCCAGACCCAAAGAAACATGGACTCTATGGTCTCCCTCATAGGGAATAGTTAGCACAGGTAATCTTATCTGAGTATATTGGAAACCGTGTTTACTGGTATTGGAAGTAGGAAATTCAAAGGGAATACCAAATTTGAGAGACACAGGGTAAAAAAAGAGAAACAACTACAAAAGCAATACTTGCAAAACTATTTGGTGTAAGTGAACTGAACACCTCGGGGGGGGGGGGGGGGAGGGAAAGGGGGGGAGGGATGGGGACATGAGGGACAAGGTAACAAACAGTACAAGAAATGTATCCAATGCCTAACGTATGAAACTGTAACCTCTCTGTACATCAGTTTGATAATAAAAATTTGAAAAAAAAAAAAAAAGAAAAGAAAGGAAGAGGTGCGGAGGAGAAGGATGGGTAAGAATGTTGAAAGAGGTGATATGGGTCAAGATGCATTGTATTCATAAACTGCTTTGTTCGATACAATTTCTTTGTACAACTACTTAAGGATAATAAATTTTTTAAAAATCTAAAAAAAAATAAAAATAAAAGAATAAAAGTGTGAAATCCCTCCTGGAGGCTACAGAAGAATCTTGACAGTGGCTTAGAAATTGTGTTGAGTACATCTGAGCTGCTTCTTAAAGGCAAATAAAGGAAAAATAAGTAAAGGTAAAAAGGAAGAAACTGAAAAAGGATATTTTACCTATAAAACAGCATAAGACAAAGAGGCATGAAGTAATATGCTATCTGCAATTCCATGGCAGACCGCTTAATTACAGGGATGAAAATTTGGGCATGTTCCCCCCCCAACTTTGGCTTGCCTCACATAAATCAACTACTTTTACATACTCCAGCTTAACCTAGTGCTGACCCCTCCTTTAAGATAATGCCTAAAGTTAGAGGCTTTGGAGATTATCCCAGAAATCACCGGAGTAAAATTGCTGCTGAAGACAAAGAAAAACAAATATGGTCAGTTTTGTTAAGTGGATTTCTGTTTTAGAACAAGGAAGACTGAGTCCTTTGGGGAAATCCTGTGAACAGTAGTAGAATGAAGTGCTAAATTGTGCCCTAGGAAGATATAAAGATATGTGCTTATTCACCAATACTTCACCCACTTCAAGCACTATGAGCTGGAGTTTAATTCTTGAGGCAATCTCGCCTATGGACTTCACTTGTACTGGCACAGAACCAGAAACCTCTTCTCGGGATGGAATTAATTCTCATGCAGGAAAAGGGAGAAGCACTGTCTACTGGAATGCTATCATCATGGCAAGACTGTGTTTCATAGCTGCAGGTGTATTCAGAGGTGGACCTATGGATTTAGCATAGTAAGTGTGGTCTTACATTTAGATGAGTTTGTAGACTTCCAAAGGTGTTTGATTATCTGATCTGTGGTATGAAAAATGAGACAGAAGCTGATTGAGGAATAAGTATGAGGAAGAAGTGGAAGGACAGACCATTCCTCACAAATCATGTAGTGCTTTCTACATAGCATCTATTCTCCACAGATGTTTCAAATTGTTTCAATAGAATGTAAACTGTCTGAGTTCGCACTCTGGATTATTGCATTAGATCGCATGGACAACTTTCACTGGAAAATTTTATCTACTTAAATATTTGGTTGAACAGTGTTTAAAAATGGTTTTTGTTCCATACACCATGAGCTAGATTAAGACATGAAAGGAAAGAATTCTACATAATAATTTATAGAGAGCTGAACTTACTAAATAGGTTTTAAACAGTTTTCCTAAGTGAACCACAGTGCATTTTTAGCATAGAGTAAAAGTCACATTTTGTAATTGGATCAATATCAATCATACTGTTATATACTTGATAATCACACAATGATACACTGTCTCAATTAATGAATGAATATGTTAAGGTCACAAGGATACATACAATACCAAATGAATGTAAGAATTCCACATTTTTTTTTGTTTTTTTTTGTTTTAATTTTTTTTTTGTTATTAATTGAACATAAAATTTTTTTTACAAGGTGCTGTGCAAAGAGGGTGCAGTTACATAGTAGGGCAGTGTGTACATTTCTTGTGATATCTTACAACCTGTTTTCCCATCCCTTGTCTAGGTCAGGTAGACCCATATGCAATATACAATGTATCAAGCACATATACAGTGTTCACAGACTTGGTCTCTACTGTCTCTCCATCTCCCTTTGTTAACAGTCATATATCAGGGAGATCATGCCCCTTTGTTTTCTGTGTTCTAGGCTTGTCTCACTCAACATTATTTGTTCGAGTTCTGACCATTTCCCTGCGAATAACAATATTTCACCATTCCTAATCGCTATGTAGTATTCCATTGTGTATAAGTACCATATTTTTTGGATCCATTCATCTGTGGAGGGGCATCTGGGTTGTTTCCAAATTTTGGCTATTGTGAATTGTGCCGCGATAAACATGGAAGTACAAATGTCCTTTTGATATCTTGGGTTTTGCTGTTTAGGATAGATGCCTAGGAGTGGTATGGCTGGGTCATAGGGTAGGTCTATATTGAGCTTTTTGAGAAACCTTCATACTGTTCTCCAAAGTGGCTGTACTAATTTGCACTCCCACCAACAATGGAGAAGGGTTCCTCTTTCCCCACAGCCCCTCCAGCATTTGTTGTTTCCTGAGTTCAGAGTATAGGCCATTATAACTGGGGTGAGGTGGTATCTCAGGGTTGTTTTTATTTGCATTTCCTTTACTAGCAGGGATGTTGAGCATTTCCTCATGTGTTTCTTTGCCATTTTTATATCTTCTCTTGTGAAGTCTCTCTTTAGCTCTTTTGCCCATTTCCTAATAGGTTTATTGGGCTTGGAGGGGCTTAGTTTTTTGAGTTCTCTGTAGATGACAGATATCAGGCCTTTGTCTGTTGCTGTGCTGGTAAATATCCTTTCCCATATCGTTGGCTGTCTTTCTATTTTGATGGCTATGACCTTAGCTGTGCAGAAACTTTTTAATTTGTAGTAGTCCCATTTGTTGAGTCTTTCCCCTATTTGTTGTGCCCCTGGGACTCTATTCAGGAAGTTCCTTCCTGTGCCTATAAGTTCTAGTGTCTTTCCTACTCTGTACTTCAGTAGTTTCAAGGATTCAGGTCTGATGTTGAGGTCCTTGATCCATTTTGAGTTGATCTTGGTGCATGGTGATAGGCTTGGGTCTACTTTGAGTTTTCTGCATATAGCTGCCCAGTTCTCCCAGCACCAGTAGTTGAAGAGGCTATGTTTATTCCATTGTATGTCTTTAGCTCCTTTGTCGAATATCAGTTGGCTGTAAGAGTGCGGTTTTATTTCTGGGTCTTCAATTCTAATTTACTGGTCTTCCGATCTGTTTTTATACCAATACCATGCTGTTTTTGTTATGATGGCCTTGTAGTAGAGCTTGAAGTCTGGTATGGTGATACCTCCTGCACTATGTTTTTTGCCTAGAATTGCTTTGGCTATTCTAGGTTTTTTGCTGTTCCATATGAATTTATGGATTGGTTTCTCTATTTCAGTGAAGAATGTGGCTGGGATTTTGATAGGTATTGCATTGAATTTGCATAACAATTTGGGCAATATGGCCATTTTCACTATATTGATTCTGCCTACCCTTGAGCATGGGAGGTCTTTCCATCTCCTTGTGTCTTCTTTGATTTCCCTTATTAGATTTTTGTAGTTTTCATTGAATAGGTCCGTCACGTCCTTGGTTAAGTTGATCCCTAGGTACTTTATTCTTTTTTTGGCTACTGTAAATGGAATTGTTTCCATAATTTCCTTTTCTGTTTGTCTATTGCTGGTGTACAGAAAAGCTGCTGACTTTTGTGGATTGATTTTGTAACCTGCTACTTTGCCAAATTGGTTTATTAGATGTAGGAGTTTGGGTACTGAGTTTTTTGGGTCCTTGAGATATAAGATCATGTCGTCTGCGAATAGGGATAACTTGATTTCTTCCTTGCCGATGTGGATCCCTTTGATGTCCTCCTCTTGCCTTATTGCTATGGCTAGGGATTCCAGTACTATGTTGAACAGAAGTGGGGAGAGTGGGCATCCTTGTCTTGTTCCTGTGTTTAGGGGGAATGATTTAAGTTTATCTCCATTTAATATGATATTAGCAGTTGGTCTGTTGTATATGGCTTTTATTGTTTTGAGGAATGTTCCATCTATTCCTGTTCTCTCCAAAGCTTTTAATAGGTATGGATGTTGTATTTTGTCGAAGGCTTTTTGGGCATCGACTGAGATAACAATGTGATTCTTGATTTTAGTTCTGTTTATGTGGTGAATTACATTGATTGATTTACGGATGTTGAACCATCCTTGTGACTGAGGGATGAAGCCTACTTGGTCATGATGTATGATATTCTTGATCACTTTCTGGATCCTGTTAGCTAATATTTTATTGAGGAGCTTTGCATCTGTGTTCATTAGTGATATTGGTCTGTAGTTCTCTTTTTTTGTTGGATCTTTGCCTGGTTTGGGGATGAGTATGATATTAGCTTCGTAGAATGAGTTCGGGATTTCTCCCTCCGTTTCTATTTCGCGGAAGAGTTTGAGGAGTATTGGAATTAGCTCCTCACTAAAGGTTTTGTAGAATTCATTGGTGAATCCATCTGGGCCTGGGCTTTTCTTAGTAGGGAGGTTCTTGATTACCTCCTGTATCTCACCGTAAGTTATTGGTTTATTTAGTTGATTTATTTCTTCTTGGTTCAGTTTGGGCAGTTTGTACTTCTCTAAGAATTGATCCATTTCTGTAAAATTATTGTTTTTTGTTGAGTAGAGGTTTTGGAAATAGCTCCTTATGATTGTTTGAATATCGTGTGTACTTGTTGTAATTTTTCCTGTGGAGTCCCTGATTTTACGAATATGAGTCTCTTCTCTTCTTTTTTTTGTGAGTCTTGCAAGGGGTCTGTCAATTTTGTTTATTTTCTCAAAGAACCAGCTTTTAGTCTTATTTATTTGTTGAATGGTCTTTCTATTTTCAATCAGATTTATCTCTTCTTTAATCTTGGTAATCTCTCCCCTCCTAGTCGTTTTAGATTCTGTCATTTCTTGTTTCTCCAGTTGTTTTAGTTTCATCGTGAGGGTATTCACCTGCTCTGCTTCCATTCTTTTAATGTGGGTACTGAGTGCAATGATCTTGCCCCTCAGTACTGCCTTAGCTGTGTCCCATAGGTTTCTTTGTGATGTGTTTTCTTTGTCATTGTGGCTTATGAATTCGTTGATTTCATCTTTAATTTGATCTGTGGCCCAAGTGTTGGATAGCAGCGTGGGGTTTAGCCTCCAAGAGTGTGTATAGGCTCTGTGGTATCCTTTGTTGTTGAGGGTTACCTTTAATCCACTGTGATCAGATATAATACATGGGATGATGTCAATACTTTTGTATTTGCTGAGGTTCTTTGCGTGGGCTATGACGTGGTCTATTTTGGAATATGATCCATGGGCTGCTGAAAAGAAGGTGTATTGGGTCTCTGTAGGGTGGAAGGTTCTATATAGGTCTGTTAGATCCATTTGGGAAATGGTGTTATTTAGGTCCTCAGCTCCCTTACTAATCCTCTGGGTGTTGGATCTGTCTCTTGGAGAGAGAGGAGTATTAAAGTCACCCACTATGATTGTGTTTGCATCTATCTTGCTCTGTAATTCTGTGAGAATTTGCTTGACATATGTCGGGCCTTTTTTGTTCGGTGAGTATACATTTATCACCGTGATGTCTTGATTCTGGATTTTTCCTTGTATTAATATGTAGTGTCCTTCTTTGTCTTTTTGAGTGGACTTTAAAGAGAAATCCAGCTTGTCTGAGATCAGAATGGCTACACCTGCCGTTTTGGTGGGTGCATTTGCTTGGTAGATCTTGCTTCATCCTTTCATTCGAAGCCTGTTTTTGTCCCTTGTTGTAAGGTGGGTCTCTTGTAGACAGCAGAAGTCAACTTTTTGTTTGCGGATCCATTCTGCCAGTCTGCTCCTCTTGATCGGGGAGTTTAAGCCATTTATATTTAAAGAGATCAAGGATAAGGGTGTTTTTTCTCCTTCCATTTTCTTGTTGGGCTGTTTTTTCCTGTTTTTTTTTTTTTTTTTTTTCTTCTTGTCTTTAGTGAGCTGGTCTTTCTGCTGGACTTTGGCTATTGAAGTTTCTTTCTGATTCTGTCTGTGTGTCTTTTACGATCTCTGTTGGGTGGGCTTCCCCTCTTAATATTCGCTGTAGAGCTGGTTTTTTATTCACATACTCCTTTAGCTCCTCTTTGGTGTGGAAAGATCTGGTTCTCCCTTCGAATGTGAACTCCAGTTTCGCTGGATATTTGATCCGAGGTTGTAAATTGTTATTCTGAAGTACTTGGATGGTGTTCTTCCACTCACTATGAGCTTGGTAAGTTTGTGTGGATAAGTCGGATGTTATTCGAATCCTCTTCCCATTGAAAAAAGTTTCCTTCTTCGCTTTGGCTGAATTCAGAATTTGCTCTTTAATGTTGAGGTCTGTAGTCTTGAATATTATGTGCCTTGGGGTGGTTTTCCTGGGGTCTGGCCTGCCAGGTGTCCTATAGGCTTCGGTTACCTGGATGGGGTCCCCTGTGAGATTGGGGAAGTTTTCTGCAATAACTTTATTGAGAACATGATTAAGCCCTCTGCTCTGATATTCGGCTCCTTCTTCTATTCCAATTATGCGCAGATTATATCTCTTGTCGTTGTCCATTAGTTCCTGGATTAATCTTCCCTGAAGCTTCACCTTTTCTTGGAGTGTGGTCATTTTCTGGTTGTTGTCAGCTGCTTCATCGTCCAGGCGAGAGATTCTGGATTCCATATGGTCCACTCTTTGTGTTATGGTTTCAATTGCGGAGTTTATGTATGTCAGAGAGCTATTCATGGTTGTCATATCAGCTCTGATCGTGGAAATTTCTTCCTTTAAAGAGTTGTATTTTAAATCTATTTTTTCATGCATTTCAATTCTCAGGGTGTGGAGATTTTCTTTAAAGGCGGCTTGCATTGTATCCATTTTTGCTTCCATTTCTTTAAACGAGGCTTGCATTGTATCCAGTTTTGCTTCCATTTCTTTCTTGGCTTCCTGGGTGTCCTTCCAGATTTCCGCTCTAAACTCCTGGAATTGTTTTCTGATTTCATTTCTGACGGTTTTGATCATTCCTGTTAATATGTCCTCATTTGCTTTTTTATTCTCCATCTCCTCTTCAGTCGTGCTGCTTTTTGGAGCTGGCGAGTTGGCTTGTCCTTTGATGAACTGAGTTATGTTTCTTTGTGATTTGCGCATCTGGAGGTCTGTGTAGATCTTCCCTCCCTTCTGTGTAGGCATGTCTACGGCAGCAGGTGCTGTCGCTGTGGCCCCGCCCACCAGTGCAGGGCACGCCTACCAGAGTGGGCCCTTTCGCCGGGGCCCCGCCCTCCTGTGCACTGTGAGTCCCCTACAACAGGCACTTTAGTGGGGTCTGCCTCCCAGAGCGAGCTCTGGGTTGTTGGGTTGTGCTTGCGCCCTCCCGCGAGTCCGTTGGGGGGGGAGGCAGTATGTGTGGGGCCCAGTGGGATCGACTGTCCGGGTGTGGCTTGGCACCCTCAGACCTCGCCTCCGCTGCGAGGAGGGGGAACGAGATCAGGCTCAGGTGACCCTGCTGGGCTGGTATTGCCCACCAGCGCCTGTGATTTTAGTTGTAAGAGTCCGCAAGGTCTAGGCGCCTTGGGTGGGGCTTGCCCTGCCGGCCGTCCCCGGCCCCTGTTGGGAAGGGGACGGGGCCGGTTCTGCCAGTTCAGGAACCTTTGGGGGCTTGGGGCTGTTCCGCCCTTCCCCTGCTAGACTGGCTTCCCAGCGCCTGATGGGAGCTTCCCGCCTGATTTGGGGGTCCTTTGTTCCCACGGGAGTGGGGAGGGGGAGGGAGAGAGATATAGCTTCTTTGTTCGGGCTTGGGTCTCCCGTTGGGGGAAGGGATTATGGGGGACTCACTTTTGCTGCTTTGTGTGTGTGTCCCGCGCCGCCGTTGGCCCTTCAGGGGTTGGCGAAGTGTCGTGGTGGCTTCCCCCATTCCCTCTTTCTGCTGCGCTGGGTTCCCTTGTCCGAATCCGGTGTGGACCCGAACTTCTCGTCGCTGCCGGGTGTGTCTTGGTCCGCACCCTGCTTTGTGTCCGTGGGGTCTCCCGCTATATGGATTCTGCGCTCCTGGCAACCTGTCTGCCGATCGCCGGGTTTCCCTTTCCCAGCCTGACCCTGTTTGGGCCAGGGTCGGCTGGTGGGGGGAGGGTGCCCCGATGAATCTCCGGCTCCGTGTAGGTTTTCGGTTCTTCTTTTTTGCTCCTTTTTGTTTTCCTGCATTTCTCCACTGCTTCTGGATGCTGGTTTTGCTGGGTTCTTGGTGGAGTGTTGGGTGTTGGAGTTCCCAGCTCGCTATTCAGTTGGTGCGAGTCGGGGTGCCTCCCTATTGTTTCGGCGCCATCTTTCTCCTCCCACATTTTTTAATTCTACTATCATCACATGCTATGTGAAGTTCTGGTTACATAATATGTATTGTAGATATGTTTCAGTTCATCTTCTGTCAGTGGAGATATTCCTGAGGTATCACAAAGAGAGAAAATATAATATGATCTCTAAGCCATCTAGTTCCTGTTAGAGAATTCTGTGTAGATTATGCATCAAAAAATTTATATATTAAATACATGAGTAATTGCTTTGGAAATGCTTCCAAAGCAAAGGAATAATAGCATACACTGAGTGTGAACAAGTTATTTTAGTACATTGAACTTCTGTTGACAGACCCTTTGACAGAGCTGTCCATTTTCTGAAGGTTTTAGAAATCCTGCCTGATGTTTTCTATTCTAAATAAAAATCCTTTGAAAGAGGGAGAAATTATCCTTTCTACATTTTACATTAGCAGATTCTAATATACACATTAACCACATTGTATTATGACGTGAGGAAAAAATATTGAAAAGAGTAATTCAAACATAAATCAATCAAATATGGCTGGACACATTTACTCAAATATAGTTTGTGATAGCAGACAAGTTATGCATTTATTTACATTTTAATTAGTACTTAAATAGTTAATATTAACTTCTCAGAAAAATATTTTCAGTTAAATATGCACAGATAATGTGTGTACATGTATGTCTTGAAATATGTTTTACTGTTTTATGAGTAATTATAGAGGTACATTCACATCACTGCTTAGGAAGACAATCATTCTTTGGCTTTTCCTGATAGACTATTTTAATTATAAGCTGATATAATTGTCATTAATTAATCATGGATAGCAATCTAGGTACTAGACTTTGGAAAACAAACATTTTTAAAATTCTGGAGAGGAGAATGCTGGATGAGATTCTGATGCAGAAGAAAAATTTGCCATAATGTTGATGTTAGGTTGCTTAGCATGGTCCTTCATGTAACATTCATAGGAGCAAGAGGAGCTTTTTTGTAAAGATTCATCCTCCAGGTATCTCAGAACAAATGAAACACATAGTTAGGCACCGGTTGCTGATTCCTATAATCCTAGCTGCTTAGGAGGCTGAGATGTGAGTATCATGTTTCAAAGCCAGCCCAGGCAGGCAAATTTGTGAGATTCATACATCCAAATAACCACCAAAAAGCTGAAAGTAGAGCTATGGCTCAAGTGCCACATTGCCAGCCATGAACACAAAAGCTAAGCGACAGCACCCAAGCCCTAAGCTAAATCTCAAGGAGCACACACACACACACACACACACACACACACACACACACACAGAGTCCTTAAAGGTGAAGCATTTTTTCTCTAGGCAAAGTTCAAACATTATTATCTATGGCAACACAGAATCATTTCTCAAACATAAAGATTTCATATATATGTATATATATATATATATATATATATATACATGTATGTGTGTATGGATACAAATATCCATATATATGTGTGTATATATGTATACATGTAGTATATAAACACAAAGATGAAGAAGGCAATACGTTGATGTTAAAAATGATTCATAAATACTGCAGTATTCCAAAGTAATCTAAATTATGTTATCATAACAAAAAAAGAAGACAGCCTTAGCTACACTTATTTAAATATAATTTATAAATTATACTTCTATTTTTTCTTTAGTAGTATTGCTTAAGGTGAATGTTCATAGGGAACAGAACATTTCTGTGTCTGTTAGTGTTTATATGTTTAGATTCTCAGAGGTAAACTACTGCTCCAACCGTAACTATCCTTTATTGCCATTTATCTTTGGTGGTTGGTGGATATAGTTTTTTTTTTTTTTTTGTAAAGTGTTCTAGTGTGTGTAATTTGTACTTTTAGTGGCAGGTCAGGAATTTCTTAGTACTTAACTGTTGAGGTGTGTGACAACTTTCCTCAGATCAATACAGTGCTTGATTGTTCATTCATCCAAAGTCAAACCATCACAACCTCTTAGTAAAGTCTGTTTATCCATTAGATTTTCTAGATAGATCTCACTTGTCAATATATATAGAACACTTTATATTTCAATATGCACCTTTGTTGTTATATTTACTTTTGATCTCGAAGTCATACTCTTCTTAGACACTATTACATTACATTTTAGTCATGGTCTACATAGCTTGGGATGTAGGAAGAAGCAGTGGGATGGGGTAAAAAGAAAAGACTAACAGCAACAGAGGGGCATATCATAATTATTTTTATATGATAGACATCCTCTTCATGGTGGAATGTTCTTGTCTTATTGTTATTTTCTTCTATTGTTGGACTTACAAGAGATATTTTTCCTTCTTCTCACATGGATCTCCTAAAGCTATGTATATTTTCTCTAGATAGAGGTTGATAAGTAGAGTCAAGTCCAATCCTCTCAGAGGTAGAGTTGGAAGAATTGAGACTTTTCATAGTTCAAGGGGAGCAGGGAAGAGAGAAATGATACCCTGAGGTCAGTCTGATACCAACTGAATAACTTGATAATAAATGAATATGTTATAGGTTATAGTATATAATATATGTGTTTATTTATTAAATAAATTCATATGATTTTATTACATAAAAGCAGAGATCATGGAGAAGCAGTATCCGTTTTGTATCTATCTCAGGCCAGTCATTTTGCATAGATTTTCTTGCTTAATATTCAAGAATACAAGGAAGGGCTGGGGATATAGCCTAGTGGCAAGAGTGCCTGCCTCAGATACACAAGGCCCTAGGTTCGATTCCCCAGCACCACATATACAGAAAAACGACCAGAAGCGGCGCTGTGGCTCAAGTGGCAGAGTGCTAGCCTTGAGCGGGAAGAAGCCAGGGACAGTGCTCAGGCCCTGAGTCCAAGGCCCAGGACTGGCTTAAAAAAAAAAAAAAAAAAAAAAAAAAAAAAAAGAATACAAGGAAAAGCACTGAGGTCAGTCCCTTCCTCCATTTGCTGATGAGCAAAATGGCTGCTATTTTAAGACAGCTAATAAGTAAAGGAGCAAAGATTCCCACACAGATTTCCCCATTAATTACTCGAGTTCAAAATCTTCAATAACAATGTTTCTGTGAGAGAAAAAAAACTTAGTTTATGTAAAGTTTCTTATGTTATAAAGGCATATTTTCCTAAAGGCAATAATTTTAATTTTCTTCCTTTTCCCTAATTCCCATACCATTCTGTTCTATATCATTTGTACTAGTGAAATTACCAATACAATTTTGCAGGGCTAGCATGTTTAAATGAAAGTTAAATGACTTGGAATTAAAACATGTTCATGAACATTTCCTGAGGTATTTTAAAATTGCATACATAAACTTTCAGTTCTTTGTAGATTTGTGAGAGATCATCATATTTACCAAGCTAAGCTCTGGTTTTTTTTTAATTAGAAAACAAAACCTCTATCTTAAACTTTATTTTATTTAAAAATAAAAACATAAAATATACTGTTCTTAAAGAACTGTTACCCCACAGGCCTGCCTTTCCAAAGGTTGTGGGAAGATAAATACTGCATAAATCAACACTATCTTTTGGGAAGCCATATATATTTGAGGAGGAATAAGTATAAAACTGTAAGTGTGCTTTTTATTGCTCTGATAAGATGCAAGATCTTCCTGTAATAACCTGAATAATCTGGTTTTTATGGTTTCAATCCTGGTACAGACACATTCTACTCAAATAACCCATGTAAATCCCAGAAATTTTACTTTATTTACATTATTTAATACTTTATGTAATGCTTCAAAGAAAATTAATAAACATCGAAAATTATTGTATTTCATAATATCTTTAAACTTAATAACTTTATGTATATATTTGATTGTTGGCTGTATGTAATCATTTAGGAATATAATGTAAATCACTAAACAGGTAACTTAAAAAAAATTAAATTCCCAGTGTCCTTCAAAGTAATATATATTTGAGTAAATAGCTAAAGATTAACCTTACTAAATTTCTAATACCTACATATTTGAAACCCAACTGATTAATTTAGGGTTTGAGTTATTATCTGAGGTTTTCCATATTATTCTAGAACAATATAGAAGATAACAACATAACACAAGGAAAAACACGTCTACTATTGTGGAACCCAGTATAAAATGAAAATGAAGTCAATCATCTTCAAAATTTATTAAACATTTTGAGATGGTGGCATGAGAGCACTGTAAAAAATGCTCATAAATTCAAAGCACTGCTATTGTGACTAGAGCATACTAGAAAACTGCCCTCCATAATACAGTAGAAATTGTACATAAAGAGTTGTCTCTGGTGGTACCTATATACAATGGAATTCTACACAGTGATTAGAAATTATAAAATAATGGCATTCACAGGAAATGGACAGGTCTAGAACAAATCATGCCGAGTGAGACAAGCCTAGAACATAGAAACCAATGGTGCATGGTCTCCCTGATATGTGGGTGTTAGAAATAAATAACAAAGAGACCTAACAAAGAAAGCAGGACCCTAGGTACCAATTCACAGGGAGGAGGGAAAAAATTAGAGAAAAAGAAGGAACAGGTTACACTAAGCAAAAGAAATGTATATGTATATATCACCCAGTCTGGAAGGAAAATTTTAACAGTTAATAATCATAATAATTATAATGATCATAAGCATTGTAGACTGGATTGACAATGTACCTCAAGGGTAGGATTTTTTTTTTAAATGAAGAAATCAAGGGGGTGGGTTGAGAGGCTGGGGGGATGAAAAGAGTGAGAAAAATCAGGAAGGGGGTAACAAGTATGAAAAGAATTGTATATGTATTCACTACTTTAAGTATGTAACTAACCCCTCTGTACCTCATCTTGGCAATAAAAAAATGAAAACAAATAACTCAAGAAAAAATATATAGGGGATGTGACACAAATAGTCACACAATTGCCTAGCAAGTATGAAGCCCAACTTCAAATCATAAAATAAACAAACCAATAAAAGAATTCCACCAGGCACTTTTCTATAAATACATCAATAACCTATTCACAAAGTATGTGCTTGTTGACTAAGTATCAAACAGTCCCACTGTCCTTTCAGTATATATCCCCCTATATTTTTATAGGAAAGAAGAAATAAAAATTCATGTGATTTTATGTAATGAGGACTGTTATTAGGAAACTATAGCAAGGAAGTGGAACCATAAGAAGAAGGAAAACAGCATACTTTCCGCACATGATATTTGAGCTTAGAAAAACTAGGCACAAACATATTTGAGTAAAGTAACCTGACAGTTTCAAAGACCCAGAGTTTTTTGTTAGAACCAAGCACAAGAAGTAATGTGAACTTTTAGTAAGTTTTCTAAGTTTGAGAATCAAACACCTACTTTGAATTAAAATAGGGATTGATCTCCCCAGTGAGATCAAGTAGAAAACAAAGGGCTAAGAAGTGAAGAAGCCAGATTACGAGGCAAAATATCATCATGATTACTGAAGTCTTCAAAGATGACAAGGACTGTAGTGAAAGCACACATTAGAATTAGACCTGGCTATTATGTGAGTGACCCTGAAGTTCCTATTAGAAGAGATATTTTTTGTTATTGTTGTTTCAACTACAGCCTTAAGCTTTATTTTGTCCTAATTCAAATCTGAAACCAACATCCAAAATTATAACACCAAAGTGAAATAATTTGGATTGCTTTAAAGCATTAGATGCTAAATGTTGTGGAAATTTTTACACTACCAAAGCATTTATCCATATGTAATGAAGAAAAATAATAGTGGTCATATGAGGTGATTTTAAATGAAAATTATTGACCCTTTACGCTAATAAGTTTAGGAAAAGCAGAATGGAGAATAACAGCTAAATGAATGAGGAAATGACAGGCCAGCTTGCATTGTGGAATGGCAGAGTCTGAAGAGTGAATGTTCAAAACAGTGAGGATTTGTAGGATTAGGAAAGCCCATATTAAACCCAACCAAAGAAAAATAGTGAAATTCTTTGAATAAGGAAGTTTCTTGGAACTGGATCCAAGAGTTTTGACTGATGGCTGAACTATGTTGCAGTTGAATTTTGGTGCAGGTTGTTCAGGCAAAAGTTAGAACTGATTTGAAAGTAGCAAAAGAAAGAATGTTGGAAGTATAGCTAATCAAGTTCAACAGTTCAAACCCCAGTAGACAAACAGAACAGCATTTGATTCTGAGTTCAAAACCCAGTATTAAAGAAACAAAGATGAAAACCGAGAGAGAGAGAGCTGGGGGGGGGGGAGAGTGTGTGTGTCAAAAAGCATAAATGGAACCAACATTTTTTTGCATGAGACATGACAACTGAACTGGTTGTGAAAAAGTGATAGAGCAATATTATTTGAATGGGCAAAAAAAGGTAATAGAAAATGGTGTTAGACTTTGAAGAATTTTTTTTTCAGTAAGCATAAAATACCATAGTATCTATGCAGTTATTTTCAGATATATGATTGCTTGACTTAAGTATTCTGTAACTTTGCAATTCTGCAAATCAAACATGCATTCAGTAGAAACTGCATTTCAAAATTGAAAGTCTCCAGAGTGTACAGCCACTCTGGATATTCCTCAGAAGGCTAAACATAGAGCTCCTCTATGACTCAGCAGCCCCACTTTTGGGCATCTACCCAAAAGATTACAAACAAGAACAGACTAAAGCCACCGGCACAACAATGTTCATCACAGCACAATTTGTCCTTGCTAAAATATGGAACCAACCCAGATGCCCCTCAGTAGATGAATGGATCAAGAAAATATGCTACATATACACAATGGAATTTTATGCCTGTACCCCAAGGAATGGCATTGCCCCATTTGTAAGGAAATGGAAGGACTAGGAAAAAATTATACTAAGTGAAGTAAGCTAGACCTAAAGAAACATGGACTCTATGGTTTCCCTCATAGGGAATAATTAGTAGAGCTTTAGGCTAGTCCCAGCAGAGGATCACAAGAGCCTAATAGCTATGCCCTTATGAACACATAAGATGATGTTAAGTGAAATGAACTCCATGTTATGGAAATGACTGTTATATCACTGTTGTAATTACTTTGAACATGCCGGGTGAAACTGTACTTTTGTTTTGTTGATGATCCTCTTGTATCCCCTTCCTGTGACTGTCTGTCACGCTATCACTGCATCTCATATGAGTACCCTGGATATTGTATATACTGGTATTAGAACTATGGAAGGGAAAGTGAATACCAAAATTGAGAGACAATGGATAAAAAGACAAATGACTCCAAAAGCAATACTTACAAAACCATTTGGTGTAAACCAACTGAACAACTCATGGGGGGAGAGCGGAAAGGGAGAGGGGAGGGAAATGGGGGAGGAGTTAACAAATTGTACAAATTGTACCCACTGCCTTATGTATGAAACTGTAACCCCTCTGTACATCACTTTGACAATAAGTATGTAATTATTCAGAAAAAAATATTGAAAGTCTCATTAGGTCCCAATGCTTGTTATATAGAGAAATATCCATAGTGTCTGGAATTGATATTCTAAATGGAATATTGATATTCCAAATGGAATTGTGATATCTAATTTTAAATTGTTGCATCAGAAATTACTTCCAAATGAGGAAGATGTCACTGGAAAAGTAGGGAACAATTAAGCCTTGTGGGTGGTGGTTCATGTCTGTAATCCTAGCTACTCGGGAGGCTGAGATCTAAGGATCACAGTTCAAAGGCAGCACAGACAGGATAATCATGAGACTCTTATCTCCAATTAACCACCAGAAAATCAGAAGTGGTGCTGTGGCTCAAGTGGTACAGAGCTAGCCTTGAGCTGAAGAGCTCAGGGATAGCACCCAGGCCTAGAGTTCAAGCCCCACAATGAACTAAAAAATAGGGAATAGCCATAGCTCTCCTTTGCCAAATAGAGAGTTGAGGTTCCAAGACATGGCAAACAACAAATAAAATAACAAGCAGACAATTACAGTAACTGGAAAAAAAGAAAAGATTCATAATTTGCACACACAAAGATGGAGAAACGTGAAGACATCTCCCCCATCTCTCGCTGGCACTGGTGCTAGTCTGTAAAGGTTGTTGAAGATTGCTTGAGATTTCAGGACCTCCAACAGTGAACTGCAGAACCCAGAAACAAAAAATTTCCACATTGCAACACAGCTAGAGACAAAGACCAGACACCAGGCACCACTATACCCAGATGTGGAGAGCACCCCTAGCCCCACTGCTCAGCCCACAAATTGCACGATGGAGATCTGTCTGGCAAACGGCAAGCTGCACCCCATCTCCCAAAAAAGAACATCACACTTGGAAAGGACTAAAAGGCAAGAGTCCATCCTCATTCCCCCACCTCACCTGCTGGCTTCCAGTGGGAGAGCAGAGGCACTCCTACTTGATGGGCACTAGGACCCTGTATCCCCCACAGCACTGGGTATTGGGAAAGAGAGCTTCAGCCAGTCTGGGAACCAAAGTCTGTATACCCTCAGGGATCCAACCCTCATTCCAGAGCGTTTCCAAATCCCAACCTTCCACAATAGACAGGACAGCGATTAGTGGAGGGCCAGGCAAATGCATGCACACACCAGCTGCTGGCAAAAGTGTTCCCTGCCTGGAACTGTCAAGCCAGTGTGCACACCAGCCCCAGGCAGGAGTGGGAGGTCCTTGAGCACTGGCCCTTGCTGGGAAGCACAGCCCACTGAATCTCCTGGCAGAAAGCAGAAATCTCAGGAATGTACTGGCCATTGACAGAATACATCCAAAGTGCTGGCCCCTGTCTGGAACCATGAATCTATGGGTGCACCAGCAGAGGATGGGGCCCAAATGACTATATTATTTACCTCACATATGATGTATACACGTGCCTCTCCAAAGGAAGTTGGTGGGAGTTCACAGAATCAGTGGAAAGCCTGTGAAAATGTGCAGCAGCTGGGCCCACCAGCTGCACTGGACATTAATGTCAGTGAATCAAGCAACTCTTGAGTGTAGATGGGAGGAGAGAATGAGGAAAGCAATAATACTAAGCAAAAGGAAATAAATGTATGATTATCACCTTATATATGTAAATGTGATTCTACTGTATGTCAACTAACCAACAGTAATGAAAAGAATATTATGAACCTCAGTGGCTCCCTGATCAGAATACAAATGTCAGCAAATATGGTTAGAACAATAAAGCTACTTCTGCATGGAGTGACATCAGGTAGATATTGGGCCTGGGCAGAGAGCTGTGTTTCTTGGTGACACTTCCTGGAGGACAATTGAAAGCCTGGAGGAAAATCTGGTGGCCACAGTTCTGTGAAGGAAGCTAGGAAATGTACAGGTAAAATTGTGCACCAATGTAGCTAAAGAAGTCATCCCCAACCAAACTGGAAAAGGTTAGATGAGGATGGGGCTGCAGGACCAGCAGTTATCTGATGCCATGCATTCTACCTGAATCACAAGATTCTGGCCACACCCCTATTATTTCATGTTTCTCTCTGGCCAGTGAGATACAAGAATTGGGACCATGCCCACATTCCATGCTGCCTAATATCACTGGTATTCCCTCTGTTGGCTTACACCACTACCAGCAGTTGAGGATGGTAGAGGTAGAGGTGACTGAGTGGTGAGCTAGTGAATCAAGGTGACTTTGGAGCTATAGTAGGAAATAGACATAGTAGTTAGTGGTTGCAAGAATATAAGTTATTATAGAGAGCCTGAGAATGTGACACCCCTCACACAGTCACCTTCCCCATCACAATGCTGGGAGGTCTGAACAAACAGGAAAAAAAATAGTTGCAGCAAAGAAACTTCTGCAAGAATACTAGCAGATGAATTGTCCTGATGGACCTGCAAAATTAAATTCAAAGAAGAAAACTGAAAATGGAGGTAACCCCAAGACAAACACCACTGGGGACTGCATTTCAACTGATGGTACAGTCAAACATCATACTTACCTGGAGCCTCCCCTTCCTTTGGATACAGACAGAGCTTCCAGGGTCAAGAGTAACATAGGTCCCAATAACAATGAAGATCTGGAGAGGTACTACCAACACCTGGTGCTTTCCCTGGAGTCCAGCAAAATAAGAAACCAACAGGTCCACAGTGAGACAGAACAAGTGAAACAGAAGTAGAAAGACCTGAAGTGTCAACAGGAGAAAGAGAATGAGAAGATTGCCTGTGTTCAAGAAGCACTGAAAAGAGCTAGAAATCCACAAACTATCAGTACAGAAGTTGTTTTGAGCCAAATATGATTTATAATCTGCCCTGTCCCACATGCAACAGGTAGCCAATGGAAGAGAACTCTAGCAAGTGTTGCCTGCAACCTGCAGGCTTCACAGCATCACGTCATAGAGCTACAGATGACATTGTCTGCAGTCTCCACCATGCAGAATGAGTTTGAAAAGAAGAACCTACAGTTTATCGAAGACCTGAATCATATAAAGCGTCAGCTACAGGAAAAGACCAGAAGCTGTGATGATATGTTGAAAGAGAACATAGAATTGCAGGAGGAGCTGGAAGTGCTCTGTACAAAGATCAACATGAAGAACAGAATTCACAAACTCCAACAAGGGCTAGAGGAGCAGAGAGCACTGAAAAGACAATTAGACAACATGAAAAGGCTGGTGGACACATTAAAGTTAGAGAGAGACAACTTTGTGAAGGACCTGAGAGGGAGAGGTCTATGTGGAAGGAGACTGTCCAGGAGCAATCAAAGAAGATGAAACAAAGAGAGGAGAGAGAGAGAGCAAGGGGTAAGTTAGGTGCTGGACCTAAATACCAACTTGGAAAACCTCAGAAAGAAGCTGGCAGAGCTGCAACACCCTGCAGGACCATCTCAGGCTGAGCAGCACCTGCAGGCCCAGGCCAAGCAGTTGCAGGAGTTAGAGAACCTGGGCCAACAACATCACATCCAGGTTCAGGAAAAGCAGAGCCTCATTCTCCAGAACCTGGCAGCAGGAATGGCTGTGGAGACGGGAGAAGGCCAAGGAATGGAATCAGCTTGCAGAGAATTGGCACAATATCCTTGAGACCATGCGATGCATGCATGTGCACAACAGAGAACTGACAGATCACCTGGCTCAGCTTCAGGATGCTTTCCACAGACTTAGAGGTGAGGAGGAGGAGGAGGAGTTTGCCAGCATTCTGAATTCAGAGCAACAGGTGAAGAAACACCTGGAGGAGAAGCTGGACCAGTTAGAGAAGAAGTTAGAAGAATGGAAAGAGGTAGCTGAGATAAAGAGCCAAGCAGCTCTACATGACCAGTACCTTACCCAGCTGCAGGAGCTCAGAGCCAACTGTGATCAGCACATAGCCTGTAATCAGAAGCTGACTACAAAGAAGGAGGCCCTGCAGCAGTACCTGCTGAGGCAGACCCAGCTGCTGGAGCAGCTGAAGCAGGAGCAGGTATAGAGCAATTTGGGGGACCAGATGCTGCCTAAAAGTTATAGGACACTCTGAAGTACCTGGAAGCAACCAGACAACAGAAAAAACAGACCGACTTCAGATCCAGCTGAACTTCCTTCCCTTGTAAGCAACAAAGAAAAGGATGAGGAGCTAACTCCACTTGATACAGCTGCCCCAGATGACTGTAGACAACCCACAAATCATGAGACATTTTTACTTTAGGGCACCATCAGTTCCTGACTCAAAAAAGGTAAAACTCAGCAAGCAACTCTAGGAGCAGCAGGTCTACTATGGGTGCTTGGCCAACCTGGTAGCCCAGTGCCAGACAAAACTGGAACACTTGACCCTTTTCCCCAGGAGCTGGAACCATGATGTGTTTGGGTATGTGCAGGTACCCAACAATCTGAAAATTTGCTTCATCCACAAGCTGCCTGACAAATTGGACCATCAGAATCAAGTGAATGCTCTCCATCATCCATGCAGCCAGCTGACAGAGCACATCAGCACCACTGAAGAGTCCATAGTTTGCTGTAACCAACAGATGGAAATTTTGGATTAGCTGTGTCAGAAGAAAGATGAGTCTGTCAAAGGGCTGTCCCAGGAGAAGTTGGAGAAGAAGATGATGCTGCAGGAGCTGCTGTTGTGCCTTGTAGGTAAAGGCATGGAGAGCTAGGGCAAGATGTCAGCAGGCAGTGAGGCTCCTGCTGCTGACACCACTTCAGCCTTGTCAGGCCCAAAGAAGATTGACTTCAGGGAGGAGCAGAAAAGTTTTGAAGAAATGCAAATTAAAGACAACGTGGAATGTGCCAGAGTAGAAGTTGAAGTGCCTTGTCCCCTAGAATACTCCACCACAGAACATATTGTACTGCTGATGCCCAATATCCAACACCATCAACAACTTTCAGGTTTAGGCAAGGAGATTTCTTCTCCAGACTGATGCAAATAATGAGGTTGAGATGAGTTTGAGATGATTATCTAAAGACTTGGCAGCCACCACCTAGTGAAGTAGGCAGCTGGATGCCGTTATCTAAGGCCCTGATATAATGGGTGATGAGAAGGGTTGATAGCAGGCCAGGTAGGGCAGAAGCTGAGGAGAGATGGCCCAGATTCTAGAGACATCTAACAGTCCATTAGCTAACAGGGAAGGTGCCCCTGTTATGGTCATTACAAAAAAATAAATTATTTACAAAGGAAGGTGGAAACTGATGGTATAATTTTCTATTAATTTATTCTATTGGTGATATTATTTTATATCTGAATGCCGTATTAACATACTCATTAAGTTATTTTGACATATTTTCATGATGACTTATGGTGTAGTTCTCATTATGTAGATTTGAGGAAAATTATTTCCTTAACTCTATAGGTTGGTGATCTTGTGATTTTTAAAATGGTACTCTGTACTACTGACACTAAATTTTCTCATTTGTATTTTAATACATCACAGTGGTAGTACACTGAGGTGGTAGTACAAAGTGAAAAAGAACAAAAGGTTATTAAATCTAACAGTTTGGAATAAAAGAAATAATATTAATAGAACAAATGGAGCTATTCTGTAGTGGAAAATCATACATCAACGATGTACAGAATGTAATGAAGAATAATATATACATTTATAGAACATATGTAATGAGTATATTAACATCTCAATTTTTCACTTATGAATTTTTCAAGTGATAAATGTGGCATACTATTCCCCAAATCGAATAAGACATTAAAATATTTTAAAAGTATATTGATACTTAATCACTTATATATTATCAGTGGGCTAATGAATCCTAAAATGAATCTTCAAACTCAAATTTTCCTCAAACTGCAAATCCATTGACATGTTCTAAGAGATGAAGAGCACAGGTTTTAGGGCCAGCAAGCATGACTGAATCCTAATGACACCATTGGTGCCTGGGTGACTTGAATAAGATAACTAAATCTCTCCTGGCTTCCCTGTCCTGAGGTAAGAAGTTGGATGAGAAATATACATACTGCCTTACATATGAAACTGTAACCCCTCTGTACATCACTTTGACAATAAAGATATAAATAATTTTTATAAAAAAGAAGATTCATGGGGTTGTGGCACAAAATAGATTCTGTCACATTTAAGAGTTAATGCATAACAGGAACAGAGAAGATTACCATTCACATAGGAAAAAGCTGAATCTACATTTAGCTGTTAACAGAGTTATATACAGCCACACCAGGAAGGCTGCATGCATAAGGATGTTTTGGTCAAAGACAAATAGCATACAGTACTCTCAGTTTTTAGAGCTACAGAATTGATATCATTTAGTGACACTGCCATGTCATAGCTAGCTACCACTCTAATGTAATGCATCATTCATATTGGTGGTAATGCTAGTAAAAAAGGCCTAGTGAGCTGAATAAAAGCAAAGCACTAACACATGGTAATAAATGGCTTAAACATTATAGATGTACTGTACAATACTTCTGATTATACACAGATGTGTACTCACTATTATTTTTATTTCATCATAAAACTTACAGCAATGTTTTAAGATTTTTTAGGCAACTTTGGACATTCAGGTTTTTTTTCTAAAATATGCAAAATGAGGATCTAATGATATAAAAAAAATAAAAATAATTTCTATTTGCTTACCACCACTTATTTGCTAAGCACCCAAGATTTTCTGAAGTGGTTTCAAGGAACAGGGCCTGGCATAGAAATTCATATCCACATTTTTAACAATTTAGGAGGAAAGATTAAGAGGGCAATCATTCAAGACAGAATTATCAAGACATGAACAAATCTGATTTTACATTTTAAATGATGGAGAAATGCTCTGTGTTGACAGAAGGTGAATGATGACAAAACAATACAGTTGAACAGGAGATTTAGAGATGGCCAGTTAAACTATTTGATGTTCTTGTGAGGGGAATTTGTTTGAAAGACTGCTAGATTGTTCTTCACATTCTTTATTTCACTCAGTGTGGAATCAATGATAGTCCACTGTACTTGAGATCACTGCATATAGTTAGTCTGGGAGCATTCTTATCTAGAGGAAGGATAGAATTGTTTGGGAAACAATGAAAATAGAAATCATTTGCTATAAAAAGCATTTGAAACAAGAAAAATAAAGAATTACTATTTTTTTATTTATTGTCAAAGTGATGTACAGAGAGTTCAGAGTTTCATACATTACACCTTGAGTACATTTCTTGTACTGTCTGTTACCTCCTTTAAAAAGCATTTCATAGTGCTTGTCTCTTAAGTTTTGTAATCAGTGATGATTTCCATTAAGAAACTGGGGAAGAGGAAGGCCTATATAATTCCTGCCAAAAATCCAGTGATCATTTTTATGATGTATATGACAGTTTAGATGGGAAAGTAAGATGGTTAAATACTATAACATGGTGAATGTAAGAATGATATTTAGGAGATGTGTTCACTTGGGAAGAGAAACTATTAAGAACATAGCCAAAGACATTAAATGAAACAACACATACTGTCCTTCAAGATCCTAAAGACTTAAGATGCTTATTTATCTAACAGTCTTATTTATATACAAAGAATTTCAGAATTTGGCGAAAGAAAAATAAATTTCTGCTGAATTTAATGATGTACTGTGATATAAAGTGTCATAACAGTGGCAATTTATGACAGGAGAGGAAGGCTATTCTTACCTAAGCCTTTAACATTATTCCACATTGATCTAGAAAATGTTTACAGAATTTCTGCTACATAGGTTGACAAGACTATCAGAGGTCAAATACCAGTAAGCCCAGTGGTATAGAACAAAAGGCCAGAAAATTTCAGATCATTGGCTGAATTTTAAAGGAATACATAAAAATGTCAAAAAAAATTTAGACTATTTTCTTAGCAGTGTTTAAAGAAAGTAGGTGTAAAGTAATAAAAGTATCAATAAAAGTTAAAGTAAATTAATATTTGTTTTAAACTTGTTTTTTAGGAAAGTGCTACAATTATTATGCATATCTCACTGCATCTACATTTAGAAATATATGGATAGAATGTAAAAAAAAAAGAGCTAAGAAGAGTGAATACCAGAAAAACCTCTTACTATAGCAAACTTAAAAGCGAAACTCTTTTCTTCAGACAAAGATCTATCACTATATGTGGTACCAGTTGAAGATGGGAATGATGATCAGTAAATCTCACAGAGGTATAATCTGCCTGAATATAAATGAATGAGTGAGAGAAACTGGGGGGAGATAGTTAAGTGAAAATGTCTTTTAAATGGGAGAAAAATAAAACTTTAACAACACTGAAGGAAAAACCAGACTTTGGAGACTTAAGCAATTTTATACTCATGTTAGTAAAGAAGAATACCCCAGGGTACAAATATCAAAACATTAATGTGTGGAGGCAGAACAAAAATTACCAGGAAAATGAGGTAAGACATAGATTTGCTGGTTCTAATTTCAATTTATATAATTTGAAATGTAGTTTGACAAAGTTATTTATAACTTTATCAATAAATGTTTATGAAATAGCCTACCATTATAAAAAGATTTAAAGAAAAACACACTTCCCATAAACAGATGATAGCATATTACTGGCATATACTCTGTTTTTCACTAAGCTATAATTGATATTCTTTATTCAAGTTTTGACTAGCTTTGGTCATTCTTTTATCAATATACCATATTTTGTTTGTTTTCTTTTACTGGGACTAGAACATGGGGTCTTGAATTGCTACACAGTAGCTCTACCACTTGAGAAATTCCCCCACCTCATTTTGCTCTAGCAAATTTTCAGATAGTGTTTTGCACATATGATACTAAATTCTTCCTTTCCTTACCTTGAACAGTGATATTCCTATTTCTATTTCCCAAATAGTTGGGATTATAGGCATGAGTCATAATGCCTATCTGATCTGACAAGAATCTTGCTTAATTAGTTCAATATGAAACAACTCACCTGTGATCTCTGACCCTGTAGCTTCCTTTAGCAGGAATCTTGATGAATTAGATTAGTGATAGCTTCTCTATTCTTGATACCTCTTGTCATTTTGCATCCTATGCATTAACTTATTAACTTCCGTTTGTTTGTCTTGGAGCTTGAACTTTGAGCCTAGGTACAGTTCCTGAACTGTTGAGCTCAAGGCTAGTGCTCTACCACTTTGAGTCACAATACCATTTCTGGTTTTCTGGTAGTAATTTGGAGATAAGTGTCTCTTGAATGTTACTTCTGGGGCTAGATTTGAACCACGATCCTCAGATCTCAGCCTAGTAGTTAGGTTTATAGGCATGAGCCACTGGTGCCTGGTTATACTTATTGAATTTTAACTCTCCAATTTTATTGTAAATGGACCCAGTCTCACTCATATATTGTGATAGTCTTGGTTCTATTGTGCCTATCTTGAAGTTTTAAAAAATCACACAGTGTTTATAAGTGTCAGAATATTTTTATTGAATCTTACATGAAGTTCTTTCATGACATAAAAAATGAGAAAAATGAATTAAATTGATAGTTTCACTGTGAGTGTTCAAATTCCACCATACACATGAAGAATGTCTGGGGAAGAGAATTTTCAACTCCAGAGAGATTTTCCATTATATAAAGGGATGACCTATGAAAAAGAACATGTCAGATTAGAGAATGAAGGTCAAAAGCCAAGGAGGGATAACTTATAAATAATAATAGACAAATGTCAGCATTCTGTTGAAATAAATGAAGTTAGGATGAAGCTAATGGATGCTAAAACAAAAGAACCCTGACATTTCAATTGGTGAGAGACTAGTTGGACTATTAGTTAGATTCAAAAGTGAATAAATGAACTCAGCAGCATTTCACTACACAGAAATTGTGGATCATGCATATCTCAAAGGGTAGACTTGCTGAAAATGAATTTATCATTAATCAAATGATATAATGTCAAATTGTTTCAGAAAATGTTTACTTAAAATATTATGAAAGTACTTTCAGAATTTTACCTAATTTATTATGTCTTTTTGCTTGGTATTAGTTGCTTTCTCCTGTAATCTTAGCTACTTTAAAGGCTGAGAATGTCATGAGGATGTTGGTTCAAAGACATCCTTGCAAAGAAAATGTGAGAAAATTTTTGCTCTAAACAGTCAGCACACCTAGATGGATGTTGGTATCTGATACTTCTTATCATAACTATTCTCGAGACTGAGATCTGAGGATTATGGTTCAAAGCCAACCTGGGAAGGAAAATATATGTGACTCCCATCTCCAGTTAACCACCCCCAAAACAGAAGTGGAGCTGTGATTCAAAGTGATAGGTTCTAGCCCTGTGCACAAAAGCTAAGGAAAAGAGCCTGGAGCCCTGAGTTAACATCCCAAGACCTACAAAACAGTCAGCATGGTTCAAGAGGCAGAGTAACGGCTGAGCAAGTAAGGAACACAGTCTTGAGGCTTTGGGTCCAAATCTCAGTGCTGGCAAAAACAAATAAAAAAATTTAAATATATATTAACATTATTGGTTTCTTTCTGTTTTTGTATTAATTCTTGTTGTTATTGGTTTTTGTTTCTTTGTTTTGTATGCATGCACTTTATCATTTGAGCCAACCTCACAGTCCTTAACTGTTTTTTTTGTGTGTAATTATTATTATTATTATTATTTTGCCTGTCCTGGTGCTTGAACTCTGAGCCTGGGCACTGTCCATTGTTCAAGGCTAGCACTCTACCACTTGAGCCACAGCACCAATATGACGTTTTCTGTTTATGTGGTACTGAGGAATGAAACCCAGGACTTCATACATGCTGGACAAGAAGCAAGCACTCTACCACTAAGCCACATTCCAGCCCTGTAGTTATTTATTTTTATTTTTATTTTATTTTTTCTGGTCTTCCTGTTTGAACTCTGGGCCTGGGCACTGTCCTTGAACCTCTTTGTATTCAGGGTTAGCTCTCTGCTTCTTGAGCCACAACTCCACTTCTGGCTTTTTCTGAGTAGTTTACTGGAGATAAGAGTCTCACTGACTCCTTCTTTGGTTGGCTTCAAAACACTATTCTCAGATCTCAGCCTCTTTAGTAGCTAGGATTAGAGTCACAATGTCTGGCTCTTTACTATAGTTTAATGTGACCTTTGAAATAGATAATTCTGTATCAGGTCTTAAATGTTTGTATTTTATTATTCCCTTTTTGCTTATAACATTCAATCATTTAAATCAAATCCCTGAAGCACATGTGTTGTATTGTTGAATAACTTTTAATATGAATTATAATCCATCATACATTTAACACATCTACATAATGTATTTTCATGAACATAAAGCTTTAAAAATATTGTGACCTTGCTGGGAATACGGCCTAGTGGCAAGAGTGCTTGCCTTGAAAAATATTGTGTCCTTGAGTACCTGTGATTTTTAGCTATTCCTTACAATTCTCAAGAGGTAGATTCTCTAAGCAATAAATTGACTAGAGAAGAATAAAAATTTACATACAGAAAGTAAGAGCAGAGAAAAATGTCCTCGCGATACTTTAAGTGCTTCTGTTTTACATTCTGGGTCCTTGATGATTTACTTTCCCTCCTTATGTTCTGCTCCTATGGCATATTTCTCCTATGAAACTCTTCTATCAACCACTGCAGTTCTTTATGAGCCATGGCTACTTTGCACTTATGATCCTGTAACTGCTTTTTGCCTGTAAAACACACACACGGGTGTGCAATGCATGTGTATGATCAACACATGCACACACAAACATATTTTCAATTTCATAAAAATCATGCACATGGGGCTGGGGATATAGCCTAGTGGCAAGAGTGCCTGCCTCGGATACACGAGGCCCTAGGTTCGGTTCCCCAGCACCACATATACAGAAAACGGCCAGAAGCGGCGCTGTGGCTCAAGTGGCAGAGTGCTAGCCTTGAGCAAAAGGAAGCCAGGGACAGTGCTCAGGCCCTGAGTCCAAGGCCCAGGACTGGCAAAAAAAAAAAAAAAAAAAAAAAAATCATGCACATGAATAGGAACTATCAAGAATTAATCATGTGTTTTGCTTAATAAGTATAGTTGCTGACCATATCTTAGATAATAAGAACCACATATCATATCATTTTACAGTGATGGAAAGTCATACCACATTGATATAAAAATACTATCCCAGAGTATAGAAAAGGTAGTGCCATTTCCTCTAGAAGAGTGGATGAGCCATATACATAATAGGCTTAGATAACAGAAACCTATTTCTCAGTTTGAGAAACCAGAAAATCCAGTAGTAAGGTTCCAGATAATTTTGTTTATAATAGCAATCTTTCTAGTTTTCAGACAGAACTGAAACATGAGCGAGAGAAAGAAAGAGGGAAAAAGATTAGGATGGAGGGCTGGGAATGTGACACAGGGGTAGAGTGCTTGCCCAGAATGGAGTAATCCCTGGGTTTGATTCCACAGTACCAAATCAACAGAAAAAGCAGGAAGTAGTGTTGTTGTTCAATTGGTAGAGATGTAGCCTTGAGCAAAAGAAGCTCAGGGACAGTGCCCTGGCCTCAGTTCAACCCCACAGGATTTGCAAAAAAAAAAAAAGATTAGGAAAGGGTCTTAGTCTTTTTTAAAGTCAACTTTCATCCATTGACTTCACTATCAAGGCCTCATTAAAGCCAATTACCTCTCAAGTCCTTCCTTCCAATTCTCATCACATTGAGAATCAAGGCTTCATCCTGTAATTGTAGGGATTCGGAGGAGGACAGAAATATTCAGTCCAAAGTTTCTTCTAACCATGATTTTAACACTATTGAGGCCCTCTCCTATGGAGTTAGCTACTGCATGTGAGAAACTCATATATGATTGTAGACTCAAGAATTGTAATCTTTGCCGAGTTTCATAAATTCGAATTGTTGTTAGCTTAGACTCACCACACAATGTTCTTCTAAGACAAAAACAGGAGTTGAGTCTACTCCTTACATTATTTTTTTTCCAAATTTAGATGTTGAAGTTATAAGTAAGCTCTAACACTGCATTCAGGAAACAGTCGTTATAGCTGTTATTAAAATTAAGTGAGATCACATGGATAGATACTGAACCATTCTAACTTTGAAGAACCTGAGCAATCGTTGCACCTTCATATTGTAGGTTGGGCCTGACTAGGCCCTGAAGCTTCCTGGAATAACTGCAGAACATGTCAATGTTAAGCCTGAACAAAATGCAGTCTAACATAATCAAGGTAGCCAGAGAGACTTCATTTGACCAGAGGTCAGTTAAAGTTAGAATGCTTTAGCCATTGTTTGTAAGATGCTTCACTGCCTTGTTTGATAATTGTGCTCTGTACTGGAATATGTTTCTCATAGATGTGATTAACTATTAACAAAGTTCTGTTACTAGGTAAGGGCCAATTACTGGCAGCTACATAACTATAGTTTCCCCTCACCTCACTGACAAAATGCAGATTCTAGGAAAATAGTCAAGGACAGGAATTCCAGGAAAGGTGTAAACAACCCCCTTCTTGCTGTAAACTCCTCAGGCAACAGATCAGCAGATAACAGAAAATATTTGAAGTGGCAGGTGTTTCACCAGGCAATTTAGATAATCAACAACTGGACAACTGCACTTATAACCTTACAGCTCAGAGCCAATCATTTTAGAGAATTGTTTTATGACTTTCCCACAGTGTGGTATGATTTGCTGAGTAAAGCCATGACGTATAGAGTGTCCCTGAAAACATTATTAAAAAACCCTGTTGACTGTGAGGTTGGGACTTGGGATTCAGACCCTAGCTTGCTAATAAACAAACCTTTTGCTCTTTGGAATCGGCTTCTTGGTGGTCTTTGGGGGTTTTGAATTTGACCATAATAATTTGTCTCTTTATAAGTAGAGAGTAAATAAGAGACACACATGTATTATCTCATACTGAAAAAAGGTTGTAAAAGAGATATACATGTAGGATAGACAGGGAAATACAGTAAGAAAAGGACATAAATACCTAAGAAGAAACTCGACTTATTGTCCCCTTGATGAAATATTTCTGTGCCAAGTAATATGGACTATAATTTATGTTTATTAATCAATCTGTGGCAGTTTATTTTGGCAGGCCTGAATCTACCATACTTTGTGACTCACACATAATGCTTGGAGGACCTAATTTAATGTGACTCAGTACGTAAGTTTATAATGAAGAACAAGTATGCTGCCTCTATCATTCCTTATTACAAGGGGAGTCTATTTTTAGTATATGTGGGTTTTATAAAAGACAAGAACTTTGCAAGTTTCTCTCAAAATAGAATAGCATTCCTCCCTCCTTACCTCCCTCCCAACCTTCCATACTTCTTTCCTTCCTGCCTTCCTTCTTTCCTTCATTCATTTCTCCCTTGTCTATTTATCTAATTTATTTACCTAAACGTAACCCAAACCTCATTATCTTCTCTCCAAATATTGGAGGTTTAACTAACACACTCACAGAATGGATTTCAGTGACATTTTTACCACTGAACTCTTATAGAAAGTGTTTAATTACCCTACTATGTTCTAGCTGACTCATTAATATAAGCCCCACCAGAGAAGATGCTGTGTATTTCAGCTCAAAGGTTATCCCAATGTCTAATATAATGTTCCCTGGTATACAGTGCAAGGATGAGCAGTTATAATATAATGAGCCTCTCAACATAATTTCCACAGACAGATTAAAAGATTCCTTCTTTCTAGAATTCAGTGCTTTTCTAAATTGATTTCTTTCAAGGTTTTCCTGTTTTTACTTTTCTCAATGTTAGATAATTGGAAACAAAGTCTAAGTCTAATGACATCTCTTTCCTAGTCTCTCCCTTTATACTCTGTTAAACAACAAGGAAAAAAAATGTGTTCTGAGCTTGAGAAGGAAATTGTTCCTTGAGATAATTGTTAAAAGTCAGAAATATGTGTTAGTTTTCACTGTACTTTGGATATTGAAGTATCATAGGAGATGGGAATATGGTTTAGTGGTAGAGTACTTGCCTAGCATTCATGAAGCCCTGGGTTTGTGTTCCTCAGTACCACATACATAGGAATAGCCATAAGTGGGGCTGTGGCTCCACTTATGGCTTGTAGAGTGCTAGCTTTGAGGAAAAGCAGCTCAAGGACAGTGCAAAGGCCCTGAGTTCAAGCCCTAAGACTGGCAAAAGAAAAATTGTATCATAAACCAATCATTTCTCAAATAATTCATTAATTTTCAAGAACAGATTTGTTCAATATGAACTCAAGACCAACTACCTACTACTGGATACACCTATACACCAGACGAAGAGATAACTCACACTTGCTTAATTGTGTTTGACCACTGCTGTCCTTGCAAGGTATAATTTGGTCATCTGAAAATGCAGAAAAGTATCAGAAGGCAACAGAAATGTGCAAGTGGATGGGATAAAACAGGGAGAGTAGGTACTGAGTCAGGGATCAAAAGTTATACATTGTTGTTAGAGCCTTGCCTTGCAGGTAATTGTATTAATGGTACTTCATTCATCATGAGTTTCAAGAAGCCCTGGTTTAGAGGAGACATTCCAGGTAGTTATTTGTCTCCAGCATTTACCCTGAGACATGCATAGAAGGGCAGGATAAAAAGGAACCAACCACAATGGAGCTTTCTGTTTGGGAGGCCTGAAAGCTCTGAATAACTTGAGCCAAGAAAGATATTAAAGCAATAGTCATCCTTCTAACACTTGCACATTTTGTAGAAAGGAATTCAAGATAAGGTCATGATTTTGCAGTCTTTTTATTATGTTCATTTCCTGAATGCCAGTTATTTAACTCATTTTTATGTTTGATTAGTTTGGAATTACATGTCTTTTATAAGTGTTGGTCAATTTATCTGCAGGAAACTGATGTTTCCCCACAGTCATAGCAAATACATTTTGTTTTGTTTGTGAGTATATATTGCCCAGAGTATAATGCTAACATCAATCAGAAATAACCCCATCAGGGTTTGTTGCTGAAGTCTGAATCTCCATGAGTGCTGCACTAATGGCAATAACAATATGTTATTTTCTTATATAACAACAATAAAATTCTACTGAGAACAATATTACACAAGCCTCCTTAGTTGCTAGTCTCGTCTGCAATATACCCCATAGCATTGTTCATTTCCAACCCTAAGTTCCAGGCTATTGCATGTATTAGTGGAAAATAATTATACACAACTCTGCCAGATAGACCATTACTTACAAGTCCCCTTAAATCATTTAAACAAAAGAGAATGGATGTTTTTTGATCTTTTAATTATTGACTATAATTGTTTAAAAGTTTTTAAGAGCACTTCTTATGTTCACTTAAGAATAAAGCATGATTCAGACTATATATCTCCAACATGGATTTTTTTCTGAGATTAAGAAAAAGAGCTGAGAGAAAATATAATTTTACAGCATTCCTTGAGAAACAATTATTGATGATGTTGGCTAACTACAAAGACGGAAACATTATGAACTCCCTGATCTTCAGCATCTGGAAAATTATTCACACTTAATAGAAATTCAGTAAACATCTGTTGAATAAATACAGGAAATTGGATCCAATCAAATGCTTAAGGCTGAATTCAACACAATTCCAACTCCTTATCATAAAACATAGAAGTGGAAATAGAGAGATATTTGTTTACTGGTTTTGCCTTTCATTTGTGTAAAAAAAAAAACAACAGATTAAATCATGGGCTCAGTAGGACATGTTCTGGAATGAATTTGCTAGTAGTAGGAGTTTGGAAGGACCATACTAGACTGGGCTCATCAGGACAATTGCTTTATCATAATTGCTGAGGGGATGCTAATACCGACTGTGCACACATTTCTGAGAGAAAAACAACAAAGGGATAGCAGCTTATCTCTACCCTTAAGGAGGCAGTTTTCCAGTTGGAGAACAGTGAGTCATGCATGCAGGAGTACTAAACATTACAAAAGAGTATCATGTGGAAAGCTAAGCTCTTTAATGAATTGAAGTGACTACATAAAAACACAACACAAAATCTCTCTCTTGTTATTCAAGCAGAGTTGCAGTCACTTTCATAAACCAGAGGTAGAAAACTGGATGTCCACAGGAAAGACTGCAGAATTGTTTTGTTTTGCCTGTGGAAAGCTTATAAAAGAATGAGTCAGTGTTTGACTACTGAAAAATTTAGCATAAATTTTTCTTATACTGTTTCTCTGAGAAATAATTTCAGAAAACCTGGTCTCATCAAACAAAGTCTTTCTATGTGATGCCTAATAGTAGTCTCAAATTCTCAGCATGATTTATACCATTAGGAAGACTGGGGTTCAAGGCTAGTCAAAGAAAATATATGAGACCCTAACTGAAAAAACTAAATAAAAGAAAAGCAAAAACCCTAAAAACAAAATTACTGCGGCAACACTCAAGTAGCATAGCTTAAGTATGAATCCCTGAATTTAATCCCTAAAAAAGGCAAGAGTAAAAATAAAAGAGCATTGATATAGAAGCTCAAGTAGAGGCATTGGCTTTATAAACAAAACATTGTTTCATTGTACAGCTTCCAACACAAGTGCCCCATAGAGCAAAGATGTTTACAATTACTATTCAATATGACCACTAGTGCTAAAAAACCCCAACAACAAAAGAAAAACAAAAAAATCCCTAGGTGACTAAAAGCTCTCACCTTTGAAAATACTGATGCTTTCACATCCTATGATTCATTTTTATTTATTTTCTTGGGAAGAGTTACATTTCCTACTCCCGTGCAATTTCACATGCAGTGTCTGCAGATTCAAATACTAATTTTTTTTTCTTTCCGATGTAATGGTCAGGATTCCTTGACTCTTCTAAGTCAGGGCAAGTAGGGTAGCAAGACCTTCAGGAAGACAGGTTCTTGAAAGTACCGTGAGCACTATTTCATATGTCTCTTTGACATTCTCATTTCCTCATCAGAGAAGTCTCTTTTTAAGTCTTTAGCCCACTTGTTGAGGGGACTGTTGGTTCTTTGCAGTTATGTTTTGGAGGAATTTAATTCTTTTAGTTCTCCATATATTTTAGACATGAGGCCTTTGTCTGTTGTATGGCCAGTAAAGACCTTTTCCCAATATGTGGGCTTTCTGTTTATCTTGCAAGCTATGTCTTTTGCCCTGCAGAAGCTCTGCAGTTTGATGCAGTCCCATTTGTCCATCCTTTCTTTGATTTGTAGCATTTCTGGATCTTTGTTAAGGAAGTTCCATCCTGTGCCAAGGAACCCAAGTGTTTCTCCTACTCCTTCCTTTAGTGTTTTCAGGGTATCTGTTTTGATTGCGAGGTCTTTGATCCATTTGGAATTGATTTTGGTGCAAGGTGATATATAAGGAACTAGTTTTAGTTTGTTGCATGTGTTGAACCAGTTTTGCCAGCACCATTTGTTAAAGAGGCTATCTTTCTTTTAGACTATTTTTAACTCCTTTATCAAAGTTTAAGTAGGCATAGTTTTGTAGGTTCATTTCTGGGTCTTCAATTCTGTTCCATTTGGTCTTTAGGCCTGTTCCAGTGCCAATACCAAGCTGTTTTTATTACTATAGCTTTATAATACAGCTTGAAGTTTGGTATTATAATTCCTCCAGAACTGTTCTTTCTGCTTAGGATTGTTTTTGCTATTCTGGGTCTTTTATTGTTCCATATGTATTTCTGGATTAATTTACTTGCAACAAAGACAAATTGTTATTTAAACAAGAATGAAAAGTTTTATTTTTATTTTTTATAACAAAATTAGTATAATTTTGGGGGAATCTAAATGAACAATTAAGGTATCAATGAAGGAAAGGTAGGAAGTCAGCAGCTGAGCTAAAGTTATAACAGTAGTTACCAATTCAGAGGTCACCTCTGCCTGCTACCATCAGTACACACACAATAGAACATGAAGCTGGAGTCACTGACACTGACAAAATTGGCTCCAATACCACTCCCATCACTCCTGGTTCTGTCCCTCATAGAAATGGCTCTACTTATCCCCAGAAATAATTCTTAATTCATTTAAAATCATTTAATTATACTGAAAAAATTTCTCAGGAGATCCATCAGCCGCAGGTAATTCATGTGTGTCTGCCTGAACTTCCAGGGGGCAGAAAGCAAATTGATGACTTCTTTCTAGACTCATAAACTAGAGGATACCTCAAAAATAGCCTACATCCTAGCAGAGTGAGAAGGTAATTCTGTCACAAAGGATGCCTCCTGGCAAAGTAATGACTGAAAGGATATGTCCCGTCTATCCCAGAGGACCATGTGGAGATAATCACAGATAGGAGAAGAAGGTTCATAAGGAGGTTTATTAGTGGGGCCATAGTTCCCACGGGAGAGGGAGCTACATGGCATCTGCACCTTATCTAGGTGGCAGCTTCTCTCTCTGGGGGTAAAGGGGAAACAGGTAGATAGGGAGTAGGAGTGGCTCATTAGGTATAGGTGGATCTGGGGGTTAGTGGGAGGAGCTGAGGACCTGAGGCTAGGGAAATGCTAACAGTCACTTTCCAAAACTCCATCTCCTAACATCTCTACATTGGTTATTAGATTTTAGCCCATGAATTTTGGGGCCAAGACACAGATGTTTAGATCATAGCAAGAAACTTGATCATCAGGGCACTTAGATTCTCATGATTACTAGTGTTTCCTCTCACAGTACCATCTTCTAGCCCAACAGGTAAAATGATGGTAAAAATACTTAAGTATTTTTCTGGGCATATTTAATTAGCTTTTTTGTTTTGTTTTGTTTTTTGGCGGGGAGTCCTGGGCCTTGGACTCAGGGCCGGAACACTGTCCCTGACTCCCTGCTCAAGACTAGCACTCTGCCACTTGAGCCACAGCGCCACTTCTGGCCGTTTTCTATATATGTGGTGCTGGGGAATCAAACCCAGGGCTTCATGTATACAAGGCAAGTACTCTTGCCACTAGGCCATATTCCCAGCCCTAATTAGCTCTTTTTTTTTTATTGTAAAAGAGGTTTGTTTCTCAGCCAGAGCTGGGTGGATTTGCTATTTTGATTCCAGTAGTCATTTTGTGAACAATGATCCACCTAGAATACTGTGGAAATGAGAAAAAAAAAAAAAAAAACAACAACAACACACAGGTTTTTCTTCCCTCTAAACTCTGCAGGAAGTATCAGTGTCTTCAATGGCATCCTTCCCATCTAGCACAAACAGTATTTATCTCCTATCAGAGCTGTCTTGATTTAATGTATCAACCTGACTGAGTTAAGAGATGTTTAGATAGTATAGTATTATTTTGGAGTATGCCTCTGGAAAGGTTTCAAAGGGAGATTGGCATTCAAATTGACAGATTAGGTTAAAGAAAAAGATCACCCCCATAGTATGTGCTGGCATCATCAATCCATTCTAAGTCCAAATATAACAGAAGAGTAAATTCCAAATCTAACTCTCCTTGAAATAGATATGTCTTTAGTTCTGACATTTACTTTCTCCCTTTAGATATTGGAACTCCTATACTTTTGCCTTGAATCTCTAGGACTTACACCAAAAAGGACTTTGCATTGTTCAGTAGCCTGTCAGCACCTGAGGTAATCAGCTTAGTAAAGGAAAACATTAGTGTGACTAATGGCTTCTAAGGTTAACAGTTCTTACTTTTTGGTCCTTGTTGTACTGGGCCTGAGTTTGCACAGTATATCTCAGAGGAGCTCCTACTAATCCCAAGGTTAATGGTAGTCAGAAAGCAGATTTAAAAAAAGATGGAGATGTGTGGCAAAGTATTAGGTCTACGACCTCCTCAAGGGCCCATTCTGGATGACCTAACTTTCTTCCACTAGACTTCAACTACTGAATTGTTCATCACCTTCTAATAGTGCCAGTTGTTTCAGCCTTTCAAAGTCATTTTACATCCAAACTGTAGCATCTCTCTCTCCAAGCCTTCAGACTCAATCTTCATGACATCACCAGTGTTCCTAGTTGTTCATAATTGATATGACAGTACATCCAGGTGCTTTTTCGTCCTCCCAAGAACATGTAATAATGTTCATAATAAACTCTTATACATGGGTCTATTCAATTAGGTGTGTTTCTTTTGATGATCCTGACCAATAGAACAACTCATTTATTTCCTTAGTGGTTTCACATTGTTATATTCATAGATCTATAAAGCAACCTAATTTGTAAAAGAGAAGACAATTACTGTTTGTATATTGTGCCTTTATAAACATTGTTTGCAGTACCCTTAAGCAGATTTTTACCAAAAATAGGTTTATTTTGAAGACTGTGTTTCATGAAGGCTGAATGTTGCCTGGTTAAGAGAGTTAGCAATAGATTTATTAGACATTATAAACTGAGAAAAAGTGAGATTTTTCTGTATATCCAGTAAAATTTATGGCAACATAAATAAAACACTTAAGGTCTGCATTTGAATAATTATTTAATTTATCCTTGTTTTATGTTTGGCTCAAAGGCAGATAAATTATTTAGGTGAAATCTTGACTTGAGGTACAAAGGAAACTATGGGAGATGCTCAGTAAACTTTTCAACTCAGTAGCTCAATGACAGTGGTGACAGCTTTTGCAATTAGTTTACTCTTTTGTTTCTTGAGGCAACTGTAAAACCTACAGCCATATATCTACTTTCCAATGCAATTGGTACACATCATAAAAATTGCAGTTGAGTTAATTGGTGCACTGGCTGACAGATTTCACAGAGGCCAAGCCCTGAGCCATCCAGTTATTGCTTAAACCACTCTGTTGTAATTGGGTTGGCTAGGATCATTGAGAGAACTGTGCATCCCCAAGGCATAGATAAGCATAGTTTGAGAAATTTGGTATCTAGGGATGTCAAGCTGACACTTTCCATAAGCATCAAACACTCCCAAATTATAAAAATAAAAATGAAAAGATATTCCCTATTTGGAATATTTTATATATATATATCAATTAATGGTATTATATACTTCAGAAATGTGTAGTGAGCAAACCCCCTGGAAATACGATGGAGATGTTATGGATGATAAAACAATTTATCTACTTTTAAGTTTCAATATTTTTGTGTGAAATTTATTCTAGCCTAATATTTTAATGTCCTAGAAATATATCTTTCCTTTTCTGTGCATTTGATCTCAATGTCTTTCTTATCTACTCATTAAAGATAAAGTTTGCATTTTAAAATCATGCTTTTTTTATAGGCATATGAAGCAGGATACCTGATGTTTCTATCTAGAACCCACTTTTCAGAAAATGAGTCCCTTTATGAGTGCCAAAGAATGATTCTTTTGTGTGTGTGTGTAAGGCAGTGAGTACATTTCTTATCCAACTTGTTACCTTCTCCCTCATTTTTCCCTTGTTGCTCCTCCCCCTTTCCCTCTCCTCTCCATGAGTTGTACAGTTGTTTACACCAAATGGTTTTATGAGTGTTGCTTTTGGAATCATTTGTCTTTTTATCCTTTGTCTCTCCACTTTGGTATTCCCTTCCCCTTTCCTAATTCCAATACACGTATATACAGTATCCAGGATACTCAGATGAGATACAGTGATAGCAGGGATTAAACGCTGGGAAGGGAAGATGAGAGAAAAAAAAAAGTATGGTTTCACATGGCATGTTGAAAATAATTACAACAATGATATACCACTTGTTTCCATAACTTGAAGTTCATTTTGTTTAGCATCATCTTATGTGTTCATGCGGGCATAGCTATTGGGCTATTGTGATCTTCTGCTAGGACTATCCTAAACAAAAACATGTAAAGGGCTGTCACTCGTGCCCCGCTGTCATAGCTGCATTGCATCTCCCACGTGCTGCCGTGGGTGATGCTTTTACCCCGCCTTTGCTTCATGCTTTCATTCTATTCTCTTTCTGTGTCATTTGCTTTTGCTATAGATGGGCTGATAGATCACTGAGTGAATGGAACAAGTGTGGCATAACTAGGAAGGAGTACAATTGCCCAGTCTTCTCTATCAGTCTGTTTGAATACAGTGTTTGTCCTTAGTAAAATTTGACTGGTTTGTTGGGGGAAAGAAAAATAACAAATTAGCAATGGCATTACGTAGACACACAAGGCATCAACAGGAATACTTTTGTACTGAAAGAAAAAAATAGCTTAAATACTGATTTTAAAAGGCTGCATGATAGGAAACTGATTGTGGGTAAAACACTTAACTTGGTTGGATATGAAACTTAACCTCTCTCTTTTTTAAAAAATTTATTTATTAATTAAATTTTTTGACAAGGTGTTTAACAAACAGGGTACAGTTACGTAATAGGGCAGTGTGTACATTTCCTGTGATATCTTACACCCTGTTTTTCTTTCCCTTCCCTAGATCAGGTAGACATATATACAATACACAGTGTACCAAAAACATATATAGTAGCTATGTGGCATACGCCAAAGGAAATTCACCTAGGACTTTAAATACAATGTCAACAATAGAGTTTGTTTATCCTTGTCTTATATGAACATACATACATAGCTTTTGAGCTATTGTGATCCACTGAGAGGTCTATTTTTGACCATTATATGTTGAGTAGTTGTTTTGTTTTAGTTACATAATGTAGGGTCGCTGACCCAAACCTGTGGGAAATACCATTTGACAAGAAGTTTTTGGTTTCAGAGACCTGGTCTCTACTGTCTCTCCCTCCCCTCACCTTAACAAAGAACGATTCTTAAACATGAATGCTGTAGGAGATTATAGATAGTTAACAGTTAGTGATTTCCTTTCCATTTTTGAAGTCATTTACAACCCATGAAAGAAAATATTCCTCAAATTCTACTTAGGACATTAAAGAAAATTAAAAGCAGTTGAGTATATGATAGATTATTCTATGAAAACAAAAGATCATAATTTTTCAAACAACTAATATCATATGTTTTTCAATTTCAGATTATGAACCATTGAACATGTAATGGACATTTACAACATTATGTTATGCCCTTTATTTTGAAGACACAAAAATAATATTGTTATAGATAAATCAGATTTCTATTGCTACATTTGAAGTTTTGTATTAAAACTGTGTTAGATATATTAGATTCATTTGGACCTATTTGGAGGGTGACACTGGAATTTTTCTTCTTTCCTAGGAGATTTGGATTCATCACATTTGGCAATTGGAAAGAAACTAGCATTGGTAGTAACCAAAAGTTTTGCTATTTTTTTTACCTTCTAATGCCTATTTTCCCCTGTGGGATAAGTAAGTTATTTAAAGGACCTGAGTAACTGTCTTAACTTTTCATTTCAGTGAGTTAATGGGCCTCCTTAATGTGCTGGCAGATGTCATTTTAAAATCCACAAATATTTGCTTGTGTATTTTCACCACTGTGACAGCTTTCTGTTGCCTGGAATTTCAGGAAGACCTCAGACCTAGCTTATTACAATATACTTTTTTTTTTTTTTTTTGTCTTTGGCTTACTAACTCTTAAGCAATGGACATGAATTTTAATGTATGACCCAATATGGTAACTTGTTGCCCGAATTTACAAACACTTTTCTCTGCCATTTAAATTGGATACATTGGGCTAGGAAAAAAAAAACTTCATTTTTGTTACACTAGTTAAAACTGTATAACAGCAGTACCCAAGGCACTCTAACAAGAGGATATTTTTCTTGCATAATTTCTCTGTTATTTCAACCAATTAGCTCTCTATCATCAAAACTTAGTGGTGTCAACAAAAGTAACTAAGTGAGAGAATTTTTTTTTTTTTTCCAATCCTGGGCCTTGGGCCTGAGCACTGTCCCTGGCTTCTTTTTTTTGCTCAAGGCTAGCACTCTGCCACTTGAGCCACAGCGCCACTTCTGGCCGTTTCCTATATATGTGGTGCTGGGGAATCGAGCCCAGGATACATGCATACGAGGCAAGCGCTCCACCACTAGGCCATATTCCCAGCCCGAGAGAATAGTTTCTTAGATCAATTTTGTTTATTTTATTTTCAGTATCCTAGATATTGAACTCAACCCCTTCTACACTGAATCACTTAACTGAATCACTTAATCCTCTTTCACAGTAGTTTTCTTGTTATTTGTTTTACAGATAGGGTCTCACTTTTACTCTTTGTTATCATGGTAACCCAGTCCTCTTTATTTTGCCTCCCAGATAGCTGGGAGTACAGCCATGTACAGCCATGTCTGGTTTGTTTTAGGGATAGGGTCTTGCTAACTTTTACCCTGACTGTTTTTTCACTGGATTGTTTTGTGCACTGTACCATGTCAGTTCACTTGCTATTCAAATTTTGTTCAGTTATTACAATGTGCCTCTAAATCTCCAATATGTCCGTGTTAAGTTGAAATGGAAAATAGGAAGATGAATGTCATAAGTTACTGCCATTTATAGTGTAATGAGTAAACACCATTTTGTTTAACAAGAAACCTGGATAATTATATAAACTTGCATGGTTTACATCTTTTTTTATAAAACCACAAACCTGTCAACTAGTATGTGCAGTACATTCACAGATGTATTTTAGATTATTTGCCAGAGGAGCCTCATTAAGAATCAAAAACAAAGGAAGGCACACAACTTAAATAGAACTTCTTGTTGGCTATAATTAAGAACTCCTTATTTTTGAAGAAATCCTTCTTCATTAGCACTTGTTTTATAGTATAATGTATTTTAAAGTCAAGTCCATAGAAACACACAATTGTAGAAAAATATACATGTACCAGTCCTAGATTTCCAGAACCCAGTGTGGCGCCTGGTTTTCAATAGATGTTTTCTGAACGTGAATTAGGGAAATGAAACAGAGGCCAACTAATCCAATTTCCATGAAGCATGGTAATTATATATCTTAGAACTATGAGCATAAAAATGGGCTACACTTGAAAAATCAAATGCAGAAGTAATTTATTTAATAACCATGTGTACATAAAATAATGGTTATTTATATTACTTTTATAGTCAAGTGGATGTTTAGTTCCATAGATGCCATTAGAAGTGGAGAGGCATGCATATTATTAAAGTTTTCTCAAGGAATTATATTACCTTAGAAACTTAAATTTCCAGTTGTAATACTTGGCATACGTTTCTGGCATCTTTAAACACACTGATAACAACCATGGCTGCTTGAATCTTGAAACAGAGATCTAAAAATAGTTGACATTTACTGTTTCTATAGTAACAGAGAAAATGGCTTCATACCCTAGCACTGCTCCCACAGAGCTTAATGTTCTCTCTAGATTGCCTATACCCTATGCTACTATGTTATTGTAGTAAAAACTACCATTACTCTATCCTTCATGTCTTCATGTCTCTGATCACCAGTACAACAATCTAAGTGTTTATCTGTCATGGTTAAAGTATCCCAGTTATTTTTTAAGAAAGTGAATTGTATCTTAAAATTTGACAGAAAAGAAAGAAAAATCCTCTAAGACCAGCCTCATTTTTTTTGTTTACATATTATGATTTGAACTGTATCAGAAAGTTCCCTAAACTCAAATATGTTATAGTAGCTAATATTTTACCATTGAAAAATGATTGTTTGGGGTTAAATAATTATCACACATGTATTTTTTTTTTGCTAGTACTGGGGCTTGAATTCAAATCATAGGCACTGTACCTTACTTTTTGCTAAAGCCTGGATCTGTATTACTTAAGCTACAGTTCAACTTCTGACTTTTGCTGGTTAATTAGAAGTCAGCATGTGATGAACTTCTGCATCCAATTTGGGGGCGAACTCCAGTCCTCAGATTACAACCTCCTGAGTAGCTACTTTCTCACATTTTAATTAATTACATAGTTTTGCGCATCTACCTTTGCAATGTATGTACTAATTTCAGTAACTTTTTCCTCCAGTCAATAAACTTGATCATTATAGGGGATTTGTTTAAATTTTTTTGTCTTGTTTTCTAATGAACCCTGAGTACAAAGAACTGGGTAGCTACTAATTGTTTTAAATTGAAGAGTTTTACTCTCCCATCAGAAATAATGGTGTTTATTGTACCATTAATAAGGAAATGGAAAGACTTAGAAAAAAATATGTTAAATGAAGAAAGCCAGACCCAAAGAAACTTAAGTTGAATGAGTTCTCTCATTTTTGGTAACAAGAATGTACCTATAAATCTATAAATAAGCACACTGGATGGTACATAATGAAAATGGTAATTTATATAGGTCTTTAGAAATTCACTCAGTGAGTGCAAAGGAGGATATTCATAGGAGCAGATCACAAAGGCTCACTAACTATGTATATATCATCATATAAAATGATATTTATCGACATGAACTCCAAGAAGTGGTAACGAGAATTTTTTGTTGTTGCTGCTGCTTTTGTTGTCTTATTTGTTATTTGTCTTTGGGAGGATAAAGAGTGACACAGAAAATGTTGGACAAAGGTGATTAAATACAGCAGTGGTACTCATGAGACATGATGTGGAAAATGAACTGTACAACTTATGGATGGGGACAGGAGAGAAAAATTGAGAGAGTGAGGAAAAGGATAACATGGTTCAAAAATAAATGTACTCATTACCTGACTTATGGAACTACAGCCCCTTTGTATATCACCTTTACAATAATAATAAAATATATTTAAAATGTATTTATTTTAGAAGTGGAAAATTGTTTTAAATATATCATTTAGAGTGTTAAAGTTATTTATTTCTGATATATATTTCCCCAACCCTGAGAATTAAGAGGCAGTATTACAGTACTTTATGACTAAGAGGACAATGACTTCTCAAATACATCTAAAGTTTTCTGGAATCTGTGAATGCATTACAATATAGGTTAAAAAAATTACAGTACAAATGGAATTAAAGTAACTATTCAAGTCACCTTAAATCAGGAAGATTGTCTTATTTGTCACACTAAGCCAAGGACATTACATCCAAAAATGAAAGAGGAAGATGAAAGAATCTCTCTGGGAAAAACAAAGAGATGAAAGCAATGGACATCTTCCAGGGTGGTCTTCATACAAATGTGGAAAAAGTTCTTGTAGGCCACTGGGAGAGAAAAGCAGCTGGCCCCTGGAAGTTGGAAAAGGCAATGAAACACATCACCACCGTTTGTGGTATTCTAAGGTACTAAATTTGTATTGACTTGTTAAAACAGCAACTAGGAACTAATATAATGGGATCAGTAAGGAATTTCAAACAGTAGGAAATATACCTGAAAGAGAGGATTAGAACATGTCTTTATTGGATTACTCAAGGGATACTAGATAATTTTGGAAAATATTGTTCTCAGGGAAGACATTTACTTGTATGAGACAAAACAAAACAAAACTTATTTATTTAAGCTTACTATCATTCTGAATTAAAATACTTTTTTGAATGTTTTCACTGGGAAACACCAATTCTTAAAAATATTTGAATTTGCTTTGTGTTGACATAAATAAGAAAGACAAACACAAGGCCAGATCACCAACTTCTTTAATTTATCATTAGCATAAGATAAAATCATGTATCCTGCTGATACAATCCTTAATTTACAGATAATTCCTGAGTGATAACATACCATACTGTACCAATTTTGCTACGTTGATTTAAATATATGTATCACCTTCTTGATATCATTGAAAATAATATATTTTATAAATATGTATGGGTAACATAGAATTTTAATATTTGTATATTCAGCTCTATTTTAAATCTCATTTTACTTTTTGTAGGACTATAACAATCATTTTTATAATAGAATGTGTTTGATATTATTAAAATATACATTGTATTTTATTTTTAAACTAAATTAATCTTTCATAATGTCATACTTTTGATAATTGAATAGTTCCAGAGTTTGGAAAGTGTGATAGTCATGTCCTTATTGGTTATGCATTATATTCAACACTTATAAACAAAAATGTCAAAGACATTCTGTGCAATTTATCATACTATGCAATTATGCTACTGTATGACATCACTATATCCTTCTGCCAGGGTCTACAGCACAAAACATGTTGTACTTTAGTTATATTCACTTTACTTTCTTTCCAGAATTGTTAATTTAAAATATTTATATATGTTTTATTTTAGGGAAATTTTTGCTTTCTTTACGAAAAAAATCAAAACCCTAGCTCATAGGTAGTAAATACTTCAGTGAAAGGAGAGTAAAGTAAGATGAAACTATATGGGATTTTAGTTTGTTTGTCATCCTAATAAAGAAAATAAAACAGTTGGGGCTGAGAATATGGCCTAGTGGTAAAGTGCTCACTTCATATACATGAAGCCCTGGGTTCGATTACTCAGCACCACATATATAGAAAATGGCCAGAAGTGGCACTGTGGCTCAAGAAGTAGAGTGGGAGCCTTGAGCAAAAAGAAGCCAGGGACAGTGTGCAGGCCCTGAGTCCAAGCCCCAGGACTGGCAAAAAAACAAAACAAATTAAAAAAAAAATAGAACAATTATTAATGAAAAAATTAAGGGGGCATACATAAATAAGTGACTTTTAATAGAAAAAAGACTATTTCCCAAAAATATTAACGTGAAGAACTACACACATTTTAACTCATAGTCTCCTAAAACCAGAATTCTGAAATGAGAGTATTTAGCTATCACAAAATTCCAGCCAGGAAAAGAACGAACTGTTCCTGAGTCAAGTCACTTACACATCCCCAGCAATAATGTTACCAGGCAACTAGAAAACTTCCTGTGAGATTTAAAAGCCAGTGTACTTGTAATGAAAACTGCATTGTAACATTGGCTGAAGATAGGAAGGGAGAAGTTAGCTGAGGGTTTGCAGATATGTGAGTGATATTGCTTCCCTACAAGGAAAAGTGAATATTGCTGCTGGATTGCTTAGCGCTAAATGTAGCCTGTGGTCTCTAAGACCTGGGCTAAAACTTTACTATTCAGTCAATAATGTAAAAGAACACCCCTTATTCTGGTACTGCATGCTATAATCCTAGCTACTTAAGAGATTGAAATCCAGAGAATCAATCACTTATTCTTCCAAATTTTTATGTGTTGTTAATTTCTAAAATTTAGTCTAGTTCATTCCTTTTAACCGCAGTAATTAATGGCATATGACCTTGTTCTTTCAATTCTACTATGCTTCATTGAATCCTCACTTTATCTCTCACCCAGGGTTTTACTCTTAATTGAAACTCACTTATACAGTTGCTTCTTACATATATCCTCTTAGTTTTCTTAGAGGCTTCCCTTAGAAAGAGACCTAATATGTTAGCATACGGAAAGAAATAATAAAGATCAGTGCTTGTCTTTACTTCTGCCAGAGTTTATGCTAATGAGGCATGGAGGTTGCCAGACATGAAAGGCAAAGCTTGTAATTGGATTAGACTTAGAAAGTACTTACTTTACATGTGGAACTAAGGAAGCCTGGAGGCTAAATTCAACACATAATCATTGATTCAAAATATTACAGTAGATTAACAAAACTACCATAAAATTTCTAGCTTAAATGACGTTTTATATATTGTGTTGATGTCAATAAGCATGATGTCAACCAAAGGGCAAGGCAAGGCAACACTTGGTACAGTGTGGAAGCAGGATTTATTCTTGTCAAAGTGTGGATGGGACACCCTTAAACAACTACTTAAAGATAATAAAAATGTAACTTTTATAACAGTGTAGATGGCCTCCTGTACTTTGGTTTCTCAGCCACAACATCTAAGGAATCAAATTTTTTAGTTTAAGGACAAGAATGAGAAAGAGCCAGTTGGTTATTATAATGACACTGATCAACAAGAATAGAGCTTTTTAAATTAATGACTACTTATCATAAAAAATGTCTAGCACTCTTTCTAGGATTATTTAATCTTCAGGTAACAAAAAGTATGTTTTTGTGCTGATCAAATGGCCAAGGACAGTTATATTTTTCATATTTCCTCTGAACTAGAAACGTTTGTGACCTTATTTTTGTAAAAACAAAACAAAAACAAAAGTAAATCCCTTCTCAATTACATTTATAGGAAATTTCTAAAGATGTTCAGCATTTGGAAATGTTCAATATTTTAACTTCTGCATCCCTTCTTTGACTCATCCTAATTGGCTGTATAAAACTCTAATCATAAACACAGCTCTTTCCTGAATTCTATTACTATTGGTATTTGAAACTTGTTTTTCTAAGAGTAGCAACTCTTTGGGTCTGCAAATAATAGAATACTTCTAGGTCTCTATTCTCTATTTCTCTATTTTGCATTGGTCTTCGTTGTTCAGAGACAGTGTTTTCTGCGGCTACATTGGATTCCAGGAAAGACAAGACTGGTGCATAAACATCTCCTGAGAAGAGGCACAGCTAACTTTCAGGCAACAATGACTCATATGGGCCTGACAATCCTGAGACAATTACCGACTGAAGGACACTTTGGCCAAGGCCTATGCCTCATTGTAGTGAATACAAAGCTGAGGAGATAGTCAGAACACATTTGTTGCCTTTTAACCTGTGGCTCATATCTGAAGTGATTTCAATGTGCCCTACCACCCCAAAGCTAGCCCAACCTAGAAGCTCAGTGTTTTAAGTGTAACTCTGGTACAAAAGAGAGGAGGAGGGAACATTAGGTATTTGCAACGTAAAATATACAATTTGATCATTACTAACTAGTTAAGTTAAAAAAAAAAAGTGTTAAGAGCAACTGGGATGAGGTAACAAAAGGCAAATCAAGAGACCAAAGTAAGATAATTTAGATATCAGACAAATCTAGGCAAAGTTAATTAAGTCCTATTTCAAAATCATTTTAAAACAAAATAACCTGGGGAAAGTATACATTGTTAGGTCCTCTCCCTGAGGGCTCCATGTAGATGCCCCCACCTCATTAAGTCTCCACCCAGTTACCTGGGTAACCAGCAGACCTGGAGGCAGTTACCTCCCCTTTCCCTGAGGTCATATCCTAATCCACCTGGCCACACCCCTTGCCCCTGCCCTAGATATAAGGCAGGGCTGGGTGGGGGTCTCTCGCTCTCTCCCTCTCTCTCCCTTCTCTCTCTTCCTTCTCTCTCTTCCTTCTCTCTCTTCCTTCTCTCTCTTCCTCTCTCCCCCTCTCTCCCTTCTCTCCAGCCATGGATCATCTTGGCCACAGGCCAGCAGTTCGGTAATAAACTTTCTCTCCTGCCTGAATACCGCGTGGCGTTCTCCTTTACCGGCTACCTACTTTAAAAACCTAACATATATGGTGCTGTGACTTGGATGGGGCTTAAGAGTCAGGACAGGCGGAATTCCCATCTATTTTTCTTTTTTTTCTGGGAATATCCCCAGTCCTGATGGCCCTTTTTCCGCGAACCGAACTGCTGCGAGTCGCCACGCGGCACTTTTCACTAATACCATTGCTGGCTTCCACACCCACCTCCACCTCCACACCACTTGTCTACCCTGGTGAGTGAAACTGCTGCCGCTCCAGTTCTCTGCTGCTCCGTCCACTTCAGCCGCTTCTGCATGGTAAGCTCTCATCCACTCACCAGGTGCCTCCCTCCCGCCTCCCTCCTGTGCTTTTTGGGTTTTGCATCACAGTCACACCCGAGCTGGGAAACTGCTAGCACGCCTCTTGACAGTGCAATGAGGCCTGCTCAAAATACTCGCACAGATACAGTTTTTGCCACTGCAATGGTAAATGGTCAGAAGTCACTTATATTCAGGCTCTCTCTCTTTCTCTTTTCCTCTCGTCCTGCTTACTTGCTTCCTTTGAAACTCCAAGTTGTACCATACTGGTAATGTGCCTTGCTCACAAAGCTGCCTCTTCACAGACCTCCAAAACTGAGGCTTGTCCACCAATGTGCTTTGTCAGCAAAGATATCTTGTTGTGCCAAGTCCCAAAACCACCACCAAGAAGACCACCAAGACTCAGACATTCCGAAATGCAAAAGCAAGGCAAGGCTTTTTTTAAGCGAGCTGCAACTCGGGCCTCGTCCTACCCACCGACACAGCGGAAGTTAGGAGGGAGCCCTGAGCTGTGATTACACAGGGCTTATAAAGGCAAAGAACAAAGTTAAAACAATCAGGTGTTCAAGCAAGCAAGATTAGGATACAGGTACAAATCTGATTGGCTCAGGGTTCGATTCTAGGGGTGGTCAGATTTAAGCATTCCCAGCGGTTAGAGTTCTAGACCGACTGGGCCCTAATGGGCTTGTCCTGGGTCTGCTCCCAGGGCCTTCTTATCTCAGGTTCGCATGGTAAAGTGGGGTACACGTGGTAAAATGGGGCCTGACTTCAAAGTCTGGCACTTCAATCTAAAAGTTATTTTCTCTAGCATTGACCACGTGGTGGATATTGGGTTTAACAGGCACCAGCAAGCCATGCTACATGTTCTCTGTTAGTGTGTTTGTGCCCTCCTGCCACCCCCCTCAACATGGCACCCCACTGGAGTTTATCAAAATATGGTTTCTCCATTTTATAATGTGAAAATTGTTGCTTGCTAGTAAAATTGTTTTTCTAACCGACCACGTGGTTTTAAAATATTGGGCAAAAAAAATATCATTTACTATTGGAATTCTGAAAGAGTCTACTGCTGAAATTCATTTTTGCATGCTGTAAAACCTATGTGCACAGTGTGTATGTGTGTTCAATGTGTGTATGTCTGTGTAAACGTCATTTGTTAGTGAAGTCTCAGAAAAGGGAATTGAAGAAACAGTGTAGGAAGAAGATGGTATGGGTATGTCTTAAATTCATATAAGACAAAGATTGTTAAATTGGTGTACAATTGTTGGCTGTGACTTAAACACTGATGTAAAACCAGTATGCCATTCTTCATATATCCATCTAGCTATATATCTGTGCTAAAACTCATCACATCTACTGAGTTTTGTCATTGCAGAATTCTGGCAAGTATTTGGTCAATTCTTGACAAGGTACAGGTAAGCTCTAGTCCCCTTGGTCTCCTTGTTGTTTTAATTGGAAATCAAAAGGGCTTTTGTTGCAAAGACTCCTTGGATTGCAGTTCAAAGCCAGCCCGGGCTGAAAATCTCTCTCAAACTCCATCTCCCAATTAATCAGCGAAGAGCCAGGCTGGAAGCATGGCTGAAGAGACTTATCTCTAACCAGCCAAATGCTGGAAGTGGAGCTCAAGTGGCAGAGTACTAGCCTCGAGCAGAAGTGCTCAGGGACAGTGCCCAGGCCCTGAGTTCAAATGCTGTGAATGCCAACGAGGGCAAGCCATCCCAGCAACAAGCACCTAGACCACTGGGACTCAGCCAGTTCCGGGAACAAGTATCGTGGAGTGGAGTAAGAGGAAAATGATCGCATCCAAAATGGAGTCACTTTGTCTCACCCTTTCAAAATTAATCAGAGCCGGGTGATCAAGAGATAGTAGCTTGTCCATCTAATGTCCATACCAGAGTATAAGAACCAGCCAAGTCACCCAATTTTTAATTTTGTGCCCTAAGCCCTTCCTTTTGCCTTAATATTTTTTTTTTTGTCCAGCCCCTGCCTCATGAGACTTCTTCCAGGCTTCATTCAAGGACTGGCATCTACCACCAAGGGACCCTGCTGCTCGCCTTCTCCAGGAGTGGCCACATTTCTGCCTTTTACCCCTAATGCCGACACCCCTTGCCAGCAGGAAGCAGCCAGAGAGAGTCTGCACCCTTTTTCATAACTATTAAAAGGCTGGAATGTTAGGTCCTCTCCCTGAGTGCTCCATGTAGATGCCCCCACCTCATTAAGTCTCCACCCAGTTACCTGGGTAACCAGCAGACCTGGAGGCAGTTACCTCCCCTTTCCCTGAGGTCACATCCTAATCCACCTGGCCACACCCCTTGCCCCTGCCCTAGATATAAGGCAAGGCTGGGTGGGGGGTCTCTCGCTCTCTCCCTCTCTCTCCCTTCTCTCTTTTCCTCTCTCTCCCTTCTCTCTCTCCCCCTCTCTCCCTTCTCTCCAGCCATGGATCATCTCGGCCACAGGCCAGCAGTTTGGTAATAAACTTTCTCTCCTGCCTTAATACCGCATGTCGTTCTCCTTTACCGGCTACCTACTTTAAAAACGTAACATACATGGCTCAAGTGGGAAAATTCTAAATCTAAATATTTACACTTAACCCATGATATTAGAAACATAATAAGAAACAAGGAAAAGTTAAGCGTAAACTCTGGATTAAAAATCCAATGCATTTTGTTTCAATTAGAGATGGATGTTTGCTTAGAATATTTAAGTATGTTTACCACGGATGTTAAGTGAGATTTAAAGCTACAAATCATGTGGCCAATTTGTGTCACAATGGACTGTGTCACATACTCTAGGGCATGTACCACAAGAAATGGTGCTTACTTTGCTCTAAAACTCAAGGAATAAGCAAAATGCATGAAAAATTTCCAAAATCTCCCACTTTTAGAATCACAAGATGACACAAAATAAGAAAAAAAAGATGCTAAGGAAAACAAGTATAAGCTAGCAGAGGTAAAAGCAAGGCAGAATCTGAGAACAGAGTAAATATAGTAGAAGAACAAAGAGAATATGATATCGCTGAAGCCAAGGGACTTTGTTTAATAAACAACAAACTAATTAAGTATTCAGAATATATTTGAAGCTAAGAGATAAAGGGTTGTTGGCATCTTTTTTAAGAGTAAGGCAGTACTAACAAGCAGGAAAATAATTTTCTGACTTTATAGTTACCTTACTGAATGTTTCATAGAACTGAGAAGTTTGAATAAAGAATGTCTAAATATTTGGGTGAAAGTGAGAAATAATAACTGGAAATTTCTGAATCCAGGTATATAAAATGGCAGGTTTGAAACAACTAATTAAAAATTACAAAAATGCTCTTATATGTCCTTTGCTTTATTTTTGTCTGTCCATAGCAGATATTATGATTAATATTATTTACTGAAATAAATGAGTGATTAGTCCTCTTATTCTCCCTCTAAATGAATAGGTTTGGGTTTCTTTTTTTTTTTAAGTTTTTATTATAAAACTGATGTACAGAGAGGTTACAGTTTCATACGTTAGGCATTGGATACATTTCTTGTACTGTTTGTTACCTTGTCCCTCATACTCCCCTCCCCCCTCCCCCTTTCCCCCCCTGAGGTGTTCAGTTCACTTACACCAAACAGTTTTGCAATTATTGCTTTTGTTGTTGTTTGTCTTTTTTTACCCTTTTTCTCTCAATTTGTTATTCCCTTTCAATTTCCTAGTTCTAATACCAGTATACACGGTTTCCAATATACTCAGATAAGATTACAGAGATAGTGTAGATACAATCTCAAGAAGGTGATACAAGAACATCATCAAGAGTAGAAGCTACAGATACACATGGGATGTTGAAAGTAGTTACAACTGTGATATAACAATCATTTCCATAAAATGGATTTCATTTCACTTAGCATCATCTTATGTGATCATAAGGGTATAGCTGGGCTGGGGATATGGCCTAGTGGCAAGAGATCTTGCCTCCTATACATGAGGCCCTGGGTTCAATTCCCCAGCACCATATATACAGACAACGGCCAGAAGTGGCACTGTGGCTCAAGTGGCAGAGTGCTACCTTGAGCAAAAGGAAGCCAGGGACAGTGCTCAGGCCTTGAGTCCAAGGCCCAGGATTGGCCAAAAAACAAAAAAAAAAGGGTATAGCTATTGGGCTCTTGTGATCCTCTCCTGTGACTTGCCTAAACCTGTGCTAATTATTCCCAATAAGGGAGTCCATGTTTCTTTGGGTCTGGCTCACTTCACTTAGTATAATTTTTTCCAAGTCCTGCCATTTCCTTACAAATGGGGCAATGTCATTCTTTCTGATAGAGGCATAAAATTCCATTGTGTATATGTACCACATTTTCCTGATCCATTCGTCTACGGAGGGGCATCTGGGTTGGTTCCAGATTCTCGCTATGACAAATTGCGCTTCAATGAACATTGTTGTGCTGGTGGCTTTACTGTGATTTTGTTTGTGGTTTTTCGGATAGATACCCAAAAGTGGGGTTGCTGGGTCATAGGGGAGTTCTACATTTAGCCATCTGAGGACTCTCCATACTGCTTGCCAGAGTGGCTGAACCAGTTTACATTCCCACCAACAATGAAGTAGGGTTCCCTTTGGGCCACATCCCCTCCAACAACTGTTATTGTTAGTTTTCTTGATATATGACATTCTTACTGGGGTGAAATGGAGTCTCAATGTTGTTTTGATTTGCATTTCTTTTATGGCCAGTGATGGAGAGCACTTTTTCATATGTCTCTTGGCCATTCTCACTTCATTATCAGAGAAGTCTCTTTGTAGGTCTTTAGCCCACTTGATGAGCGGGCTATTAGTTCTTTGTGGTTTTGTTTTGGAGGAAGGTAATTTTTTTAGTTCTGCATAGATTTTAGATATGAGGCCTTTGTCCGTTGAATGGCCGGTAAAGATCTTCTCCCAGTCTGTGGGCTTTTTGTTTATCTTGCAAGCTATGTCCTTTGCCATGCAGAAGCTCTGCAGTTTGATGCAGTCCCATTTGTCCAACCATTCTTTGATTTGTAGCCTTTCAGGGTCTTTGTTAAGGAAGTTCTGTCCTGCGCCAAGGAGCCCAAGTGTTTCTCCTACTTCTTCCTTTAGTGTTTTCAGGGTATCTGTTTTGATTTCGAGGTCTTTAATCCATTTGGAATTGATTTTGGTGCAGGGTGATATATAAGGATCTAGTTTTAGTTTGTTGCATGTGTGGAGCCAGTTTTCCCAGCACAATTTGTTAAAGAGGCTATCTTTCTTCCAAACTATTGTTTTACCCCTTTATCAAAGATTAAGTAAGCGTAGTTCTGTGGGTTCAAACCGGGTCTTCAATTCTGTATTGGTATTCAGGCCTGTTCTGGTGCCAATACCAAGCTATTTTTATTACTATAGCTTTATAATACAACTTGAAGTTGGGTATTGTAATTCCTCCAGCACTGTTCTTTCTGCTTAGGATTGTTTTTGCTATTGTAGGTCTTTTATTATTCCATATGAATTTCTGGATTGCTTCCTCTATTTCATCAAAAATGGTGTTCGGATATTAATGGGTATTGCATTGAATTTGTAGATAGCCTTTGGCAATATTGCCATTTTGATTATATTAATCCTCCCAATCCAGGATCATGGGAGGTTTTTCCATTTCCTTAGTTCTGACTTAATTTCGTTTTTCAAGGTTTTAAAGTTCTCCTCAAAGAGGTCTTTCACTTCTTTAGTTAAGGTTATTCCTAGGTATTTTATGTTTTGGGGGGCTATTGCAAAGGGCGTGGCTTTCCTGATATCAGCCTCGGTCTTTCTCGGTCTTTGGGTCGTTAGCATAGAGAAAGGCCATTGATTTTTGAAGGTTTATTTTATATCCTGCAACTTTGCCAAAGTTTTGGATCAGCTCTAGTAGCTTGGGGGTAGAGTCTATGGGATTCTTTTTTTTTTTTTTTTCTTTTTTTTTCTCAAATTTTTATTATCCAACTGATGTACAGAGAGGTTACAGTATCATACGTTGGGCATTGGATACATTTCTTGTACTGTTTGTTGCCTTGTCCCTCATGCCCCCCTCCCTCCCCCCTTTCCCTCCCCCCCCAGTTGTTCAGTTCACTTACACCAAACAGTTTTGCAAGTATTGCTTTTTTAGTTATTTCTCTTTTTTTATCCTGTGTCTCTCAAATTTGGTATTCCCTTTGAATTTCCTACTTCCAATACCAGTAAACACGGTTTCCAATATACTCAGATAAGATTACAGAGATAGTGTAGGTACAACCATAGGAAGGTGATACAAGAACATCGTCAATAATAGAAACTACACATACACATAGGACGTTGAAAGTAGTTACAACTGTGATATATCAATTGTTTCCATAACAGGGGAGAGAGTGGACATCCCTGCCTTGTTCCTGATTTTAAAGGGAATGGCTTTAGTTTGTCACCATTTAGAGTTATGCTTGCTGTTGGATTGTCATAAACTGCCTTGATTATATTCAGGAATGTTCCCTGGAATCCCAGTTTTTCCAGGGCTTTTAGGATAAATGGATGCTGGATTTTATCAAACGCTTTTTCTTCATCCAGAGATAAAAGCATGTGGTTCTTTAGCTTGCTCCGGGTGATGTGGTGGATTACATTAATTGACTTGCGTATATTAAACCAACTTTGCATCCCTGGGATGAATCCAGTTTGATCGTGGTGTATGATTTTTTTGATGACCTGTTGAAGTCGATTGGCCAGAATTTTGGTGAGAATTTTTGTGTCTATGTTCATCAGGGAGATCGGTCTATAGTCCTCTTTCCGTGATGAGTCCCTGCCTGGTTTTGGGATGAGGGTTATACTGGCTTCATAGAATGAGTCTGGAAGTGAACGTTCTCTTTCAATTTCATTGAAGAGTTTGAGAAATATTGGTGTGAGTTCTGTTTTGAAGGCCTTGTAGAATTCTGCAGTGAATCCGTCTGGACCTGGGCTTTTCTTGGATGGGAGATCATTTATTGCCGTTTCTATTTCAATACTGGATATGGGTCTATTTAGGAGGTTTAAATCTTCATGGTTAAGTTTGGGGATATGAATTTTTTTTCTAGGAAATCATCCATTTCTTCCAAGTTCTCGAATTTGTTGGCATAAAGGTTTGCAAAATAGTCCTTTATTATTTTCTGAATTTCGGTTATTTCTGTGGTGATGTTACCAGTTTTATCTCTTATATTGTTTATTTGAGTGTGCTGCCTTTGTTTTTTGGACAGGTTTGCCAGGGGTCTGTCTATCTTGTTTATTTTTTCAAAGAACAAACTCTTTGTTTTGTTGATTCTTTCGATGGTTTTTTCATCTCCAATTGATTTAATTCTGATTTGATTTTAATTATTTGCTTCCATCTATTGATTTGCGGTTTGGCTTGTTGTTCTCTCTCAAGGAAATTATGGTGCTTCCTTAAATTATTGAGTTGCTGTTTCTCCAGTTTGTTGATGTATGCACTCAGAGATATAAATTTTCCTCTGAGTACTGCCTTTGCTGTGTCCCAAAGGAGCTGGTACTTTGTGTCCTCAACTTGGTTGAATTCCATAAACATTTGAATTTCCGTTTTAATTTCTTCAATGAACCTCTGATGGTTCAGCAGTGTGTTGTTTAGTCTCCATGAATTGTAGCAATTTCTGTGGTGGCTGTGTGAGTTGCGCTCTAATTTTATTCCATTGTGGTCTGAGAGAATGCAGGGAATGGTTTTGATACTTCTGAATTTGTACAGATTTTCTTTGTGCCCTAAGATGTGATCTATTTTGGAGAATGTTCCATGTGCTGCCGAAAAGAATGTGTATTCTGTCCTTGCTGGGTGGAATATTCTGTAGATGTCGATTAAGTCAAGTTGGTCTATGCAATTGTTTAATTCTGTGGTTTCTTTGTTCAGTTTTTGGTGTGTTGATCTGTCCAGAGGTGATAATGGAGTGTTAAAGTCCCCAACTATCAATGTGTTTGGTTCTATCAATGTATTTGGCTTTAGAGTCAGTAGTGTTTGTTTGATGAAGTTGGGTGCTCCTGCATTTGGTGTGTCGATATTTAGAATGGTTATTTCTTCCTGTAGGAGAGATCCCTTTACTAGTATGTAGTAACCTTCTTTGTCTCTTCTTACGTTTTTTAATTTGAAATCAATTTTGTCTGATACTAGGTTTGCAACTCCAGCCTGCTTATGGGGACCATTTGCTTGATAGATTTGATTCCAGCCTTTCACTTTTAGAAGATGTTTACTTTTGGTGGATAGATGTGTCTCTTGGAGGCAGCAGAAAGATGGATCTTGATTTTTGATCCAACTTATGAGCCCATGTCGTTTGATTGGAGAATTAAGTCCATTAATGTTGAGAGGATTGAGAGATGATTGTTTGTTCCTTTCATTATCACTATCTTGTTTAAAGCTGTGTCTTCCCATTTCTTGATCTGATATTTATTATTTAGGGTTCATTTCTCTGTCTGTACTGGGATCTTGATTATTATCCCTGTATAGTACATCTTTGAAGACTTTCTGTAAAGCTGGTTTGGCGGAGATATATTGTTTCAGTTTTTCCTTACTGTGGAAGACTTTTATTTGACCTTCGGCTATGAAGGAGAGTTTGGCTGGGTACAGAGTTCTTGGTTGATAGTCATTTTTATTTAGCGTTTGGTATCCTTCATTCCAGGCTCTCCTTGCTTTCATGGTCTCTGCTGAGAAGTCTGGGGTAATTCTGATTGCTTTTCCTTTATATGTGATTGTTTTCTTTGCCCTAACAGCTTTGAGTATTTTTTCCTTGCACTCTACTGAACCTGTTTTGATCACAATGTGTCGGTGGGATGTCCTATTCTGGTCTGGTCGATTTGGGGTTCTAAATGCTTCTTGTATCTCTATATGCCTTTCCTTCTGTATATTTGGGAAGTTCTCAGCTAATATTCTGTTAAATAGGTTGCCTATCCCATTAACCTCTTTCTCCAAGTTTTCCTCAATACCTATTATTCTTAAATTGGGCTTCCTGATCGTGTCTTTAATCTCCTGTAGCGATCTGTTTTGTTGATTGGACTGGATTTGAATTGATTTTTGATCTTTCTCCATAGAATCTAAGGAATCTTCAGCTCATGAAATTCGGTCTTCTGCTTCAGTTATTCGGGACTGTAAGCTAGTTACTTGTTTTTGAATCTCTTTTGCTTCTGACTGGTCTTTCCTGATAATTTCCATGTCATTTCTTAGGTCTTGTATGGACTTCTTTACTTCATTAACTTCATTAGTTTGGTTTTGAGAGTTGTCTCTCAAATCTTTAAGCTGGTTAGCTATCTTTTCATTTGACTCTTGAAGTTCATCTATCTTTCTATTTATGGATGCCATGAAATTCTCCATTAATTTTTGCTTTGCCTCCTCATGCTCTAGAATAATTGACTGAAGAGATTCAAACTTTTCATTTATCATGCTTATCAGTAGACTTTGTAGAGCATTTTGAGGGTTCTCTTCTATGTCTTTGATTGACTGCTCTGCTTCCTGCTTGTTTTGAGTGGGGGATAAGACTTCATTGTTTGCCATTTTTCTTGTGTTTCTTCTGCCCATTTGAATTGGGGATGCCAGTCTACCAGCACCTGTGAGCACCCTTTAAGACCCAAAGCAGCCCTTACCAAGCACTGTTGTGTAAATCTTACAAGTTCACAATTATGTACAGATACCCTGTATACCTGTCTGATCCTGGGCCCTGTATTCAGTAGTTACTTATTTACTGTTACAACCCTATACACAATTCTGGTTTTTATATTAAGTTCTTTTAGGACTGGCTTTCTCCATGAACCCCTTTGATTCACTCAGAGTAAGCTGGGATACCCTCTATCCAATAACCAGGAGTCATTGGAGACTGGAGGTCCAGGCAGTAAGTCAGGAGGGTAAGTTGGAGGTAGTAAAGAGAATAGAGTAAATTGTATTTTGTAGGGGAGGTGGTGATTTTGGTTTAGTTTCAGTGATGTGGAAGTCTCGAGTAGAGTAGAATCAGTAGAGAGAATATGGTTGCAATGATAGATAATGGAGAGTTAGCACAAAATAGTGGAGGTGTTCTTCATAGGAAAGTAAGTTTTAAAGAAAGAGAACGCAAAGAGAGAAATAAAGTAAAAATAGTGGGAGACAGATGCACACAACAGAGAAAAATTATTTAAAAAAGAAAAAAAAAGGAAAAAATCAGAAATGGAACAGCTCAAACAAACAGAAAAGAAAAAAAACTTGATAAAACAAACAGGTAAAAATAGAAAACATGGGGAAAAAAAAAAACCGACGACGTTTCCGAATTGAAAAAATTTTTTTTTTTAAAGTTTAAGAAATGTTCAAAAGATAAAGAAAAAAAAATGGAGTCTTCCTTGTTTGGGTGGTCTTTCCCCAGTCTCTGGTATTCTCGTGATGGTCTGCAGTCTATATTCCTGATTGGCTGGGTTTGGCAGAATTCAGTTTGCTCCTCTGTTTGCTGCGGGGCCGCGGCCTTTAACGCCTGCCTTTGAATAGGCTGTGGACAGGGCGCCTTTGGCCTGTTTTACCCGGCTGAGAGTTGCTTGCCTGTGCAAGGCTTCTGCCTCCTGGGCGGGACGGCCTCCTTGGCAGAAGTGGCTATGGAAAGCAGCTCCGTTTCGGGCTGGGAATTGGGCTTCCTTTGTGATGGGACCGTTTAACTGTCTCAGGTTTCTCCATCTGGTGTTTCCATGCCACCGGGAGCTGCTGGCTGTTTTTGTGTTAAATTTAGAAGTTCCGGTGGGCATTCTCCTTCACGGAGCTGGCTCTCACTGTTCCGTCCCTTTTGCCCTTTTCAAAGATGGCTAATTTGACCTCGCTTTTCCAGGCCCGCTTTAGTTCCAATCTTGTCTGACCCTATGCCGGTGGCAAAGATGGCGCTTTGCTCTGGTGGTGGGGGAAGGGCTGCCTTGCAGAAGCTGCTCTGTGGGCGGGAGTGAGAATATCTTTCGTGGGGTACTCATGCTTTCTCTGTGATTTCAGGTCGTCCGTGCTCAGCCGCTGCCTGGTGTCCGCTGTGTGCTTTACCTGCGTGGAGTGCGGGTTGCTGTGATGGGCGCTGTGCCAGCACGGCCGAAACTGGCGTGGCGGTGGGATACCACCCAGAGCTCAAATCTGTGTTTTCAGTTGAGCAAGGTCGATTTTTCCTTCCTGGCCAGAATCCCTGTACTGTTACAACTTACGCTGGTTGTATTTCTAGTGGTAAAAGTTTCTATGGGGTGAGAAAACTGTGATGCTGGAGGGAGCTGAGCTAGTGCACTGCAGCTCCTCTGCTGTCTTCCCAGAAGTCTCCAATACTCGCTTTTTCTCTTGCTGTAAGATGCTCTGGCCCTTCTTAGGACTCTGTCATCAAGAAGGTGATCATTGGATATGGTACCTCAATACAGTTCTTCCAGAAACTTCTTTGTGATCCTCCAGAAATTTCTTTGGATAATGTCATTAGCACCCTGATCGAACTGCTGGCCTGTGGCCGAGATGATCCATGGCTGGAGAGAAGGGAGAGAGGAGAGCAGGTTTGGTTTTCTTTATGCAACAAATAACTTTAAATTTGTTACAAATAGAATAGAAAAAATATTTATTGTTTAAGATATTTCAGAATTAATATATAATGTTTATATTTTTAATTTAAAAATTTTCAGCTCTGAATTTATAAATGTGTTTTCATCATTTACTGCTTCTAAAATACAGTGAGATCTCAGCAACCTTTTTTGATGTTTATAAGCTTTAATCTATCTGCTCATTTTGTTTTAATAAGACCAGCAACCAAATGGCAAGTGTTTTTTGTGTAAGTAACATTTTCAATTAAGAGAATATTTAAAGTTTCCAGAATTGGAAGCATAGTTCAGTTGGTAGAGTACTAGCCAATGAGAAAAAGTGTCAGATACAAATGAGTTTGAGTCCTGATTTTGGACAGAAAGCAAAACAAAACAAAAAACACTTGCTAATTCTGCTTCCCTGTTATCCTGCGGATGACAGATGAGTTGTTCTGGAGCAGTCATTTAAGCCCCCAGTGAAAAAAGATAACAAGAATTACATCTGTGCCCAGCTACTGATTGAAATGGAGTCTAACAAACTTTTATGGATAAGCATGTGTTTGTTGTTAGTCTTTCCAGTAATTGTTGCTTAGGCCTTACCTCATGTTTAAACAAACTAACACATGGAATAATTATGCTTTCTTGGATAGGTGAATATTTCCTCTAAATTTTGACAAACACATTTTCTATGCTTTGGAAAAGTCTACTATATTTTTAAGAATCAAGAAAATAGATTCATCATTCCTCATACAAATTCTGATATCAGGAGAAACTTCCAAAGGTTAAAATGGACCAACTACCAGTCTGAAGGTGACATTGAAGGACCTCATCCCTTTTATTAAACAAGTGAGAAAGCCAAATGCCCTGTTTGTGCTCCTTTTACGCTGCTATTAACAAGTTTTCTTAATTCATTCAGAAATGATTAATGCACCATGGGCATAACGACAAAGTAGTAATGGGTGCTGCTCTCAGGATAGTATAGTACATGGATGGTGGCATATGTCATTATGTCCTGATCACAATTTTTAAAGTCTTAATGTCTGCCCTCAAATGTCTGTCCTCATATCAATTGGCACCTCAAACTCTATTCTCTCTCTCTCTCTCTCCCTCTCTATCTATCTATCTATCTCTCTCTCTCTTTCTGCCACCACTATCCACCCCTCCACCCATCTCAACTACCACCTGGGTTCCTGAATACCCAATGAAACCTCAGTCTCACTTTCTCATCTCAATTTTGGGTGTCAGCACATCAGTGACCAACTTTAGTCAGAATATGACTCTTATATGACAATGTAACTCTTATGGTGGCTGGATCCAATAGCAATAGTTTTTGCATGGAGTCTTAAAAGCCAGATTTAGAAAATGGTATTTTTCAGTAGACTAGAACAAAATCATCACCACTGGATACTTCAAAAGTACATAAAATTTCATTGACTCAAGCTTTAATTTATGAGATGGGGAGGAAATTGCTATAAACATTTCCATTTGATTTTATGTGACTCCAGTTTGCTCAGTTTCTACTATTCTCTATAAGAATTCCATCAGCCTCCAAGATGGTTGGCCCAGAAAAGCTAGTGGATGGGTTCTGGAGCATAAACTTATTACTTCCCATTTATCTGGAAGACGACATACCCCATGATCTGAATGCCCACATCTCACACCTGAATGTCTTCCTCAGAATATTTGCATGAAATTGCCTCCTGTAAGTTTTTTTTGGATAGGTCCAGTCCAGTTTTTGAACTTCTTTTCCAAATAAGAACTAAAATCACAAATCATTTCTGTCTCCTGGAAAGTAAGGATACTGAGGGACTGAATTATTTGATCTTTACTTCTGGTTTGAATAGACTAAAATTACATAGAAAATGATGTATATACCATAGGTAAAAGGATTCAAGAATTTTTATTTGTTCATAAGATTTTTTTGATACACTAAATTCTATTATTTTAGGTAGAATTTTCAATTGAGCAAATACATCTACGTCATTAATTGTAAAACACGTCAAATAAAGTTACATTTTACACATAAAGTTTCAATGAAAAAATAACATCTATAGGTTTCTTTTAAATCTACTTGAAAAGGAATTTTAATAAGAAAAACATTGAATATTTTAGTATTTATATTTGTGTAGCCCTTTTTTTTTGTTTTGTTTTGTTTTTTTTTGCCAGTCCTGAGCCTTAGACTCAGGGCCTGAGCACTGTCACTGGCTTCCTTTTGCTCAAGGCTAGCACTCTGCCACTTGAGCCACAGCGCCACTTCTGGCCGTTTTCTGTATATGTGGTGCTGGGGAATTGAACCCAGGGCCTCATGTATACGAGGCAAGCTCCCTTGCCACTAGGCCATATCCCCAGCCCCTGTGTAGCCCTTTTAAAATAGGGGTTTGAGATTCCCTGACTGTCTGTCTTCACCCAAGCCTGGGATGTGTGTGTGTATGTGTGTGTGTGTATGTATGTGTGTGTGTGTGTGTGTGTGTGTGTGTGTTTCTGTGTTGAGGCTTGGGGCTCTGGAGAGAACTGGGGTTGTGGGTAAGGGTTGTATGAATACTCATTCTTCTGTTTTTGTTGGGATCTGTTCTTGGGGAGGGAGGGGTTTGGGAAAAGCCTGACCTTGTGCCTTCATCAATACACTCATTTACACACAATAAAATAAAATAAAATAAAATAAGAGTTTGGATATAAATTGGGTGTTCTCATACAAATCAGATAATTTATTAAGAAATATACTCCTATGATTCCTAGAGTTTTTTTTCCCCTGTATGTGTTCTCTGAATGAAAAAAAAATGTTGTTTTTTGGATATTATATTGGGGAGTTTTCTTTGATTTTAGATTTAACCTGGTTTTTGTTTTACCACTGAGATTTAATATTTTATTTCTTTTTTTTTTCTTTTTTTTTTTTTGCCAGTCCTGGGGCTTGGACTCAGGGCCTGAGCACTGTCCCTGGCTTCTTTTTACTCAAGGCTAGCACTCTGCCACTTGAGCCACAGCACCACTTCTGGCCATTTTCTGTATATATGGTGCTGGGGAATCGAACCCAGGGCCTCATGTATATGAGGCAGGCACTCTTGCCACTAGGCCATATCCCCAGACCTAATGTTTTATTTCTACTTGTGATGAAAATCTTACTAAGGATTTCAACATTACATATATTCTAGGGTACTTTATCTCTGTTCTTTATCTCCATTTTTCTCTCTCTCTCTCTCTCTCTCTCTCTCTCTCTCTCTCTCTCTCTCTCTCTCTCTCTGCCATTATCACACCAAAAGCTGAAAATGCTAATTAATTTTGCCCAACTATTGGGCAGGCAACACTGATTTTTGCACCTTTCTAAAATCTGTAATGCAAAGCTATAAATGTTCTCCCAAATTAAAGCTTAACCTTCTAATGTTCCTAAGCTTTCCAGTCAATTTTGATGTGATATAAAATATGTTTTTAATTTATCAGGCTTGATCCCATTATGTGCACATTAGATGACAGAGCTCAGGCTTTGATGGCATTCAGGAAAATAATTTTAAAATATAATAAAATATGTAGTAATAGAATTAATAAAATAACTTTATCCCCTTAGTAGAGAAAAAATAATTGCAATGACAATAAATACAGTATTTTATAACATATATAATAAAAATTTATTTTGCATTTTTCAGTATCCTGGTTTGTGTTTAGACAAGTCTCTTGGTCAAGTAAAGCCTCAGCTCTCTTCCTGTTTCTGTCAAGTATAATTTTAAGTAACTTCAACTATCTGGTTCTTTCATGTATGGACTTCTCCTTACAATACCTGACAGAGAAACAGCAAAATAGAAGATCACTTTTTTATTATGTTTCTTTCTTTTATTTGTCACTCACATGATTAATCAAGCTATGGTTTCAGCTGTTTTGTTTAGAATCAGTTCTAGAGAATATTACCTCTGCCTTTCTTCCACTGAGGAAACTCAGTTTCAAGTATCTGTGTTACTACAAAGAAAGGTAAAAGACATAATATACCTAGGTGCTCAAAACAAAAGGATAAAACATTTAAAATTAGCCAAGCTCTGCCAGTTTTTGTTAATCTATGTGAGTCCTCCTCTATGTGTGGGCACTTTTGAATCCTTTCTAAGTGAAATAGCTCAAAATCTTCTCCGTTAATCCTATGCACATTTAGTTGTTCATTCTATCTGATCTGGTTTGGGTGTGAAATAAAAAGGCATATTGTTTAGAATTATATGTACATCCTTTATCTAATATAAGGTGACAAGATAAAGACAGAATACAAAAATTGTTAAAAAAAAAAAAAAAAAAAAGCCCAGTTAGGTAAGAATGGAAGACTCCTTTCTGAAGCAGCCCTTAGATTTTTCTGTTCACACAGTATTAAAAAGTCTTTTTGTTTGTTCATTTGTTTGGGGAAAGTTTTTGTGACCCTGGTTTGGTTCTCTGATGAAAATCTATTAACAGTTTTTTTTTTTCAAGTTTTTTCTCCTGCTCCTCAGAAAACACTTCTTCCTTTATTGTCCTCAATGGCCATATCTAAAGTGGAAGATGGGGTCTGTGTGGTCTTTGGAGAAACATAGCAATGACAGCTGTTCAATGTCAGAAACTCATCAAGTACCTCTGGATTGTTTTAGTGGAGGGTTTTAAGACTCAACAAGCACTCATAGTCTATTTTTAGAACATGTGCACAGTTTCTTTGGCAATATAATTTTCTCAAAAACTTAGGCAGCTTTTTATCTACTTATTTCCAGACAGTTCTGTCAGCCAGTAAATACAAAGTTCTACTTAAAATTATTTCCTTAGTTTGACTTTTCCTATATTATCTCAGCTCACTTTTCTTCTGATTAATGAAAGCCACCTTGAGGCTACAAAAAGTAATTCTCCTGAGAAATATTTTTAATTAGATTTTGTTTGCCATACTTACTCACTTCATTTAATTTAAAAGCTCTCTTGACTTTGTGTCTATTTTGCCTGTTTTCATTACTCCCTTTCTGACCTCTCCCTATAATCGTCCCTTCCCTCTCTATTTCCCATTCCTTATCTCTCTCCTTCCTTCCTTCCTCCCTTCCTTCCTTCCTTCCTTCCTTCCTTCCTTCCTTCCTTCCTTCCTTCCTTCTTTCCTTCCTTCCTGCTTTCCCTTTGTCTCTTTCTGTTTCTCTCCTTATCCCCTCCACTTCCCTATTTCTTTCTGTTTTGCTTCATTCTATGTCTTAATTCTCTGACCAAAAAAGTTAATTTTTTTACATATTCCTTTGAACTGTAGAGTTGTTCCTTTTCTTTCTATTTCTTCCTAAATAACAATCAATTATTTCTTGAATATCTCCATTTTTAAATAAAACATCAGCAAAACAATTTTATGGCAATACCTTAAAATTATAGGGTTCAACACTTGGTCAGATTTCAGGTTTCCTCAGTGAATTTTTGCTACATATTTTCCCACAAAATAATCATTGGAACTCATCAGCCTTCGAGTTATTTATTTATTTATTTTTGGCCAGTCCTGGGGCTTGGACTCAGGGCCTGAGCACTGTCCCTGGCTTCTTTTTGCACAAGGCTAGCACTCTGCCACTTGAGCCACAGCGCCACTTCTGGCCATTTTCTGTATATGTGGTGCTGGGGAATTGAACCCAGGGCCTCATGAATATGAGGCAGGCACTCTAGCCACTAGGCCATATCCCCAGCCTCGAGTTATTTTTATTCAAGTCTTTATGTCCTTCAACTCAACCATTAAATCATAGCACAAAATTAGTACTTTAAAAATATTATTCCCTGGTAAACAAAAACTAATTCCTCCAAAATATAACTTTTACAATTTTAAATATTTTTATCATTTTATGAAAGGCTCCAAGCATGCTAAAGTATATTAATTCCACAGCATGCTACAGAAAATAACTACATTAACATTGCTTCCCAGCCATGTTTTGATGTTTCCTCAATACACTGAAAACTCTCCTTCCATTGTCTCTAAGGTGACCTCACTTGGAGGGCTGGGATCACTATTGTTCATTATCACTCCAAAACAAGCAAAAAATATTAGAGAATTTTAGTTGTTTCAGTAGCAACTCATCTGCATTGAGATTAACCTTTTCCTAATAAGCTCATTTCTAATGTTCAAATTTTTCTTATATAATTTATGTTTTGTGGTCCAATTAAATTATTTATCTAATATTAAAAAATGTTATTTCACCGACAAGTAATGCCATCTTTCTATGTAGAAAGACATACAGTGGTAAAGGCAGACCTCTATTTTAGCCACAAAATACAACATTTTAATACTTGAAACCAAAGCATGTCTATTTGTCATTCATGAAAGAACTAATGATCTTGTTACTTATCTAGTTACCTCATGGAAAATGTTTCTTCATATCAGTGATTCAGGAACTTCATATGTTATCTCTGACAAACTGACAACTCAGGTTTGCTTTAAAATTTATTGTAAAAATCATGTACAGAAGGGGTACCATTACATTACTCAGGTATTGAGTCCAATTCCTTTTGAACAGTGTCACTCCCTTTCTCATTCTCATCCAGTTTTTCCGCTACCAAGTTCTCTACTCCCAAAATTGTATAGTTCATTTTTATGTAATGTCTAGTATGGCTGCTGAATTGGTTCACCTTTTGTCCCACAGTTTCTGTGCTTCCCCTTCCCAGCTCCAAATCAGAAAAACTTATATACAAGACAAAGGGTATCAAAATAAAAAACAAGGGCTAAATGGATTAAACTAAAGGAAAAAGAAAGGGAGGAAAGGAGGAAGGGAGGAAGGGAGGAAGGGAGGAAGGGAGGAAGGAAGGAAGGAAGAAAGGAAGGAAGGAAGGAAGGAAGGGAAGGAAGGAGGAAGGAAGGTAGAAAAGAAGAAGAACTATAAAAGTATACTTAAAAACCTCTTGTTTTCATTTATTGGAGTTCACTTTGATAAGCATCATATTGTATGATCATATGCACATAGATAATGTGCACTTGCTATCCTCTCCTAAGGATATCTTCTTTTGTTCTCACTGTGTGAATATTTAGACTACTGAGTATCTATCCAGTTGTCCATAAACCAGGCTAAACTAAAGCCACCATCAAGACCATGATCATTGCAGCATTGTTCACTATAGCCAAGATATGGAATCTACCCAGATGCACCTCAACAAATGGATAAAGAAAGTGTTGTATATATACATAATTGAATTCTATGCTTCCATTAGTAAGAATGAAATTGCCCCATTCATAAGCAAATGGAAATACTTGGAATAAATTACATTAGCTATAGCAAGCCAAACCCATGGAAACATGGACTGTATGTTTTCCATCATTTGAAATAAGTAGAATGTGCTTATAAATTTACAGGTACACAATGGATTTTAAAAGGCAAATAATTGCACCTGGAAAGGCTTAAGTAAACAGCAATCTAAATATTCACACAGTGAAAACAAAGAAGAATATACTTGGGAGAGGACCTCAAGGGCTCAATATCTATGTACATATGATCAGGTTTGCTTTTCTTCAGCTTGACACAGAGAGAAAACCAGATGCGTAATCTGTCATTATGACTTATATTGGCATTTTCACTAAGTTGTAACAAAGAAAGTGTAAGCAAATGTGACTTCTAAACTCCTGGACTGAACAATTGGGAGTATTATGACATAGTCTAGAAAAATGAAAAGCAGTAAATAAGGTCTACAGGAATTGGAGTGGGAGATATTTAGTTGTTCTACTTGCCAACTCAGTAGATCTTAAAAAAAATATTTCAGTGGAAATTTTAGTTAGATAATTTTAGGCCCAAGCCTGGTTTTAGGGATAATTTTGATCTTAGTGATATAAAATTAGGTGACACTCAGAAATAGAAAGTATCAAAAGCTATAGGATTATATGCATCCACTTACATATTATTTACAGCTAGATACTGTATGGGCAAAAGACAGCATATTGGGGAACTCAAACATTTACAAAGATCTTGCAAGAATTCCAGCAGAGCAATATAAAAAGGGGCTAACGTATGAAACTGTAACCTCTCTGTACATCAGTTTGATAATAAAAATTTGAAAAAAAAACAAACCCAAAAAAACCCAAAGTATTAAAAAGAATACTGGAAGTTGGCAAATCCTGAATTAGAAGTAAAGATATTATTAAATAAATGGAGAAAATGGGTCATTATTAAGAGAGTAAAGTGAGCCAGGAGTAATTTATTGAATTTGCTTAAATGAAGATTATTAATAAGATAACAGAAGCAGTGACTTGAAGAGTGGGAGGAAATCTTGATCTAAATGCTTGTGAAAAACTGCAATTGGGAATGGAAAAAGTTGCATGCTAAAAGAAGAATGAAAATGAATTGCAATCATGAATGAAAGGTATTTGTGAAAGACTCCTCAATATGCAAGGAGAAAACAAAAAATGAAAAAAAAATTCAAACCACAGTTTGAGAAAAAAAGCAAAGAATGTATTTTCCCTAATATTATCATAAAAGGTTTCATTTTCACACACACACACACACACACACACACACACACACAAATGAAAGGTACATATATACATATAAATGCATATATATATATATGCAGATATAGGTAGATAGGTAGATAGCTATCTATCTTTCTATCTACACATGCATATATAGGTATATACACATCTGTGTGGATATATATATAAGAATATACATATATAATATCTTACTAATTTCCTCCATCACTGTCTTTCAACAAGTGCCATTAACCTATTGCACACATTTACACACAGTATTTTGATCATACTCACCGTCATTCACAAATATGTTAAACAAAGCATGGTAGGCCTTAGTAACAGTAGTTGTGTTTTTTTTTTTAATAAAAATGTTAGCTGTATTAATTTGCAATCAGAAAAAAAATGTTTTCATTCTTTTTTCCTCTTTTAATTACATATTATTAAATTTAAGTAATTATATAAAGAGGTTACCCTTGCATGCTTTTTAATGTTATTGTAACTGTGGTATTTAGAGGAGTTAGAATTACCTATACCAAATAAAGAGTAATTTATTTTTTAATGGTGCCACCCCTTCCCTTGCTCTTATCCAGTTTTTTTTCTCTTGTCACCACCCACAAGTTGTAAACATCCTTTTCAACATGATGTCTACTGATATCTGCTGCTGTATTTGTTCCACCAATTCTTTGCCCTCCCAAAGACAGAAAAACTAACAAACGAAACAAAATGAAAAGAAAACAAAAACAGTAACAAAGAAAAAAAACAGAATCTCTTATTTCCATTTGTTGGAGCTCATTTTGATAAATGTTATTTTATATGATAAGATACCCATAGGTATTATGCCTTTGTGATCCTCTCTTAAGAATATCCTTCTTTAGTGAGCTGGGAATATGGACTAGAGGCAAGAGTGCTTGCCTCATATACATGAGGCCCTGGGTTCAATTCCTTGGCACCACATATACAGAAAATGGCCAGAAGTGGCGCTGTGGCTCAAGTGGCAGAGTGCTAGCCTTGAGCAAAAAAGAAGCCAGGGACAGTGCCTCAGGCCCTGAGTTCACGGCCTAGGACTGGCCAAAAAAAAAAGAATATCCTCCTTTGGTCTTAACTGTGTGTGAAAGCACAATGTTCATATATATATATATATATATATATATATATATATATATCCATGCTGCATGTTTATTTGTAGATTTATAGGCATGTTCTATTCACCTCAAATAGAGGAAATCATGTAACATATATTTCTTTGGGTCTAGCTTACTTGTTTTATATAATTTTTCCAAGTTGTTCCTTTTCCTTATGAATTATATAATATCATTCTTTCTGGTGGATGAGTAGAATTCCATTGTGTATATATAACACATTTTCTTGATCCATTCATCTACTACAGGGCATTTGGCTTGATTCCATATCTTGCCTCTGGTAAACAATTCTGCAATGAACATAGTTGTGCTCATAGCTTTAGCATGACCACAAGTTTTGGTTTTGTTTGTTTGTTTGTTTTTGGTAATCATTTTAGAGTTAAAAATGGACATGTGAAATAAGAAGAAAAGGGAAAACTATATCATTTTCACAAAACTCACACTGTCCTCATTGTGTGACCCAGGATTTGTGTGACCCTGTAGAAGCTTTTTTGTCAATAGAGCCTAGAGACATCTTTCAGAGACTGGGTAGCCTTTCATAGAATGATCACTACAGTGGGGAGTGTTGATCTTCCACAGAAATTTGTTTATGTGTGCATTGAAAAGTCATGGTACAAGCCTCTGCACCTCAATTAAGCTCACAAGCCTCTTTGCACTGAGGACTAAATTACTGGTATTTGGAGCATCTTTGTACCTGTCACAATGGTGAGTTCCACATGGCACACCAAGTTTGGTGACAGAGTATTTTAAAAATTTATTCTTTGTGTGTGTATACTAGGGCTTGAACTCAGGGTCTGGTCACCACTGCTCAGTGATTTTGCACAAAGCTAGCACTGTAACATTTGAGAAACAGGCACACTTCAAGCTTTTAGTTGGTTAATTGAAGATAAGCATGTAATGGACTTTTCTCTCCACACTGTTTTCTAACTATGAAGATCAGATCTCAGCCTCCTGACTACAGAAGATTGATTACAAGCATGAATCATTGGCACCCTACTAAACATGTGACTTTTAAGCTTCAAATTCATCTTGTGTTTTTTTTTATAAATTAGTATAGAAATTTATTATTTTAAATTTGTAAAATTTGATACAGATGGATTTGAACATTCTCTTTTTTTTTTTTTTCCCAGTCCTCGGGCTTGGACTCAGGGCCAGAGCACTATCCCTGGCTTATTTTGCTCAAGAATAGCACTCTGCCACTTGAGCCACAGTGCCACTTCTGGCCATTTTCTATATATGTGGTGCTGAGGAATCGAACCCAGTGCTTCATGTATACGAGGCAAGCAATCTTGCCACTAGGCCATATCCCCAACCCAAAGATTTGAATATTCTTATCACTAGATTTGATGTACAGGGATTTGATTTATGGCTCAATTGGTAGATTACTAGACTTAGGTAAAGAAATTTAGAATGTGAGGACCATTACCTGCACAAGAATTAAAATAAAATAAAGTTCAATGCATATACAAATATATTTCAGTAAATCTAATTAAACAAACCAAAACTGTACCAACAAAGCTTAAATATATTATTCATTGAGTTTTGCATATGGTTAATACACAGAATAATTCAATCGTTATAACCTTGCTATTCGTAAGTCATAAATAAACAATATGTTATTTGACAAAATTATTCTTCACATTAAATATCTGAAGTAAATAAACATACACATATCTTACAATACATATCTTGGATGATAGGTAGTATATCCTCCCAAAATTTAGGGATTTTTTTTTTTTTTTTTTGCCAGTTTTGGTGCTTGGACTCAGGGCCTGAGCACTGTCCCTGGCTTCTTTCTTGCTCAAAGCTAGCATTCTGCCACTTGAGCCACAGTGCTACCTCTGGTTGCTTTCTATATATGTGGTGCTGAGGAATCAAACCCAGGGCTTCATGTATACCAGGCAAGCACTCTTGCCACTAGGCCATACTCCCAGCCCTGGAATTTTTTCTTTCAATGAAATTTCTAGGAATCCTATGATGGTGTTGTTGTAGAGATGGTTCATCTGAAGTGAAAGATAATTTGGTTTATATGGTCCCTTCTACTATAACAAGAAGTAGACCTGATGTTCTCATGGCCTATTTAAGTTACACATGCATATACTATTGTGGGGCCCCCCTTGCATCATTAAGAGGCAATTAAAACAGGCCTCGCCTGTTTTCCCAGCCCTGGGGCCTCATGCTTGTTATGCCGGAACCGGAAGGGGTGGTCCTAGATAGCCCTACCTGCCTTGCCAGTTCCATGGAACTGGAAAGGCAGTTCTAGCTGGCACGCCTCCAAGCCTTGGGATAACGTGTAGCTAAGATGGCGCCTGGTGGTGAACCCAGAGCCCGTCCTGTGAGCTGTGACGTAGAATTAGGCACCCTGTTAGGATTGGTCCCTCAGCTCTCCACCCTTGACGGACAGCTCAGGCCACCCCTCATAGCCCCTAGCTAGGTGCGCCACACCCCTCCCCATCCTGCTGCTCTCTGGCCCTTTTAAGAGTGTGACTCCTCCCTGAATAAACTGAGATTGTGTGACCAACTCCCGAGCTTTCTGATTGTCCTCCAGGGAAAGGGGGACTGGGTGCGGGCGGTTCATCGACCTTTCACCTTTTCCTTGCTCATCTGGGTCGGGGTGCACTTCCCTGCCTCTCCCACTGGCCAGGAGAGTGCTGGGAGTGAAGGACCCCAACAGGCTATATTATCCAAGTTTAATGAGTCACCTGAAATGCTGCCAGTTTTCAATGAGTTCGAAACATGAGCGGGCTCTGGCATAAATCCAGGCCACTTTGCTAGCTGCTCTTCCATGAAGCCATATGGTCCAGCAGATCCATTAATCCTGGAGCTATCAGAGGTAAATAGAAATGCTATCTGGAACCTTTGACCAGCCCTTTAGTAAGTAGCAGTAGAATACTTTCCATTTGGGTATATGACCTTGCCATTATCCACAGTAACTGATTTCCTTGAGAGAAATCCCTCGGTCTGCTATTAGGCCTAACTAGAGATTAAACAATTCATCATTGGCTGTGAAAATCAAGAACTTCCAGTTATGAAATTTGCATTATGTTTATCCATCAAGACACCAATTGACCTATACAAGGGCATACACAATAACAATCTATCTTTGAACAGAAATATTATACATGTGATTAAACTTGATTTATTACAAGGTACAAGCCAGTTACATGAAGAAATAACCCCAACCTATACTTTCTGTTTATCTTGCTTCCTCCCAAGCAACCTTACAGATGAAAACATTATTTGATTAAAGACAGAAAGCAATACATTCCTTTCATATCATTCTTGAAAATTTTAGGAAAGGAAAACATTTTCAGAAACCAAATTCTAGCTGGGCACTGGTGCTCCTTATAGGGAAGCTGTCCTAAGAATAGTTTATAAAACCAGTCATTAAGGGTGGAGGTATTGCCTAGTGGGTAGAGTGCTCACCTCGTATACATAAAGCCCTTGGTTTGATTCTCAATAATATATATATATATATATATATATATATATATATATATATATATATATATATATATATGGACATGGAACTGTGGCTCAAGTTGTAGAATGCTCGCCTGGATAAAAAGACAAACCTTTGCAATAGCGATTCTTACAAAACCAATTGGTGTAAACCAACTGTACAACTCATGGGGGGTGGCAGGGAAGTGTGGAGTGGGGAGAAGGGGGAAATGAGGAAGGAGGTAACAAGTTGGATAAGAAATTTATTTGCCTTACATATGAACTGGGAGGAGGAGGAGAAGGAGGAGGAGGAGGAGGAGGAGGAGGAGGAGGAGGAGGAGGAGGAGGAGGAGGAGGAGGAGGAGGAGGAGGAGGAGGCAGGGATCAGGTCTTAGTTCAAGCCTGAGGACTGGGACAAACAAACAGAAACTATCATTATTCTTAAAGAACAAAATCTTTTCAAAAAGTCACAAACATTCACTCACTTAGAAGAAATGTAAAGTTAGTTTTTCCCTAGAAAAGGTTATTACATACTGTCAAAATTAAAATTCTGTTAAGATATTGCTCCATGCTGAAGTTAAGTTTACTTAGTCTGAAAATATCTTGGAAAAGATTTATTTGATATTTTATCTTCTGAAATCTCTTTTTCTCAGAGAATACTGAGTCTATGCCATGCTCTTTGGCAGTGCTTGGTACTAAGTTATAGGAAGATGGTTTTGTTTGAGAATCAGCTTAGAAAAAAGTTGCTTTTTCAACTTGGTGTTTATACAACTGAATCTTTATTCATTTTACACTTTTTTATTTCCTCTATGTTCTTCTAAAGTTTTACAGAAATAAAACACCAAGCTACAAGAATGGTATTAGAAAAAGAAGCTACTCGGTTTGTATCTTGTGGTGTTCAAGAATAAGTAAGTTTAAAATATGGAGAGCTGGGCATTGTTTGTGTTGCCTGAATGAAAGAGGCACACAGTGATTGAGTTTGACATTAGGGAAATATACTACATACTGATTGAGTTGATGCTAACTGATGTATAATTTACTTAGGTACTGCACATTTTTAAGCCATACATATATTTCATTTCATAAATAAGCATCAGGTTAATTTGTTCAACTCTCAATGAATGGGTCAAGCTGAAAAACTAGAGGTGCCAAATAATTTTGGTCCCTGGGCTGCAGGTCTCCTTAAGATGATCGAAATATGATAATATGTGTCATACCATACCTGGACCTTACTGGGAAAACATGAAAAAAAGACATGCACAAGGACTGCACAAATTCTGTTTTAAAATTCCTTGAAAAGAATCCATTTGCAGTTTTGCTTATTTATGTCCTGTTGATGTATTATGTATCTTCTCTTGGATATGGAGTTCCTTAATCTGGCTAGAATTTAAATCCATCCCCAAACTTCAAAAGGTAATTGTCAATAAACCCCCAAAGCCATAATTACTCTACATATCAGTCAAAATCTATGATAGGAGAGTCTCAGCTTTTAAAGATTTCAGATGCTCATCCTCTGCAGCAATGAACTCTAAAATGAGGATGAAATTTGAGCATTATGACCATGAATATTGATCTGACATCAGCATTCAGATTTGCACTCTCTATATGACTTCCAATATTCTTGTTGTTTGCTAATAATTATATGTTTTGGTGACAGCTAAAATTGACTGAGAAATTCTGCCCAATTAGGGTTAGAATTATTGAGTGGGCAAGTATTGAACCTTCTAACTTGTCGTTGTTCTTATCGTAGGATAACCTTCACATTGAGGCTATATTCTCGATACTTTTCTAATATTATCATTACCAATTGAGATAGCATTCTAACACTTGAAACACAAATCCACTTAGCTTTGCTGAATAATTGGACATAGAATCCCATGGGCCATTCTATTAGGTTAGAGCTGGTTTTAAATGGCAAACCTAAGAAGATTTCAAGCCAGAGTATCCAGATTCACATTTGTGAGCCACCAACTCCTGGCTCTTACCTGGTTTTACATATGCTAATCTCATAATACATAAAGTCTTTGGATGTACAGAAAAACATATTATTACTGAATATTTTATCTGGATCTTTCTCTCATTATATTCATTCTTTGTCCCTTCAACACCAAAATTAACATGAAGGAAAAGTACCACAGTTATCATGCTGAAAACTGATTTGTGATATCAAATAGAAAACAATAATTATTACGTCTAATTTATAACAAGAGTCTAAACCAGCTTTGAAATGAACTACCAATTCTCATTAAACCAAAATCATATTTCAGAGCTGGTTGAGTAGGTTTGTGGGTTGACTTGCCAAGTTCATTCTTTTCTAATACTGTTGTGAATATTTACTTAGCAACTGCTTTTAGGAAATACATCTTTTTGTTTTGTTTTGTTTTTAATAGCAGCATTGGTTCTTAGATTTTTCCAAGTTTTACTATTAACTCTTAGGGTTTTTAGTAGATATTTAGCATTTGAGCAAGGCATTACCTGCACAATTTGTATGAGAGTAGTGGAATAATAAGAATAGAATTTTTTTGGCAGTACTGTAACTCAGGAAGAATTTCTGAGCATACTGGGAAAACAGTCACCTATGTCACCTGGAAATGGAAATAGGCTGGCGGTTTTGAAGCAGAGTTTTGTTGAATATAATAAAGCTGTGCTACTGTTTAGTCATTTTTCCATTCACTCGTAGTAGTGCAGGCATGCTAGTGCAGGTAGACGCAGACATCTGAACATAATTTTTTGAATTGACAAGTACTCTAACTCAATGTAAACAGTTAATAATATTGGGTTGCCACTGAGAGACAGTCTGTTGGGATGACTCCCCGTCTGCTTGAGGATGACTGTCCACCTGCTCAAAAATCAAAAGGCCATAAGGAATGGAAGGAAACTAGAAGTTTGTTTGGCATGTCCATGTTTCCTTTTCCTCATTGTCATTGCCACCTAACACAAATCTGATATAGTCAGTTAAAATCTGCATTCCCAATGCTATTTACATTGGGAAAATATAATTTTCATTCACCATCTGCAAAGAAAGATTATTAAACAATAAAGGATTAAGAGATAAACAACAAAGCCTTGTAGCAATATATTGAGTCCAAAATATAAATGCTGAGAATAAAAAAGATTTGTATAAGGGGTTCTGATTTGTTTGTGTGTGCTCCCTATATTCTTGGAATAGACAGAAATATAAAAATAAGCAAAATTCTTTGTTGTTATTGTACTAAGTCCAGTGTACCTTGCATTTTGTTATTATAGCTATGTTTTAACTGCACACAGTGTGATTTGATTTCCTCTCTCAGTTTTGTACTATGATTATAATTGAACTCAGTATTTTATATTAGGATGGTATATAACCCCTGGAATTCTGGAAAAAGCATCTCCATTTAAAATTTATCCTGAACACTGAGTTAGGCCTTGATTAACACTTAAGGTGTTAATATACCAAAGCCATTCATGTTGTAAAATATTTATTTCAATTTTCCTACTTAATTAGCAGTTTCTACAGTTAGTGAAACCATGTATACAATAAAAATATAGATATTTTGTGTTTCAAACATTAATTAATATTTCACAGAGAATCATACATTATTGGTATGACATCCTAGACATGTATCTCAGAGCAACTTCCCTAAACTATTCTTAGGTAATGCTGAGTTAATCTATGAAATACTGAAAATGTATTGTCATTATTTATGGATAAACAGCCATTAGTTCTGAAAAGAAGTGATTCCAGTTTTGTGAGTGAGCTCAGTAAGTATTGCTGTTTGTGATAGAAATGAGTTAAAATGAATTATATTAAAATGAATAACATAAAGCAACAAAAATAGTAAAGGCAACTTTCTAAGTGATAAGCTTATATATACAAAGTAATGTCCATTTCTCAAAACTGAGTCAAACTGTTACAGATGGAATTTAAGTAGTAAGTGTATAATGTCTAAACCATACCAATGTAAGATTAGGGATATGTTATAATCTAGAAAAAATAGTTTGCCTATTTGTGGGCTATGGTGTGTTAAGTTGTACACATATGCAAAAAGGTGGCTGCTTTTTGTAGTGTTTTGTCTCTTACATTGATTCTAGAATATTGCAGACAAATGTCAAAAGAGAATAATAGACTCCAACAATGAGGAACTGCACATTCTACAAGAAATAAAGCAAAAAATGTTCTAAATAATTGGTTCATTAGAAGATGGACCAAAACTTACAAGTATTTGTCTCAGATCAGCTGAATATAGTAATGGTGAATATCTGTGGGCTGTACAACTTTGGAGACAGAGTTAGAAGAGTTGCAAATTTAAGGGCAGCCTATGAAAAGTTACTGTGATACTCTAAATGCTAAACTGAAAGCTAAAGGATAAAGGCATGTTTCAAGCAGTGGGTCCCAAATTTCATCCCCAGAACTGGAAAAAATGGCTAATAGTATGAACTATGAAAAATGTCAGCGTCTTTGCTGAACAGAAAACTTGAAAAGTTGATATTTGAAGTGACTATAATTTTCACCAACTCTTACAAATTTCACTTTTGTATGGTATACTCCAGAAATGTAACCACAAGGTACAAGAAGAGCAATACCTTTGTTTTTTAGACTTAAACCAATGCATGATTGTATTACAAGATATTTGCATGCTTTTGATAATTTTAAACATTGGAGTCAAATAATTTAGTGAAATTTGTGTGACTTTTTCGTTCCAAACGTGAAATTTTATGTTAGAAATAAAATAGCCTTCTTCTTTCTCTTTTTTAAAACATAATAACAAAATTACCCATCTTAAGACAATGGTTTTATGTTTGTTCTGTTTAACATTACTTTTAGAGGAGTTGGTATTTCACACATCAAGACAATGATCCTTTATAAGATGTCAATAGGAATTATACCTACATGGAATGAAAGGCAATATAAGTTAATCCTGTGCACAATGTGTACAATGAAGGGGGTAGATCCTTCACTATACTTTGAGGAGACAGGGAAAAGCTGTTAATGCAGAACATACAGATAAATGTAACTGCTGAACTGTGCTTAAGTAATGTAGAATAGATAACATGGAGGGTGAATGAGGATGAAAATGTTCAAAGCAATTTCTTTACATAGAAGCAAATTGAACAATGAAATTTTTTCTGCTGTTGAAATGGGTTTGAAAGGTGTCAGTGGGATAAATATTAATGAAAGGGAGGTAGTTGATTAGAATACATTGTACATAATGTGGAAATGTTACCACAAAATGCCCTTGTATAACTAATGCATGCTGATAAAGAAAGGAACTAAAAGAAAGAGACTGGCTTAAAACAGAGTATCTGATGACTGAACATGAGTTGGCTGGTATGAGAAGGACTTGGGGTTTGAAAACATTGAAATGGAAGATGCATTCACCAACTAGACAGGAGATACTTGTCAAAGCTGTAATAGTTCTTAATATAATGTTATCTGATCAGAATGTTACAGCCATAGTCTCTTGTCATCATTCCAATATTAGGTATGCATTGTAAAAGTATGTCTCCGTAAAAGTATGTCTCACAAGTAGAAGCTTCTAATTCCTGAAGAAAAGAAGAGAAGAAAACGGGTCTTGCGACCCCATTACTCCACTCCCAGCAGAAATATTAACTATTATCTCTGCAATCAATATGGAAAGGCCGAATAAACATCCATACTTATTGATGAACAAAAATCATCATGCATACCTGAGTGTCAGTGACTCTTACCTGTAATCCTAGCTCCTGAAGAGGTTGAAATCTGAAGACCATAGACATTAGCCTGATCTGGAATATCTTTAAATCTTTCATCTCCAGTTAAGCACCAAAAAAGCCAGAAGTAGATCTGTGGCTCCAGTAGAAACATGGTAGCCTCAAGCACAAAAGCTTAGGGACAGTGTGCAGGCCTTAAGTTCAAGACCCAGGACTGGGGCTGGGGATATAGCCTAGTGGCAAGAGTGCCTGCCTCGGATACACGAGGCCCTAGGTTGGATTCCCCAGTACCACATATACAGAAAACGGCCAGAAGCGGCGCTGTGGCTCAAGTGGCGGAGTGCTAGCCTTGAGCAGGAAGAGGCCAGGGACAGTGCTCAGGCCCTGAGTCCAAGCCCAGGACTGGCCAAAAAAAAAAAAAAAAAAAAAAAAACAAAGACCCAGGACTGGCGCGCGCGCACACACACACCATAATTTTTTTATACATTTCTATGACGGCCTACATGATACCATAGAATTTCACAACTGAATATTTAAACATGTTTGCCATTTTCAGTCCCTTGAAGTTACACAGTGGATGCACTGTATTTATGTAATCTTTTCAAATTTGAAGCAATTAATTTGGATGCTCCTGGTTCAGTCAGCTCAGGCAGAAAAGTCTATAGGACTCCACCTCTAACTAACTAGCAAGATGCCAGACTCTAACTCATGTAGAAGAGCACCAGACAAGAACAGTAAGTTAAACAAGAATTTAATTGATGATCCTCTTGTATCCCCTTCCTGTGGTTGTACCCACACTATTGCTGTATCTTATCTGAGTACATTGGAAACTGTATACACTGGTATTAGAACTAGGGAAGTGAAAGGGAATATCAAAATCAAGAGACAAAGGATAAAAAGACAAACAACTCCAAAAGCAATACTTGCAAAACCATTTGGTGTAAACCAACTGAACAACTCATGTGGGGAGAGGGAGAGGGGGAGGGGGGAGGGGGGAATGAGGGAGGAGGTAACAAACAGTACAAGAAATGTACCCAAGGCCTAACGTATGAACTGTAACCTCTCTGTACATCACTTTAATTAAAAAAATAAAAGAATTTAAGACCTGGGTAGAAGCATGCACACACACACACACACACACACACACACACACACACACAGAGAGAGAGAGAGAGAGAGAGAGAGAGAGAGAGAGAGAGAGAGAGAGAGAGAGAGAGAAAACCATTAAGGTACAAGGCATTTCTTCAAAGAAAATATTTCATAGGAATTTAGTATCTAGAAGGAAATGAGACATGATCTGATTGGAGTGTCTTATATACTTTAATAACCTAGTCCTGCTTATTTTAGGGGCATTGTTACTATTATATTCATTGTTATCTGTAGTTTTAAAATACTGGTTAAAACAGTAACCACCTAATAAGTTAATCTAGTAATAGTTGCTTAAGATGTCTCATTCTAGATATTATTGAACTTGTCATTAAAATCCAGGTCTGGGAATATGGCCTAGTGGTAAAAGTGCTCACCTGGTATACATGAAGCCCTGGGTTCGATTCCCCAGCACCACATATATAGAAAAAGCTGGAAGTGGCACTGTGGCTCAAGTGGCAGCATACTAGTCTTGAGCAAAAAAAGAAAAAAAGAAAAGAAAAGAAAAGAAGCCAAGGACAGTGCTCAGGCCCTGAGTTTAAGCTCCAGGACTGGCAACTAAAACAAAAACCAAACAAAAGCCAAATAGGTCTTTGAGGAATAATGTAAATATTATATTGGAGAAAGTACAAGCCAGGCTTTTCATATACATCTGATAACCAAACATATGATTTAACTTAAATGTTAAAAATACTAACTGAAGAGCCCAGTGTACTTCATGATAATTGTAGAGGTCTATTTGAGTGCCTCTCTTTGCAAGTTTAATATTCTAAATTTAGTTTATTCTACAGCAAACTGATTATGTCAGCACAATTCAGGGATGGAACACAGCATGTCTTCAAGAACCAGGTCAACAAATTGGTAGATCATGAGTCTCCTATTGACTTTATTTTACTATTTTAAAAGTATTCACTTGTATTTTGAAAATATTTTTAATTATCTTTAGGTAGTTGTGGAGAAGACTTAGAATTGAACAAAACAGTGTATGAAATAATGTATTTTGTTCAATTTCACTCCTTTCAACATTCACATCCATTACTCTCATTCTTCCATCAATTTCCTTAATATTCATTTTATTTTTAACTGTATTCTCCCCAACTTCTTTATTTCATTCTTCTTACTGGTCTCCTTCTTACTGCTCCCACATTTTCCAAGTATCTCTCTCTCTCTCTCTCTCTCTCTCTCTCTCTCTCTCTCTCTCTCTCTCCCTCTCTCAATCCCCCCTCTATCTCTCTTTTTTCCTTCCTTCCTTCCATCTTCCTTTCTCCCATCTTCCTTTCTCCTTTCTTTCCTTCCTTCCTTCCTCTCTCCCTCCCTTCTTTCTTTCTTTCTTTCTTTCTTTCTTTCTTTCTTTCTTTCTTCCTTTTTTCTTTCTCTCTTTCTCTTTCTTTTTCTCTCTCTTTCTCTCTTTCTTTCTTTCTTTCTTTCTTTCTTTCTTTCTTTCTTTCTTTCTTTCTTTCTTTCTTTCTTTCTTTCTTTCTTTCTTTCTTTCTTTTTTCCTTTCTTTCTTTTTACCTGTGATTTAACCTTCCTAAGAATTGCCCTGCTGAGTTTTTTCATATGAGAGAAAACATGTATATAACATTTTCCTCTGGGCCTGACTTCATCTAAATTTTTTCAGATCTTTCCATTTCAATGAAAATGATGTAATATCATTTTTCTAATGAGTGACTAAAATTCCATTGTGTGTGTGTGTGTGTGTGTGTGTGTGTGTGTGTGTGTGTGTGCATGTGTGTATTTCTATCATATTTGCTTTATTCATTTATCCACTTGGGGGCATCTAAGCTAATTCCATACCTTTAGTATTGTGAAAAGTGGTGCAATGAGCATGGTTGTGATGGTGGGTTTACTGTATGCTGGTTTGTAATTGTTTGAATATATGTCCACAGTGAGACTGCTGAATCTCAGGGTAGTTCTATGTCTTAGGACATACCACTCTGACTGAGATCAATTCTGTCTTCTCCCATTCTGTAGGCTGCTTTTACTTCAATGTAAAATTGGAAACCATGAAACTATATACAGGAAGGAGGAGGAGAAACTTTCTGAGTACAGATCTGGAAACAGAAAAAAAACTGAATAAGTGGGATTAGAGAGAATGAAAAAGCTTCTGCATGACAAAGGTCATAAATGACATTTTTAAAATGAAAAGCCATTTTGTTTTCTGGATGATATAGAAATTGCTAAATATATAAAGTGTCAGAAATAAATAGGTACTTTTATTGCTTACCACTTATCTAAGGATAGGTTTATGATTTTTAAATATTATTGGATTCAAAATCAATCAGTTTTCTATGTGGTTATTGAAACCAATTGCATATGGAAGAAATTTAACTTCATATGTAAATTTCTGTAGGTGTTCTGTGGTGTTCTGTGTTCATTTGTATATATTAGTAAAGATCTTGGCAGTTGCAGCTAATTAAAACATTAAATTTTGTCGTGTATTTATTCATTATTTACTCATTTATTTTTCTCTGGGCATGGTGTTTTACAGTGCAGACATAACTGAATGGACAATTTGTTTAAATCAGTCTACTGCCTGCTTGTGGGATTTAGATTATTCTCTCATGGTGGCATTTTGGTATGTCCTACAAATAAATTTAGACTTGTAATTTCAAATAACTAACTGATTATTAATATAATTAAGAAAATAATTATTTCATTGATACATATAGAAAGGGCTTATATTGTTATCATTAATCTATGAAACACCCTTTTTACTCAATGCATAAAATATGTTAGTGAAAATTTCATTGCTTTGTACATTGTGTTTTAAATATAAAGCAATAATTTACAACCAAATCATTAATTTATTAAGTGATATCCAAGACTTCAAAGAATAAACCAACCTGTCTAAGGAGCTAAAGATTTCCATTAGTGAAGTGTATGTATTTACACACCAGCTTTTTGCACAACTTTAGACAAGTCATCATGATATGCCTAGATTTATTAATCTCTATAAAAGTACAATAGCAACTATGTAAATCCTATAATGCAAATATATTAAAAAGAGAAGTTAAATGTTTAAACCTGAAACCTGCTTTACTGCTTTTTTCATTATTATGATTATAAAGGTTTATATTAATCTCCTAATTTTACTGTTGACTAAGCTAAGACACAAAGTTGCTAAGTTCAGTTACTTTTTCAAGTTTACACAGTGGAAGGAAATTGTTGCAAAACTGGAATTAGTTTTATGGAGTCATGAGTCTATTACTGTGCTCACTAAATCACTTTTTGTTCCCCTGCTTTTTGTGAGGATTGTTTTACATTAATTAAGAACTTGACAATAAACATGCATTTACTCATTTTTTACTTTTATAATGAAAAACATTATGCAATTTAATGCAAAAAAATACTTTACTTTGGCATTCACATCAGGCCAAAACAACGGAACTGGATGTTTGTTGAACTTGGCATTGACTGAAGTCTGACAGAGAGTAAACTCATGCCAAGTGTTGTCTGAAATTAAATGTTCTGCCAAAGTTACAAGTGACTGAAAATCAAGACTTCCCACTAACCTGTCACTTCAGTACATTCTGCCTATGTTTCATAAAGATTATTTTAATAAATAATATGCTGTTAATGTAAACCATATATGCTGTCTTTTTAGTACTAGACTTCCTAAAAAAGACTCTCATAAGTTTAGTCATTATTCTCTATTTTGTTTGTATTTGTAATGCTAGATGCAAGGGAATATCTCTGGGATATTTTCTTCTTTCACCTCTGGCTGCAATAGGTTATGGAAATGCTGTTTATTTACCAAAAAGTAATTGACTGTGCAAGTGATCTTTAACTACTTAATTGCCTTTGATAGATCAAAAGCAGTCTGCATGCGGGACCTAGATTTTACAGTCTTGTATATTCAGGTGGTGTAAGCAGGGCAGAAAACTGAAGCATGTAGATTACTTATTAAAGGTCAGAAATAGAAATAGTGAAGGAGTAAATTTGTCCTATAAACCCAGTAGAGTTCTCTAACTTGTTGAAAGTAGTTATCAAATGTATGAAATGAAAGACTAGCCTTGTAATTGTATTTGTTTATTTTTGTTGAATTTCCTTCATGAAATAAAATAGTGTTCATTTTGTTAGCCAGTATTTAAAGTTGTAGCTTTCTTGCAATGGCTATGCCCTGGACAATAAATTGCTCACAGTGCCACTAAAAACACAACATTTTTAAAAATCAATAATTACCAAAGACTAGAATTACAGTCAACATTAAAACGGATAATATTGGCTACAAAAAATAAGTTTAGTCATTTGGAAATACAGTAGTTATTACACTTATATTGTATGGCTTTCCTCTCTCTCCCTCTGCCTTTCTGTCTCTTTCTCTCTCTCTAGATACAGTTTACTTTTCCCATGTATGTTCTCACTTTGTTTCCTCATTTGAATTTCATTTTATAAGTGCTTATTCTTTTATTACATTTGTGTGTAAACTGCTGTTGAAATATACTTATACTTCAGTGTTTTCATCAATTCAGGCAATCTCATGACATAGGACTTGATATTTACTGAAGATAAAATTTATCCAGAGTTTCTACCCTCTGGTGCTTTATTTTTTTCCATATTAAAGCTCATTTAATTTCATATGGAATTTCCCTGAGAAAAAATTAAATGACTCATTGAGTATTCATACTCTATTGGCAAAGAACTCCAAGCCAGGATATCTTATTCTTGTGTTTTCTAAACTAAGAGAGACTAACATATGAGGATATAAAAATAGTATGTTTGAATGGTTATTTCAGTATTAAATTTTCTAGGTAGTAACAAAGCTGATGACTTAAGTTAACATTTGCCTAACCCTCATAATTTAGACTGCATCCTAAATATATGCTTGGAATTAGTCACTGATTTTGATCCCATCTTTTGAACCTGAAAAAAATTCCTGTCAATTCTCTTTCTACCACTGCTTCTAGGCTCTTTTTTCCCTCTGGTGTCTATTTTTATTCCTCTTTCATTAATCAGAATATTGCCTTGACTACTGCAGTGAAGACATGGTTCTTCTGCTCCTGTTCACACCTTCCTTCAATATGATCCTTTTAGGTTTCCAGAATGTCTGTTTGTTTTTTCTTTCTTTTTTTTTTTTTTTTTTTTTTTTTTGGGCAGTCAGGGGCCTTGGACTCAGGGCCTGAGCACTGTCCCTGGCTTCTTTTTGCTCAAGGCTAGCACTCTGCCTCTTGAGCCACAGTGCCACTTCTGGCCGTTTTCTGTATATGTGGTGCTGAGGAATAGAACCCAGGGCTTCATGTATAGGAGGCAAGTACTCTTGCCACTAGGCCATATCCCCAGCCCTGGAATGTCTGATTTTTAATCTTCCCTTTCCTTACAGTTTCCCTATAGCTTCTTATTGACTTAATGATACAATCTAAACACTTTATTTTGCTTTTCAGTAGCTTATTCTATCTACCAGGTGCTTAAAGTCCAGATGACTGTCCAATGCCTCTAGCATCATACTTTATAGGACACATCATTTCATCTCTTGGAGATCACTGCACTCTTAAAATCAGATCCCTCTTGATCCCCACCTGTAATTGTACTATAAAACATTACCAGTGAATAGGCCCCCCTCTTTCTGAATAATTTGTAGACAACTTCCAAAAGAGAATGAGGCATTTAAACTCCAAATTTCTTCCTCCCTGCTATTTCTGGACTTGGAAAGCCTTTACTTATTTGTACTTTATTCAACTTACTATAAAGAGTACCAGTGTTTTTAAGCTTTGCAACCTGTCTCACTGCTTCCTATACAGTATGCAGTCAGACAAATATTGTTTAATAAATGAGTTAATTGACACACAAATGTTATGTGTACTACTGTAAAGTTTCATGGGTAACAACAGCTTTCTAGTCACTTTTTTTACAACTAAATTGTATTGACAGCCATAGTTTTGGCTCCAAGAAAATGACACTGGGGAATGTCCATGTAACACAACCATATTGTAGACCTCAGAAATGTAATCTTTGTGATCATAAATGCTGGATTCAAATATGATTTTTTTTCTTTTGGTAGGTATAAGATTTTAATCATGCAAATAGCTTACCTTTCCAAAGCACACTCTTATCCTCTCCATTTATAAATTGGTGTTCCTAATGGTACCTATATAGCATTCATAATTTGGTATGATAATGTATATGACATTCTTGTAATTGGATTGCTGTAATTAGAAATGGCTTGCCACATGGATGGTATCCTGGATAATTAGAACATTTTGTGGGGATGTCAAGACATGGAAAAAAAATATTTGAGAGGTAAGGGTGGGTGGCAAGAGGTTAGCTCCTGAAGGCATTGACCTTGGAAGGGAGCAATTCTCAGGAGAATGGATTATTATTTGGTGAATTTATCTGGTTTAGCTGACACTCTTCCTTGCGTTCTTTTATTCCTTTGCATTCAGCTATTTCTCTTTTCTCTTCTCTGTCATGTTATGACACAAGGGGACTTGATAATGATGCAGTGCATGTTCTTGAATCTTCAAGAATATTGCCTAAATAATTTTTTAGATTATAGAGTTCAATGCCTCCAGTACTTTGTTATACCATATCAGTGATAGAACTCATCTTTTCCTAATAATATGATGTCACCAATTATCACAAAGAAACACAACAAGTTCTGCCTTAGTAATCTGGTAAGCAGAATCACAGGAGTGAGAACAAAATTAAGATTATTTTAAATAGAGCATGGCGGGAGTGTAGTGTTTAAAACCAACTCACTTACTAGATTGCTTTTTATTTGTTGATTAGCTTTTTGCTTTTCATTACTCTGTTTTGTAGCTATAGACTTTGTTTGCAATTTTTTTTTGTTCTCATCCCTTTGGAATACTTTTAAAGTTAAACTACTAAAACTCTGAAAAGGAAGAAAAGCTGTTGAAAACATCAAGTTGGAATCAGTTGCAGTTTTAACTTCCATTTTTATCGAGTTTCAACAACTCTTCCTTCCTCTTGATGGTTTGAAAGATTATGGTTTAAGCTATCTATATCACCACAGTGTATAATAAAACATGTTTGAAGCACTTTTATGACAACAGAATCTCTCCTCTTCCTCTCTGTCATTAGCAGCTGAGATTGTTATGAAGAAACATTGGGAGAAACGGTAGAAAAGACAAAGGTGATAAACACTTAGGCAATGTGCATGATGCAGAGCCAGTCTCACTCTTTCACAACTGACTGCAGGCTCTAGAAGTTAAACTGGCTAGAAGAATAATATGGCCCCTAGGATGGGGAGAATCAATAGACTTCCTCTGACCATGGACATTTGCACATGGTGTCCAAAATTATTTTCTGCTCTTTGGATACATTTCTCTGACATTTGCATGCAAAGAATAGTCATATAATTCAAATATCCATTTTTTCTTGTAATTTACCTCATAAACTCACAATACCATTGAAAGATCATGTAAACAAGAAATCTAATAAAATTTAAATTTCAGATGAATTACACTTTTATTTTGTAAAAGTATAATCCATGCAATGCAGTTTTCTATGCCTGGTACAATACATATACTAAACATGTGTGGTTTATCCAAAATATAATTGGATGTCCTATGTGTTAATTCGTAGCTGTAACCTAAGTGCTCTCCCATTGTCTTTTACAGTATTAGTTTCTGTGGGAATAGATAATGTAAAAGGGGATTCAAGATACAGAAAAGTCTTTCATTCTCTTTTCACTTCCAAAAATGATCATTTCATCCTGAATAAAGTTATAAGTGATGGCAGTTTCCAATTAAGTTTTAGTAGTAAAAATCCATTGAAAGAAATGATGAGATTTATGTCTTTATCCACAGTTCTCTCTGGTCTATATAGTCAAGGCTGCTGACTGACAAAGTAAGAAAACCACTAGTTCTATTGGATTATACATTCAGGGTATTTAGAATAGTTACCAGGAGCTATGTTTTATCATCTCATGTATCTTTTTTCACCTGGGAAAAGTAGAATTAAAAGCATGACAATTAACTAAAATAATAAAAAGTAGAATTAAAACCATTGGCCATTCTGTCAATGACTGGAATGCCTACAATGTAAAAAACAAAACAAAACAAACAACAACATCCAAAAACAGAGTAAATGTTAGTAACAAGAAGAAACTATAACATGGCTTCCTCACAGATGGAAGTACAAAGTGGTAGACTCGTCTAGAAAACTACTTGGAAAATACATATGTAGATAAACAATCAAATCTGAGTGATAGGCTTTCACCTATGAGTCTATTAAGCTTAGAAAATATTTTGTGTTTCCTGTTACTCAAGAAAACTTTGAACATATACCTACAAAGAGTCTTGTCAAAGAATATTTAAGCCAATTCTACTCTACTAAGACTTTATCTCTTACTTAAGCAGAGTGATTTACAATTGTAATCCTAGTTACTCTGGAGGCAAAGATACTGATGACTGTGATTCATGGACAATCTGAGCAAAAAGTTAGTAAATTAAATTGAAATGAAAAAATCTGAGTATGACATCAGGTTCCTCTCATATCAGCTACAAAGGAGGTGTAAAGTTGGAGATCTCATTCCTGTCCAGCTAGATCAATGTAAGAGATTCTCTGAAAAGTCACTAAAGCACAATGTGTTGAACAGGTGATTCAAACTGTAGAGCATAATCCAGCAATGTAAAAAGTTGGGTTCAAATCTTACCCTTGCCAATATACAACAACAAAAAGACATTATCACTTAATTCTATAAGTATTTTCATTTTCATTTGAAATTTTGTTTTAACAGCATAAGTATTTTGTGATAATTGAAAGATTCCAGAATACGCTTTTAGTGATTATAAGCATGGCTAAAATTATGCCATAGATTTAATTTTTCCTAACAAATAATACACAGTTGAACATAAAATAGTTTAAAAATACCAGAAAATAAAAACAACTATTTCTAAAGTGTTTACTATGAAAAACATCATTGGAAATATTTCTTAAAATATTTTGATATCTCCACTCTTCTGGTATCCTATACACAAATCTGTTTCATACTAATTAGCATTGGTATTATACTCAGGAATGATGAATAAATGACATATTAAGAGAGATAAGTATTGATTGTTCACAATATTTGCCTAACAAAAACTACAATTCTCAGCACTCTCTCCTTCTACATTTTGCCTGCAGGATATTTTGTATGAAATTTGAATTTGAAGATGCAAAGTCCTTGTGAAGTACAATAGTTCTTTAAGCACTATGAAATGCATATGTCTTTATACTGGTCTTCCATTGAATTTTGATAGAGGAGACTCAGATATTTCAGCTCACATATATCTACATCATAATTTTTGCCAAAGGCTTTGTAGCTCCATTTCAAAGTTTGAGGCCATATGTACCATTCTGCCATTGTAATTATGGATGGTGACAGACAGACATGGATTTAACTTTTCCTTATGGATTATAATAATATTCATTCCTTCATGGGTTCAGTTTGCATTTGTAGGTAGCAGCTTCTTGTCTTATTTTTCAAAAGAGTTCAGTTAAAACCAAAACAAAATTACCTGTTCTGATAATTGCTTGAGATCCAATTCCTATAGTAAATAATTGATCTGCCTTTTTCAGTTTGTGTTCTCTGTAATAGAAAACTTCATTTCTATTACATTATTAGGGAAAATCTCAACAAGAACTGTTGTATAATATCTATCCCCAGCCATATCCTTTGTACTCAATCTTGATGTTGCATTTCTCTTCCTTGAAATTTCTAATTTTGTTGAAGATTTTTTTTCTGCTCAGTCCAAAAACAATCCATAACAATTTGCCATTTTCTTAAACAGTCTGAAAGAAATGAATAGCACTACATTCCAACTTGGAGTTGGTTTGTTAGAAGTGTCATTGGATCTCTTTCCATCTGGGTATGTTTTTCTGTAATGCTGGTATTAACTGATCTTGGACTTTTATAAAGAAA